>NC_137650.1:6125698-6460698 GCF_963422515.1 Blennius ocellaris | reverse complement strand
GTGTGTGTGTGTGTGTGTGTGAAATTGGTCGTGCGTGTGAGAAAAGATTCTCATAAACACAGTTTTCATTCTGCCGTTTCACCTCGTCACCAACAAACATCCAGAAGCACAAACAAACATCTCGCACGCACGCACGCACGCACGCACGCACGCACGCACGCACGCACGCACACACACACACACACGCAGAGAAATACAAGTGTTGGATTCTGTGTGACTTGTTGAAGAAAAATGCTAGTCTTGTTTGGAGATGGAGCACATTCTGGGCTCTGTGCTCGTCATGATAGAAATCTCTTGTGCTGCTGAAGAAGCTCCTGGTGTTTATTTTATATGAGCTACGACACAGAACGTCTCGTCAATGTTTTGAAGTGAATGCATGACAAACGCCACACATGGATGTGCCAGAAAATTAGGAACAGCACTTTTTTTTAATCACGCTCAGGTTGTCTGTTAGCAAGTAAAAAACAACAAACAACAAACTCATTTACTGATCATATACACAGCTGAGTCTCATGTGGAGTGTGACTGAGCTCTATGAAAAGGCACTGGCTCTCTAGACAAGTTGACTGAGGCCACGTTTCCCTGGCCTCAGTCATTGATATACAAACGCATTGTTTATGTTCTTGTTCCACAAAAGTTTTCTGTTTATGTGGCAAGTTCTGAAAACAATGTTCAGACAGAAATGGGAGAAACACTGAAAATTATGGAGTCAGCATGTCAGCTCACGAGTGGGTGCTGACGTGACCTTAGCCAACGAAGTTGGATTGAGAAGGTTATGTTTTCATCAATGTGTATTTATTTATTGGTATGTATGTATGTATGTATGTATGTATGTATGTATGGGTTAGGGTTAGATTTTGGGACATTTGGGATGTTAACGGCTAAGCGTTTCCAAATAAATCCCCAAAGAATGAAAAGAAATCCCATACAATGCAGATAAGAAAGGCACCTCATGGAAGAGATCAAAGGAGATCAGCGCCTGTTGCCATGGAGACGCTCCCTGCTCAGTGTTTCACACGGTAATTTTGCTACCTCAGCTACCTAATTAGCATTGATCTGAGCTAACGGGTATCAGGCTAGTGATGATAACTCGGTTTTGTAAACCAATGTGCTTTGAGCTACCGAGTGTAGCTCTGGTTCTTTTTGTTATCAAACCACATGCAGCAGAGAACAATCTGTTCTAAACATTAACAATGGGAAAACACGGACATTCTAGTGGACAGACGACCAAGTTGGATTGTTTTTATGATGACAGTCAAAATGAAACTACTAAGTCCCGGGAGAATATAGACTGGGAGTTAATATCAATCTGGAGGAAACGTTGTTCTAGCTGTCCAGCTACTGAGCACGTGCACAACTGCTAGTTAATACGACCGTGGTGTGCATGTGCAGCAGCAGAGTTTTATTTCCCCTTTTTTACATGGAGACAGAGTCTGTGCATTTTTTTTTTTTACAAAATTCCACTTGGGGAGCTGTTTCCAAAACATTGTTTTCAGTGGCTCCCAGCATTGTTGTTGTGTAAATACACACCCATAACACAACAGACGTTTTGCATTTTCACTTGAAATGTTGTGTAAACCGCCCTAACATGACAACATCAGTGACACAGTGCTGGCAGGAGATACGAGCACACTGAACACTCCTTCATGTTCACATCTCAGGTGACCTGACCTGAACTATGTAGGGATTTACTACCTCATATGATCACTATTTATGTTTTGGTTGGCTATCGATAATGATTAATAATTATCAAAGATAGTTATTAATAATGTTATTGAAATTTAATCTGATGTGTATCAGATACCTCGGAGCACCATCTGTCTAAACAGGAAATGATAGCCAATTCAGTTCTATCAGTCTCATAAGATATACTAAACAGTTAATCAGGAATTTGAATTAATAGTTAAATTAAATACAATTACCAGAATTAACAGTAAAGCTTGAAGGATTTTGGAGTTCTTGACACAGAAGAGGTCGACATTTCATTCACCGTTGTGCTCATTAATAACACAGCAAGTATGATTCCAAAAATTGTATTTATTAACAATGAAAAGAAATAAAACACAGATTCTAACTACCTATATACAGCTGGGTGTGTGTAGGTGCATGTGTGTGTGGAGAGAGAAAGAGAGAGTTGGAGGGAGTGTGTGTGTGTGACGCGTGATGGAACTACAAAACAAGATGGCGGATCACAAGAAACTACATTCCAAATGGAGGTTATCAGAGAGCAGGAAGTCTGTCCTGGGTCTCGACCATGTGCTGATAGCAATAGAACAATAGAAGCTAGCCGTAGCATCTGCTTCTGGTGTGTCTCTGCTAAAGGACCATTTCTAGAATGAGTTTATGTGAATGAGACTTGTTTTGTAAAATGTCAGGAGTCATCAGATGGTGTTCGGTTACTGTGTCTTTGATGTGATATGTGTAGGATTGCGAGTTAACTAGTTAGTAAAGCAAAGATTAGCATGCAGACCCTGTGTCTGTGGCAGAGCTAACAGTGGTTTACAAGTTGATAACTGCTCCTAATATCATTATCAAAAGAACTCAGTCACTGTAACAGAATCAACACATCTTCATGAAAGTTAAACAGTTCTATGCATAGCATCAGGTTTAACTAATCTCGAGTAATGCCCAGTTGTTACCACTTCCTTGAAGGAGTTCAGTTGTTGTCCTGCTGGAGGGAAGCTGGTGTCTTCTCCTGTAGTTAGCACCTCCTGCTAACTGTGGTTTGCTGGTTCTGCCAGCTGAGGAGAAGAAGATGAAGTTGATGTTTCGGGAGCTGTCCTTCTTTACAGCTCCTGGTTGTCCCTTTGTTCAGACTGAGGAGCTGGTCACTCAGGTCTGTGATGGTTTTCCTGCTTGTTGAGGAAAACACAAAGAAGTTCTGTGAGGTGTTGTTTCCCTGGTCCGTCCTGGAGAAACTGGTTGGTTTCCCTGAAGAGCAGACTCTGGGTGCTGGTCTCTGGATCAGGAGAAGGTTTCCTCGGAGTCTTCGTTGCAAGAGAGGAGTGGAGGCCCCCAGGGTTCTGGTGTTAGCTGTGTGCTAACACTGGATGAGCTGCTCTTCTAGCAACTCACCTACTCGGAGAGTAGTCTTGCCAGAGAGAGAGAAGCCTGGCTTCGCAGGCTCTTTGTTCCACGTGTGGATTCAGAGGTGTCAAAACCTGAGAGCTTCAACCAATCTTTTCCCCCATGCTGATTGCATGGGGGAAAAGTCTTGTGAGCAGAAAGGGGGGGAGGAAGGTCCTGGAGAATGTCCCCCCCTTCCCCACTCTAGGTGTCAAAGGCCATCACATTCCTGGGTCAGAATTCATGTCATGACTGCGTCTCATGACAAATGAATATTGTCTCTCCCCAGAAATGAACAAACTTTCTGTGGTCCTGCAGATCCCAACAACTACGAATGCCTCACATCAGATCTAAACGTAACTTAATTATTAAAATGAAAAAAGACTTTGTTCCTGATGCACCGCAGATTAATTTCTAGCGGTCCGGGACAGGAAGTGTGGTACATCAGCAGAACAGGAGAAACCTGCAGTGGCTGGTGAGCAAGGCAGAACACACCGCCATCAGCTGTTTGGCAAATTTAGAGAACATTTGGCTAATCTTGAATAGATGCAATCCATATACTCAGCTCTGCTGCTCATCCCACTACATTCCCATATAAGTTCCTTACAAATGCGGTATCATTTAAAAAAGAAATATGCACCCTTTCAATTGGTGTAAAATTTGTTTCCAAGAAGCTTTGCTTCTCTGAAGAAAAAGCCACCAAACATAGATTACTTGTGAACTTCCTGTGTGGAGTTGAGATGCATATTATCCCTTTCCAAATGACTATCAAAGCAGTCTAACAACGAGCGGGAGCCAATATTGTCATTATAATGCAGAGAACAAGATAAAACAGCACTTAACAAATAAGTACAGGCCATATCACCACGTAAAAGTACAAGTCTTTCCATTAGAGTAGATGTGAAGACAACTGAGGTGTCTGTAAAACAGATTGATTTGAAGAGATCTGGCAGAGTCACAACAGCCTCATAAAACTAATTTCTGAGAGAAAACAGCCTGCATTAAAAGCCACTGCCAGCCAAACCAGCTCAAACAGGGCGGTTTGTAGGAAGGCATTCTAAAGAGGAGGATGATATTAACATTGAGTAATGGACGTTTATAGACGCTTATACAGGAGTGTTAGGTTTTCGTTGGAAATGGAGCCAAAATGTATAATTCACTTTTAGCAGGCGGAATCAGTCCGCCCTTATATGGTCATTTGTTCATTATAGTCAGTGGATGCTAATTATCCAGTTTACAATTAATCCTAACTCGAACTCTCCAACTGTTAACGTACGTCTACATTAACAGGAATGACTTCAACATTAAAGCGTATTTTTGACTGTGGCAGATGTAGTTTATCTGTGAAGAGTATCCTGTCTTTTTGACAAATCTTCAAGGACCTTTGTTTATTACAAAGCTTATTTTGAGGAATAATCCACAAACAAAATAAAAAAATGTAATTGGCTTTTGTCATACAGGAACCAGCATTCAGACTGAGGCACATTCATGCGTCATTGCTGCAACAGTCAATGGCTGGGGCAATCAAGGCAGGCAATGAGGCAGGTGTCCAATCCCAAACGTTTAATGTTGGCTGGCTGCTGGTGGAAGAGAAACCTTGTTTAAGAAGTCCAATCAGGAAGGAATTGGTCCTCGGAGACAGAAGCTTTAATAAGACAAAACAGATTGTGTGAGGGGAAACGGTAAACTCAGGAGCTGCCATCTTCTTTTCTCACACACGCACGCACGCACGCACGCACGCACGCACGCACACACACACACACACACACACACACACACACACACACACACACACATTATCTAAAGTAGGGTTGTGAGGCACTATGATCGTTCTCGGTTTACACTTAAAAAGCAGAGTTCAAACTGGACAGGCCACCAGATTATCACAGGGATAACACAAAGAGCTGCGAACAAATGTGTGTTTGTTTTTTTTTCTCTCTCTTGCCAAACTATTAGTAACCTAAACAAGAGTGGCTATGTAGGCCTCTCTGACTTTATAGTCATTTTTTGCTTATATTTTGCTGTTTGCTTCAAATATTAAATGGAAAATTATTCATTGAGATAAAGCGGCAGAGTACACAAGTTAATCTTCTTTCTGCCCCCTCTCATTCAGGAGTTTGAAAACTTTTGTTCTGTATTGTATTGTATTATTGTGTTTTGCCTTGGTTTATCATCATTACCCCCACAAACAAACAAACAAACAAACACATAAATAAATAAATACTTTGTTTCCCCATAAGTGAAATAGTTAAAGAAATGGGTGTCTACCACATGTAAGGCACTCTGTCCATATACTGGGAGCAGCTTGGGGTTCAGTGTCTTGGTCCAGGACAATTGGACATGCAGACATGTGGACTCTGCAGCCTTCCCATTGAAAGTGACCTGTCTGACAACTGAGCCCCAGCAAAACCAATGGACGTACTCCCAACATCATTGTTTGTAGTGTATTGTTCTCTGTGCAAGAGTTTGGTATGATTCCAAAAGCTAACGACAGCGCCAACTGGTGGCCCAACTTGAAAATGACGCCCTTTTCAACGCTTCTGCCATTTCCATGGAAAGGAACATGGAAACAGCAAAACACAAAACTTTTCTGACACATGCAAACATGCAAAGACATTTTTTCACTTGATAAACTGACTGTGGCAGCAAACTAGTGTCACGGCGGGGAGCCGGCGTGTGGAGTGTCCTGAACCCAAAAGCAGACCTCAAGCAGGAAGTAGTTTGCAAACAGTAAGGTTTATTGTGAAAACAGGGAAAGGGGAGCTGGAACGGTGACGGGACCCGGGGGAACTCTGGGGGGCCTCTTGGAACCGGGACTGGACCCGTGAGAATCTTCAGGGGGGGCCTCTCGGGGATTTCGGGCATTGGGGGCCTGGGGAACTCGTGGGCTTCTTGGAAACGGGGAGGGGGCCCGGGGAACTCGCGGCCTCCTGGAACCGGGACGGGACCCGGGGGAATCTCTGCGGGGGCCTCCTGGAACCGGGACGGGACCCGGACGGGGAACTTCTTGGAACCGGGACGGGACCCGGACGGGGAACTTCTTGGAGCCGGCGTCGGAACAGGAACGGGAACGGGAACCACCCCGGGGAGGACACTCACCCCCCGGGGAGGACAACACCGACGCACCTCCACACGGAGTGAAGACTAGGCAATACTCTGGCACCGGACCCTCCTCCCTGCAGGGCTTAAGACTGCTTGACAATCAATTATCTGATTGCCTGCAGGAGTGCCAGAGAGGATCCGGTGCTGGAGCGAGGTGTGTGACTCCTGACAACTAGAATAGAATAGAATAGAATAGAATAGAATAGAATGGAATCACGAAAGAAAAATGGAAAGTCCATATGCCTCTGACTGCGATGCTAACCACTATACATATGGGGGCCGTTCATTCAGTGTAATGATCTAAAGTGAGACACTGATTATTATACCTGCTAAATATTGGCTCTCAAGAGTTTATTGTTCTGCGGGAGCCTCTCAGAGCCCCTGGTGCTTCTGCAGTCACTTAGTCCTGTTTCATAAGGAATCACACTCTTTAAAGATTAATGCCCTGCACACATGAACGCCTGCAGTATATTTATATGTTGAGAACACGCTGTAATATCACACAGCCAGAATCAGCAATGCTTCATATGATAGAGCGTAAAGCTGAAGGCAGTTTAACGCTTCATGTAACTGATGTTATTCCACACCTGACCTTGAATCATTTATTTAACAGAACCTCATCTGCTTTCATTATCGTGGATAATGAAAGCAACGCAGGAAAACACTGTGCGTTGACTGTTCATGTGTTCGGTGGGAAAAAAAAAGAAGAAGAAAAAAGTCCCTCAGCCTGCAGCCTGCCCAGCTGTATTTTCTCAGACAGAAAAAAAATCTTCCTGAGTTGTACAAGATGATCTGAGGGACTTTCCGTGGCGAGCCGGTGTGTAAGCGCTGCCCTACATAACCGCACCCCTCACCTTTCCTGTCACTTTACAGGACGGGCTTACCTAGAAGGCCCTGTTTAACAGCCAAAGCCTCGCACAATCCTATTTGAAGTCTGCTCTGTGGATTTAGCCACTTTTTTAAATTCAAATCACTCGCAGCATGGTGGGAGGAGAAGGTGGACTTAATATAAAACCCAAATCCCATTAGAGATGGACGGAGGGAAAATGAGGGGCTGGCACAGTGTGGCCTCGCCACACGACGTGAGTAGAGAACTCTTTGATGGGGGTCAGAGATGACGTCCCATACTGCACAGCCTGCTCTCTTTCACTCTGCCTTTTCTTTCTTTTGGTTTTTTTTTGTTTTCACATTTCTACCCATCAAACTGGAAATAGCCAGAAGTGAAATGTATCATTACAGGATCTGTGTCCGCAGAGGAGCGAGGCGAGAAGGAGTAGGTGACTTGTCTGCCACAGATGAGGGTCTTTGGGGTAATAAAGCATGCATGAGAAGCTGTTTCCCTCCTCTGAATGGGGCGTCCATGTCGCCCGGCCCTTGTGTAGCCTGCAGACTCTCTGAAGTGGTCGACTTAGCATGGCCTTCCTGTATAATTAGTCTCCTGAACCATGTAGGATGTGTTTCTTGATGGCTCACCTCCTCTGCCTTCATTTATATCTGTCCCTCCCTCCCTCCCTCCCTCCCTCCCTCGTTCTCCGATACTGATATTTCTCCTTGTGTTCTTCTCTCGAGACCATGGACACTCACAGAGATGAAGTCATTCTCAGGCCTCATTTACACGACAGAGTTTTCAAGTGAAAACAGTTTCAAAAAAGTTTCACGTTTACATGGAATGGAAAATGGCAGAAACATAGACATAGTTAGCATGTTCGCCCACTAGTGGGTGCTGTTGTGTGTTTATGTAATGAAGCCACACACACACACACACACGCAGTCGAAAACGATCCGCTCTAAACATTAACAAAGGGAGAACACGGACATTCTAGAGGACAGACGACCAAGTTGGATTGTTACAGTCACTGTCAAAATAAAACTATCAAGTCCCAGGAGAATATGGACTGAGGAGGAAACTTTGTTCTGATTGTACATCAGAGCATGTGACCAACTACTAGTTGATCCAGGAAGTGATGACACAGCTTCACTTGTAGCGAAGCGTAACTTAAAGCGTATCCAGTACATGTGTATTTTGTTTTTCAGGATGTTTCTCTTCCTCGAATGAATTCTTGTAGGACGCCAAAACAGACGTCTGAGTGCACTGCTCCCACTTCCAAATCTCCTCTAATACGAAGCTCCAGAGCAGGTTGATACTAAACTTTTATCAGAACTATCTAATAGTAGAGTTGCCTCAGAAGGCATTGTTATGGAGAAGTGGTATCAAGCACACTGTTTTTATTGCATCAGAGCAGCAGAATTCATCCAAAATTCATCTGACTGAACAAGAAAAGCTCTCCATCCATACCAGTGAGTTTGTTACCTTCAGAAATGCCAGCTGCCCTTTTGAAAAGAAACCCAAAACCTGCTCAATTGATATTTGCATTTAAGGCTGAAAACAGCTTCAGTAGACAGAAGTTATTTACCATTTTTGTAAATACTCGGCTGTGTGTATACGTGGCCTTAGAATCTCTCAAAAAGCATGCGGCAGATCATGTTCCTGATTCGCCATCACAAATCTACTGTGGCCATTCCTAATGTCCCATTGCATACAAAGGCAATGAATAATAGAAACTAAATTGTATGTTCATTGTTTCCATCTTGAATTGTAATGTCTATATATTTAATCAGTTTTAACATTTGAAAGAATACATTTGGTAAAAGCAACATAAGAACAAGCATTGACCTGTGTGCTCAGCACTGCCCTCTATCGTGAGCCAGAGGTACAGACTGCTGCACTTCTTGCCCATTCTTAAAAGATACATGCATTTATTGATTTTTTTTTTGTTTGTTTTTTGTTTTTACCTTTGGGAAGTGAGGGCCTAAAGTAAAAGTAAGTACAAACATTATGTTGGAGACAAAATGTGAGAAAGAAAAAAACAGTCACTGACTCCACACTCACTGATCTCTTCTGAGATTCCTGAAGTGAGCCTGTAGCTGAGTGGACTCATATAGAAATCACATGTTCAGTTCAGGGCAGTTGAGATAAGACACAAGGGACAGATGGACTGTTAGTGTGAAATGCATTATATTTCTCCTGGTATGAAGCATTCTTGTGGAAGTTATCAAAGTACAGTTTCGAACGCATTTTAGTTCAGTGGCCGCTGACACTTTTGGGCTGAGCTGGAAAAATAAGTGCCATAATAAACTTTAAATGTAAACTTTTTCTTTGTTGTGGTGCTGAGTATACGTGATGAAAATGTAGATTTTTTTTTTTTATTTTTTTTTTACAAAACCAAACAATTACTACTAAAAGTAACTACAATGTCAACAAGAAGATCATTTTAATGGCACCTTCCAGTGTAAAATACAGTGAAAAGTCCCAAAATCTTCTCCTCCAGGTGTTGCATTCTGGGTGTTTTTCACAAACTCTCCCTGACAACACGGCTTGATAGCAGTGAATTATCCTGGTATGTTTGTCACATGACATGGTATAGACCCCTGGTCTCTGTGGTGTGCTTTGTCTGGTACTCTTAAGAAATTTGTTGTAAAAAAAAATCTAAACTCAGAAATTTCAACCATTTGCTTGGTGGTTTGGATTGGAGCCTCTCGGCGCCGATTTTTGCCCACAAGCCTGATGTTTGACACCCCTGGTGCAGTCGATTGCTGGGATGTTTCATAATATAAAAAAACTACAGCCTTCTAGCAGTGTTTTTGTTCAAAATAACGATCTCAACTATAAAGCTCACTTTTTTTCCATTCTTTGATCCAAACAATAAAACTGTATCTGCTTTCACAGAAACCAAGTCAGAACATGACAGAGAATAAAAAACACCAACCAGACGAACACCAAATTCAAATAATGTTTGTCAATCACCAAACATTCAAAGATTCTGTCCACAATAATCCTCCTGCAATCTGATTCAAACTGATGTTTAACCATCGCGTGTCCTTGATAATGCTGAAGCTGACAACTCTTCTAATAAAAAGACGAACCCACCTACGGAGTCGGATCGAGCTTTAGACCGACCGGTCGTTACATTACAGTTTGTCTTGCATGTGTGGCGATCGGCCACGAGCTGCAGGGAAAAACACAAGTTACCACAAAGGTAAAAAAACAAGCATGTAACACTGAGGTCACTGGGTTCAAATACCTGGATAGGCAAAGAAAAAAATGTGTGTGTAGGAGGCCATTGAGTCAGTCTGACCTTTGTTAGAAAAACCACCAACCAGCTGCCTTTGAGCAAAGCCCTTTGACCTCAGCTTTGCCCCTGTGGCCACAACAGGAGAAAGCTAGTATAAGTGGGTGTATATTACAATACAGAGCAGATAAGTGGAAAAAATACAATATGTTATCACTGCTAAGCATCGCGGAAAATAGAAAACCGGAGAAGAATTGTGGATTCCAGGAGTGTAGCTGTGTATGTATATGAAGCTGATTAGACATTGCAGATTAGCTAAGGAGCAGCACTCCCCGGGTCACATTTCCTCCACGCTTCAGTACGGCCCAGATTGTTCCTAAGCTGGGAGAAAATGAAGAAATAAATGAGTGGGACATGGGAGGGAAGGAGGGCAGCCCGGCTTTGCTTGCCTGCCTTGTTAAAGGAAAGAATAATTACTGGAGCATTACACAGTAATGCATCAAACGATCATGTCGGTTCGAAGCGTGCATGGGAATGATTAACAAGCTGGAGTCGACTGAAACGGGCACCGCGCAAATAAAACGGGGGCTGCACGCTCTCCGGCTGCTTTATGGTTGCTACAAGAGTATAAATAAATGACTCTTCCTGTCCACATTGATGTGATATGCAATGATTTCTCGAAGTATATATTTCTTCATTCGAGGCACAATTTGCCACATAGAATGTTTGTAGTTTGTCTAAAGAGGTAAAATATACCCACCTGAACTGTATTTATTTCAAAATGTTTTTGTTTTTTTCTAAAGGGCCACCTGGGCGTTACTCAGACATGCACACAGACCCTGCCGTCTCCAGATTGTCGTCCTTGTAACAACACATTAGGTCACATTAACCGCCCATGGCTCCTCTACGGACAGCAGGAGACAATATCTAATTGCTGGCAGCAGAAAAGGTCAAATAATGGTGTTTTTCCAATAGTAGCAAGTCAGCCTTACTCGACTCGCCTCGGTTTCGATTGTTTTCCATTACAAAAGTGCCGCAGCGCCGTGGGTGGAGTCATTGGAGCTTTTGTTCGTCATGTACAGGTAATGACCCTCGATATGATGCGGAGCGAGCGTTACGATCGTGCTTCACTGTCCAGTGTTTCGGTGTCACTGGTGCCCCTGTTAACTGGTGACTTCTGTCACAAGCCAAAACAAGACAAACTAACAGTATGGTACTTTAAACTTGAATGGAAATACGGTTAAAAACGTTCGTCAGGACAGCTACAGATTTTGGCCGGGTTTTTAATGTTTGCCGTGACAAGGGACGATCGAGGAAATCGGTCACCAGCTAGCAGGGAAACTGGTTAATCCGAAACACCAGTGGTATCTGTGGCGTGGAGACCTCCTGAAACTTATAGCGTGTCGCTCCAGAACCCTCTGGTCGCCACCAGACAAAGGAATGCCTGCACCTATTTTTGTGCACCTATCTCTGTTTGTCAACGTTTTTGTTGTGATCAGGTTTAAAAATATTACCGGGTAAATGAGCCGCCTTCTGACTCATCTGTGACGTGACGCTCCGGCCATTCAGTGGCCTGTCGTCTGCTGACATCTCATTTTGTACCTGTCTGAGCTCGCTTGGAACCTCGGCAGCGCAGGAACCAAGGCGTCAGTAGCGAGGCGAGTCAAGTCGAGTAGGGCTGAGGAGGAACTCGTGGAAAAGCGCCATAATTGCACACCGCACCCAGCAAGGAGCATCGCCCACTGAAAGTTGTCTGCTGCTCACTTTGGCCGGAATCAACTCAAATACAGTCTGACCTCCATTATCCAGACGGTGCTGGGCAGTCGCACATCCTGGATAATAAACATGATGGAAACTCGGTGAGTTGTACATCAAAACTTTATTTCTTTTAGGCCTGAAATCCAGATTTCAATGCCAGAAAGCAAGTCTTGGCCAACAATGACACGTTACAGAAAAAGTCAGAGTTATTTTAAATGATTAAATATTATCATTAGATAGTAGATTGCTAGCATGCCAGAACACTAGTGGGTGCTGTTGTTTGTGTTTAGTAATATACCACATACATGCAGCAGAAAACAATCTGCTCTAAACATTAACACCAGGAGAACACAGATATTCTATTGGACAGACGACCATGTTGGATTGTTACTACGGTGAGTGTCAAATAAAACTACCAAGATCAGGAGAATATGGACTGGGAGACATGACACTGGAGGAAACTTGAAAACATTGTAAACGAGGCCTGAAGTGTCAGTTGACTTGGTGTCGTGTTCACATCTCAGTCATAGATTCTTTGTTCAATGTGAAATAGGAATTAAAATGGGGATTATGATTCCGAGATGTATTTAAGTATATGAAATAAATATTTAAACATAAATGTGACAGTGATTTGCATGACTTGCCTGTTAAAGGTTAAATCCTCAAAGCGATTGAATTGAATGCCTAATAGTTTTGAGCAGGTCTTGAGTTATTACAGCAATTTATGCAGAAAACATTAATCTGTACAGTTTTTGGAGCTGTTTTTTGGAGGTGGCCTTTTTAAAAAAAACATTTTAATAAATTACTTTTGAAGGTGGCAAATTAAATTGATGCCCGAGGGTTAAACTTTACATATTATCTTCTTATCCTCATTTTATTGCAATATGCTATTATAGCAAAAACAACACAATATGTAATTTCCTTCTCACTCCATTAGTCACATCCATTATATTGTTTGTTGAGCAGATATGTGAAAAAGTTATTTCAGACTACAATGTTGTGGACGTTCCCCCGCAGAGGAGTGACTTTGACGCTGTGTTTGGAGATTCACATCTGGATCGTGTCTACAATAATACTAACACGTGTTTCTGCCCTTCCCCCTGGAGACACCAGGTGTGAAACAAGAAGACTGTCTTGGTCAGACATGAGCAACTCTCAACCTCAAACTTTGAGGACCTGGAAGCACATTTCTAATTATTGACACATTATTTCACAGATAATGATGATTTAAAGCATGGATCATAGATGCGCAGTGCATGATTGCAAGCCACTGTGGTGGCAGTGGGGTGGGGGAGGGAGACATAGCAACTGCACTGTGTGAAGAATAAAAGCAATATATAAAATTTGATTGACTTATTTCTGCATTTATTGCTCCTACTGTAAAATACAATATTTAATCAACCAGTGAGGTTTGTTCTTTCTCCCAGTGCGCTTCTACTAGGTGGTGCTCTTCTATTGTGAACTCTACAGTATTCAATCAAGTCTCCACCTCTGAGTCTGCTTCTGCAGGTTTCTTCCTGTTCAAAGAGGGTTTATTTTTCCTTCCTCCGCCTCCTTGCAGTTCACCAAGCTTCATTTGGCCATCACTACTGTCAAGAGAGTAAAGCCTGTTTTTTTTTTAGCAAATTCAGCTGAAGCCTCTGCAATGACCGCAAGGTCTCATGTCTTATAGAAAATACATTGATGGATGGAAACAGTCAAAGTAAACTTTGACTGTTTCCATCCATTAGAGTAGAGAAAGCTGCCATGACTAAATGTCAACCGGATGCAGAAAGAAACTCGTATCCATCATCAGATAATCACAATGAAGAGTGTAGAACAGCGAATGTACGGCAATGATGAAGAATGTCTCAGTTACTGTTACTGTGTCTTGAAGCTGGACCACACATCACAGCCGTGCAATTTCATATGTGATATCCATGTTGTTTCTTTTCCTCCAATCAGTCTTCACTCTCTCTAATCACAGTCATAACTCCAGCACAGCCCCCATGACAAAGCGTGCAGTCAGAGAACATATTGCATTATCAACTCAAGCTCCCACAAGTGGTAAGTGTTCCCTCAGCCGGACTTATATAATGTATTTAAAGCACGGAATCCTATCTTACTTCTTTAATTAATTCCATAAATCATTATTAATAACCTTTAAAGCCCCCCATCTGCATGGCTATAATCACCATAGTCAATCTTTAGTGTCAGGTTTGATTGCCAATCCATGTCCTTCTTTAATTGACCTTGTCCAGTGAGGGAAGAACAGACAATATTGCTTTTTCCCACTGGTGCTCCACTCATTTCTACTCTGAATAAAGACTGCTCCCAGTTTGTTCAGCAGATTGAATTCCATCACGTTCACTTTCAAACAGCTGACATGCAGGCCCCCGCAAATTAAAGTGATTGATTTTGCAAAATACATACATACTCCAATAATAACAAATGAAAAACTCGTGAATGAAGTGTTTTAAGATTAGATGTTACTGTGTCAGCTGTGTCACAGACCCGCTGAATAAAAAACCTGAAAGGGGCCATATTGTGCAAAATTCACTTTCTAATGGTTTTCCAACAGTACTAATCGTCGCCATACTTGGAAAGACGCCCCAGAAGTGAAGAAAGTCTGCCATCTCTCTCTGGCTTGTTTCGGAAAGCAAACTCTGTGTTGTGTCATCAGGGTTTCTTTTTAACCAATCCCAATCCAGGTAGACCCTCCCTTTGACCCTCCCACAATCAGTCCGCTCTACATGCGCTCCATTTTTTTTCACCTCGCGACAGCTTCAGGTAAACAAACATGCTGAAGATACGAGCAAAACACGGCAGACGCACCGTTATTAATTGTATCATGAGCAGAGGAGTCTATTTTTACTGCCTTTGTCTGAGCTGTGAGGATCCAGTGAACTATTTCTATAATGGGAATCTACCAACAAGACTTCCCAAAGTTTTCTATGTCCGCTCACAGCACTTCACTGAGGAGTGTTTTTATAACGTCGGCCAGAACAACGCTGGATTCACTGCAAGACTTCTAAAAAAGTATGGATCTGTACCAACTATGTGTAACTCTACTGCAAATGTGGGAACTGTACCATACTTGAATTAGCTGTGTTACTACAGTTACAAAATTATACCTACTGGAGCATAACAAGACTTCATATCATCTTTCACTTCTTATTCAGAGTGGGAGATTTTACAAAACACAACATACTGTAGTATTCCTCTCAGCTGTAAATTACCATCGTCCGCTCTATTAATGTGAGTGCAGCTCATGTGATCCAATATTCAAATGGATGAAAATCAAGGAAAAGCTGGATTTGGGGCAACAAACTCTGAATGTAATGTTTTTGGACCAATAAGAACCATGTGAAAGTGTTGAAAATCTGCATGATATGACTCCTTTAAAACAATATTCTTTATGTGTCGGTGCACAGTGACGTGTCCTCTCAGTACAGTTCACTGTGCACTGACACATTTAACTGTTACCACTATAGACAAAACAAAGAGGAGTCGCCGCATAAACTGCCACAGAGCAGGAAATACAGCGGCCATCTTGGCCTGGTTGTCAATCCCGTAAACGCAACCTGCAGCAGCAAAGAATCCAAGACGTCTGAACACCGTGTGGAGTTTTTTTGTAAAAATCGGCGGACTGCAGAAAGCAGGGCTCCGGGATTATTTTTCATATATATATATATATATATATATATATTGCTTTTCAGGCACATGTTGATTACATATATGAAGTTTATATTCATATTATTTTGTCAACTTATTAAAATGGTTGAGTAGTGCACAATCTGCTTCTGTTTCATATATTCATATATTTGTGTGTGTGTGTGTGTGTTTTATAAATTACCTATCATAGATCACAAATCAGAACATTCTATTATTGTTTATTCCACTATGAAAATTAAAATAAACCAAACCATGTGTCCAGCATCAGAACTACATGTATGAAGTTTGCAGGAAAGAAAACCAGGTGAAGATCAGTTGAGTATTCAGAGAGATATGATTGATTAAAGTCTCTGACACTTCATCGCTCCTATCAAGCGGATTAGACTGAGCGGAGCGGCGACCAGGCCAAGATGGCAGCGCCAATAGGGAGTAGCGGTCAATGCGCAGTCTACTCTATATTTTGTACGGTTAACACACCGTGACGAGGGTGTAGTGGATAATTTCTGCTCTTCAGTGACGGCCGGAGGTTTGGAAAGATGAAGTGAGACACAGGGTGAGATGCTTAGAGTGGAATTTATTCAGACGTAAAGCCGGAGCGCTCCCACACCTGACAGACAAAGACACATTCCCCAAACCATCCTCACACACACACAGACATGCACATTCTGACCAACCCCTCGACAAACTCTTCCCCGTTGTATATAAAGTTGTTTCCCTGTAATCTCATCCTCCGAGGCCAGTTGCTGGCGCCACCAGTAAAACAACGTTGATTAATGGGCTCAAATCTAACAACAACATAACTGGCCTGGGGTGGCAGTGACCTGGCAGATGGCGCAATTATCAGTGAATACGAAGGCCCAAGAATCAGAGATCCTAGATATTCTACAACAGAGGGGACACCTGCAGAATGCATACAATGGACAAGTTTTCCTGGCAAATTTCAAGCTGAGTGACACAGAAACGGCCAAAATACTTGGGCTGGACCGGGTTTTTAGAATATTCAGTAATGATGGCCATATGAAGCTTCGTGAACCACTGTTTTATTTTCTGAAGCCACTCGATGGCACTATTGGCTTGACCATAGAGGCTGAAGGACTGGAAATAAAGTGTGCTTTCAATCATTTATGGAGCAGACAGCGCCATCGAGTGGCTTCAGAAAATAAAGACAGTGGTTCTCAAAGCTTCATTTGGCTATCACTGCTATTCAGGCTGTGGGTGATACACATTTGCCTCCATACTACACTCCTGGTTGCACAGGGTCGGAGCCTAGTGCATAGGGTGGAACGAGTTTGATGTTGCGTGTACTTAAAGGTGTACAGGAGGATTTTCCCGAATTTTAGGAAAGAACCGCCCTCTCCACCTTTTGAAAAAAATGCGCATGCGCAACGCTCTCCCTGCTCCCGAGACGGAATGCCTACTAAAACGCGTGCGAGAGACATGCACGAGCCCAGTTCTCCTCGTGCACGCTCTGTTTACAAGTCACAAGTCGGCATCGCTCACATAAGCTCACTTTACAAGAAGATTTGCACCAGAGGGGGTGAAACTGTATAAAAATGTCGGAGAATAATGCGTCGGGTCGGCCACCGGCATGATGAGAACCGTGTGGAGTGAGCTGCACGCAGGGACGGGCACGTACGACGGGCTTACGTCATATATCACCAGAATGATTGACAATTGGGAGGACCAGTTATTTTGATGATCCACCCGGAAGAAGAAAATCCTCTACTATACCTTTAAGTTTCACTTTCACTTAACAGCAGAGAACATAAGGTTCAAAAGGTCAAAACTGATGGCAAGAGGCTCCAATCTGGTCCCACCAAGCAAGGAGGTTTTAAAGGATTTATACAAGTTTTTTTTGGCATATCATTGTATTTTGCACCAGAACGTTTCATTAAAATTGCCTTTATGTTGAGGTTGTAATCATTTTCAGTACTAACTATTTGATCTTGTAAAAATATAGACAATTTCATTACATACACTGTGACCACAGCAAAGAAAACCTTTCAAGTGTAAATTTAAAGGTTATTATAGGATGTAACTGGACTGTATGTGGTCCCTGAAGTATATTAAAGTATATTAAATCGTATTTAATTTAATTATCTTGTATACATCTTATATACATGTGTATTTATATTTTATAAATATATTATTGATTCAGTTATGTGTTTTTAAATAACCATAACATATTTGATGTTTGGTTCATTCAATATCAACTGGCCCTACAATTTGTCTTCGTGACCCGTCCCTCTGAAGAGGAGGGACTGGTCACTGGTCACAATAAGATCAGATGTTTATAATAGTCTGAAAGCTTCAGGGACCCACAGAAGAAGAGCTAAAGAACCACAGGTTGCAAACCGCTCATTTAGCCCCTCACAGGTTTCTCACACATGGTGAACTATTTCCGTTCTATTTGTACTTTAAATTCAGCCTTGGACATTTTTCTTTAGTTGACATTCAACTTGCACTGTCCATCAAATACAGATCAATACATACAAACAAACACACACACACACACACACACACACACACACACACACACACACACACACACACACACACACACACACACACACACACACACACACACACATACACACACACACACACACACACACATATATATACACTGGAATTTTTTCAACAAGATGTTTGTGTATTTTTATTTCTTACTCATAATTCTCAAACTCCAGAATAGGGGCATCAGAATAATAAATACAGCTTCCTATAGTGAAACCACCTTGCACTTTAGCATTCTTAGATACTGTATACTTAAAAACATTAGAAATACTATTTTGAGAAAAGACTAAAAGTCTTACCACCTGTATTCAACACATTTTTCAAATTGTGAGAAAAAAAAACTGGGCGTCTTGGAAAGAGCTAATGTGACAACTAATGTTAAATAAATATGTTTGGGGAATATTATGTAATGGACTTAGTGATGATTTGAAATAGTGTAGATCTTTGAGTGTCAAAAAATCATTCAAATGTAAAATAATTAAGAATCACAATGTAAAATGACTCACATGTGAAATGATTGACAAGAATAACTCAAGAGTAAGTTCGTCACGTATTGGGTTTTTTTCTTCTTTTGTATGACTAATATTCTTGATTTTTCTATGGAGTGTACAGAAGAGGCTAAAATAAGACTTGACTTCAGACATTTCCTTTGTCGGTTACAGCGCTTGTAGAGTACAGTGCATAGATGTCCAATAATTCTTTGTAAGCTGAATGAACACTGTTCAAATGTTATAACTAAAATGAACCATTCATTCGTTCATTCATTCAGTCATTTATATGATGAAAATCTGCAGTTCTTCATGTTCTTGCTGTATTTCTGAGAGATGACGAGCAGCTTTGTTCAGTAACAGTAATCAACAAATAACCCTGATAATAGGAGGAAACATGTCTCCCATCCATATGATCAGGTCATGCTCCTACTCTATGTTCAGGTTGGTCGTGGTGCTGATACTTGGAGATGTACATGAATGAATACAGTTTACCTCGAACCAAATATGACAAAATTCTTTTGTCATTGTCTATTTATCCCTCTTGATGAAATATGAACGTGCAGCATTTGTTCTGGTGACAAGACACCATTTCATTTCTCAGCAGTCACTATTGAATCCTGCCAAAGTTTGTAAAATGATCATCGGTGCCGTCCGTATTCACTCTTGATCATTTGATTTACTGAGCAGAGACACACAAGTTAAAAAATGACTCTTCTTTGTGCACTTTGCAATTCCTTAAGCCTGTCAAAAACTAGGCTGAGGAAAACACACACACACACACACACACACACACACACACACACACACAATCACACACACACACACACACACACACACACACACACACACACACACACACACACACATTGGTCGGGTGATTTATTTTAAGACTCTGTGATTCTAAGAATGCCATTTAGTAAAGATGGCAGTAGGTAATAAATCCTCATCAAGTCTCGTACATCCTGTTAGCTTCTTCTCTCCTCGTGACAGCTTTTTAATAAGCTGTGTGTGGTCCTGTATGTGTACTTGACATTTACTAGCTGACGTTACCCCTCCCTGTCCGTCAGTGCACATTATGCATATTCTCCCGCAGCCGGAGCGAAGCATTATAGCGTCTACTATAACCATGTCATTCACGCCGTTCAAGGTTTCTGGGGAATCGGGGCTAGCCTGTTTGTTGCCATAATTGATTTCTTTTCAGCAGTGCAAATTAGTTTCTTATTTCTTTGGAAGTTATTTATATGGAAATGGTGTGATGTTGTGACTACATTAGAGTTATTCTCACCTCCCTTAAAAGTCACCCACCTCTCGGGGAAACTCCCTTTGTTGCCAGTTGCTGTTTTGCTGATTCTGTCAGCAAAAATTAATTGGTGTCCATTTTAACTCCCCGCGAGCCTTAATTTCTCTGAGCCGGGAGATACTCGGGCCCAATTATGTGGTGTAAATAACATTTGCTCCATAATTGCTTCAATAAAGATTTATCGCCTTCTCTTCATTGTCCTTATGTGAAAGGGTTTCGCAGCTAGCCAGAGGAGACGGAGGCATTGCAAAGTTATCTGTCCACCAGTTAAACACTAGTACATTTCTGAACACGGCCCGACTTTATTCACTGAGATCCTGCAGAAAACTCACATAAACAGACCTGGCTTTGAATTCCCATTTGCTTTGTGAACTTTTTTCTCAGAATATTACAGCGAGTGACATGATGAGCAAACAGGAGTGTGTCTTGTGTCTTGATATACTCTGATTGCACAAGAAGGACTTTTTCTGGGTAAATTCAGGCCCCATTTACACAAAGTTTTCAAGTGAAAACACAAGACTTTTGGTGTGTTTTGGAAGTCCGTTTACACAACGATGCTCAGTGGAAGTGAAAATGCAACTTTCTGAAACGCTGCTAGGATTCATGCGCACCACTGCAAGAAATACAAATACGAGTCCTCACCTTTAGTTACTAGTACCAATACCAACACTTGTTAAACACCATTAAACCTCATTTTTACTCCATATGCAAATGATATACAAAGGCTATGAGTTGCCGCAAACCACTTTCGCACAGCTTGTACATCAACGCTACGTCGCTTCCAACAGCCTTGAGGACTCCAGCTTACTACTGCGTCTACAGTACTCCACACAGTTAGCCTCTACCTCAGGGGTCGGTAACCTTCAACATTAAGAGTCAATTGGACCCATTTCCCTCTGCAGATATCGATTTTAACCTCTGTGCTACGGAAAAATACTGAGGCATGTCGGATCAAAAAATAAAAGAATAGACAAAACATGTCTATTAATGCAACTATGAGGATGTGGACACTTGCCTCTACACACGGCTGGTTAGAGCTCGCTGTTATTGAGTGTCAGCCAGACTTTAATCAGGTTCAGCATGTAGCATCGCTGGTATATGAGCCTGACACTATTTAGCATGTGGCATGTAGAACAGCTCAGCGTAAAATGCTCCTGATCCACTGAGCAGTTAAACTACTAAGCAACATCGTTCTGACCCTGCTGGTGCAAATGTCTCTGGCGATGAAGTTGCTGGTGTTGTACCAACTATCTTTCTCTTGATATTTTGTCAGAGCATCATTTACAGTTTGATGCACTTTTGTCATTCTCATTAATATTAAAGAATCAAACTGCAGACATCGCTCATCCTCTCTTGTCTACCTGCTGCTGACGTTGATGATAGATGACGTCATGTAAAACTGGCCGGGTTTTATCGGGGAGCTTTTATGAGTACGAGTACTCCAGGAAGTATTGGACCCAAAACTGGTCTCAGTATCAGTGCAGCCCTAAATGAATGTCTTTTGTATCGTCACACAATACAAATTAATTTACAAAAGAAGAATACAAATATCCGAAGCTATCGCTAACCAACGTATTAACTACTCATATTGATAAAATGTTGCAATTCCAACATTTTCATCAAGTTTTAACCCTTGAAATGAGGCCTTTTAGGAAAGGAAGTTATTAGCGAGCTATGCTAACACTATTAAATTACAGCTTTCAATTACATTTCAGTTATTCAAAACCGTGATAAACTTTCATTCTGCTGACAATTACTGAGCTAAGCATGTACCATCGGTGTTCAGGGTCAGTAAAGACAGTGACATTTCATATCATTGCTCAGATTATTAAAAAATTATTAGTTCGTTCAGTGGCATTAGCAGTTCACCAGTTAGCAGCGGCATGTGAATGCTGGGCCACACGAAGGCTAGACTCACACGGCAGAGACTCGTCATCACTTCACCAAAGATCCATGGTGAGAAGACGCTTAGGTGAGACGAGTCCTCGCTTCACTGACACCTATTTACATTTCTCCTGCACATTTCCATGATTTCTTGTTCACTGCCTGAGAATGTCATGAGAAGAAGCTACGGAATGAGGTCAGCCTCTGTCGCTGCCAAACACAAGTGATTCCGATGTGTGTGCATGGCGAAATTAGTTTTTTTTATTATTATTATTTCCAAGAGGGAAGTTGGAATTATTGCAGGCAGAAAGCCAATCTATTGTTACACTATATTTTCTCTTAAATACCACAGATGAAACATCCAACATGAGCAACGGTTTTAGAAACTCTTTCTGGGTGATGTACGATTGAAACGGCTCACAGTTGTATTAATGATGTTTATCGGGATGATGATTGGTGAGGGAGGACTCTGCCTGGCAAAAAAGATCCACTGCTCATCAGGGACCTTGAAAGCATCGGTTTGCCTCCATTACTAAAAGCTATTGCTTGCCTATTCATCCGTTTCCCCGCGTACGATCCAAATAAACACAGCGCTGCTCAGTCTGCCAGGTGGATATGGGGCTCGCCACCTCCTCTCCTCTGTTCCCTTTCCTGTATTAATAGCTCCTCAGGAGAGCCGGAGAGGTCTGTATGTCAGGTTTTATCTCCAGAGAAGAACAGGGGGGAAACTAAATGAAGCCTGAACTTGAGAACAGCCTCGTCGAAGCTTCTCGAGGGGATGCTCGGTGCACATTAAGGGAAACATCAGTAATGTGCAAAACAAATGGAGGCATGTGGAAACCCCATAAGACTGTTCCCCCACCAGCCACGTTGAGCTGCTGCCATAAATCTCAGGACCCCTGTGCATGCCGGTGTATCCAGACACGGGGTGGTGGCGGTGGGTAGGGGTGGGGTGGGGAGTGGGGGGGTACATAGCGGAGCCAGGTTTTCTTTTACATGGAAACAGTGTAACTTGTCAGAAGGAGGCTTTTCATTCCAGTGCTTAACTCTGAACGTGGGCAGCTCATTGTCTCTTTGCCAAAGGCTTTTTGGACTTGATGCACTAAACAGTTAGTGGAAAACTTAAAGCAATTACCCATTGTTGATGTCCAGAGAGTGTTTCTCCTGCCTTCAATGACAGTCTGTTTGTAACTACATGATTTGGATAAAGACTAATGGAGTGTGAGTAAAGCACAGCAGCAGCGGGATTATACTAATAAAGATGCATCATGGCTGAGAACAAAGCGCCTTGGCAAGGTATCTGACCGCTGGGGCTTGTGGGTTGCTTGTGGATAGGTTAGGTGGGCGGTGCACAGAGAGCTGTACGTTTCCCCTGATGAAATGTAGACCTGCTCAGCCGACTGAGTTCTTCACACAGCGACTGATAGAAAAGCAGCTTTGATTAACTTGTGTGATTAGAGACTCAGAATTTCTCCTAATCAACAGGGATCTTTTGTACCGACCATATTTTCTTTCAAACTCGAAAATGTGAGCATCGATTTTAACAATGTCATGTTTACACACATTTGGAAGGCGAATAAGATGAAGGCTTCTCGAGACCTCCCGACTTTTTAGATTGTAATTAACAGTGCAAGTCTTGAACATAACTGTTTTTACATCAGTGCCATCACTCGTGTCAGAAAGAAGATCGCTGCACTTTGGAGTTAGCACATAATTATTGTGGCAGAGTCACAGTAAACAAATGTGAATTGCTTTTGAACAAGTCCACTTTCTGTACCGAAATACAAAGAAAGGCTTATGAAATGATTTGTTGTCTGTTTGGGGTGCGCCATCCCATCGCTTGAGTTTGTGATCGAAGATCCTGAAGGTGGTTTTCCATATCAACTATAGTGAAGAGAAGTGCAGTGTGCATGGAACAGACCTCACTCTTTACTCCCGGGGTTCGTCTGCCATGACTGAAACAAGCTGGGACGGTGACAGCCAGATCCTCAGGTCGTAGGTTTTACTTTACACTGTCCCTCTTCCAACCCTCTGGCTCAAAAACCTTCCTCTGAGGCATGAGGGCGGAGACACTGTGGCTGGATTCTCAAGACGTGTCCATGGCCCCACATCTGTAGTCTCTAAGGCCTTAAGGCCTCTAAGGCTCATGTGTAAGGCCCTGTCCACACAAGGCGAAACAATCTTTTCTCCCTTGCGTTTCCTTTTTTTTTTTTACCATCAACACGGAACTATAAAAAATGACTATAAACAATATAGTACATATGCCAGGCCTTTGGGTGGCCCTGTAACTGCCACAAAAATACACAAAAGGAGGAGGCATGGGGCATGCAAAAATCCTCATATTGGAGAAATCCAACATCTCGCCTCATTAAACCGATTAGCATCAGACGTTCCTGCAGCTCCACCCGGAGCAGGTCGTCCGCCATTGTTGTTCTTGTTAAGTGACGTGGCCGAGATGGTCGCGGGGTTATCGGTTGAGAGGTGGAGTGATGACATCTTTGATTTCAGCAAACGTGCGTCTTCCCCGTCCATGCATCAAAGCAAAGGCAGCATTTTTAATTTTCTCCACTCTGGAACCCATTTTATAAAAAGCAACCAAAAAAAAAAGGTTTTGGGCTCCTTCATGGGCATTGTGTGGACGATTAGACAGAAATGATGTGATTATGTGAACTCATGCTTTGGTGTCCTTTGTCGATTGTTCTGAATTCAGTTCTTCATTGATTCTCTTGTTGATTCTCATTTGGAAAAAAGGAGAATAAACAGGTCGATTAGCATCAATTTAGCTTTAGAAATAACATACAAAGCCAACAGTGAGGTCTTAGGAGGCCCACGGCTGCGGCCTTTCAATGGGGGGGCCAGGGGGCCCCAGAATGTACCGACAGCACACGATGTGCTAACGTTGTAATAAAACATTGAGTGTGTGTGTAGTTTAGGCGCCACAACTTGGGTTCCACTATGGCCCTGATTTGCTGAGATCCTGCATGAAGCGTGCTGAAATTCATGTTCAAGCAAACAGATTGTGCCTTCAGTTGGAGTGCATTGTGCAGGATCACCTCAGAATAACTCCAGGAGTGATATCACATGCAAACAGCAGTATTCAAATGAGGGTTTTGCTTGTACTCAACATGGAGCGAGTGGATCAAGCACGGAGCTCCCACAAGCACAGAAATGTGAAACTGTGGAGATGAAGGTAGTTATCAACATATTGGAGTGTCACAGAAAATAAATCTGAGTTTGGAAATGAAAAAAAAAAATGCAGTATGGGACATGACCTTTTCTTCTCGCTCTGTTTTTATGCTTGAGATTTAAATCTCTCAATTTATTAGTCTGCAAGAAGCATTTCTATTCTATTTCTATTGCTTTTCATTTAAATATTTACAACCCCACCTAATTTTATTAAAATAAATAAGATATCAAGTGTCATTTGCACATTTGTTATAAGATATCGGCTTCTCTTACAGTCAGTGATACAAAAGAAAAATGTGTCAAACTTTCCTCATGATTCTATACTCTTTTCTTTATTCCAAAAGGTTGAAACAACATATGGGAAGAATATAAATATACAGAAAAGGCTAAAAAAAATGGACTCAGAATGGTCACTGTACAATAAATATAAACAATACAATCAGAAAGATACATACAGAAAGGACATACAGTGCAATGTACAATATACACAATGCAATAATTGTGTTTCATGTGTACGGTGTTTTATGTTTTAAACTTTCTTCATGCAGCTTGGGTAGTTTGAAATGCCTTTCAGGGTCATAAATGTGATTGAATTGAATAAAATAAATACTTTATTTTTTAATTACATTGGTTGCATTTTCGGTGCTTGTTTACTTGGATGAATGAATGAATGAATGACAGAATGAAGGATTGACACTTTATTTCAAACATACAAATGGAAAGAAAAAGATGGAAAGGAAAAGAAAAACATTTATACTCAAATGGTTGAATAAAGACAAAAAGACAAAACAACAACCATGAAACAACAGATCCCACGTGATCCACATTTGGACGTCGAAAAGGATAAGGAAGAAATAAAAAATGATTAACTCCTACTCCTTAAACACGTCGGTGACAAACGTTTTCTCCTAATTTTATTTAACACCTCAATTGTGCAGATCATGATAAACTGTGGTACCTAGAATGCAGTATTCTCTATTAAACTAAAAAGCACCATCACTAAGGTGAACTGCTGCACTTGTCAAGTATTAATTCCTTATATATTTTCTTAAATTGAATTATATTTGATGATTGTTTTATCTGTATGCTGAATCTGTTCCACCACTTTACTCCACAGAAGCTTGTTAGAGTTGTTCGCACTTTAGACATCTTGAATTTTTACTTTCTTCCAAACTTCTCCTAAACTCGTACCGACTCACTGTCTCACTGAACTTGTTCTGGAATAAGTTATTCTTTGCTTTGTACAAAACTTGAATAGTTTTAAACTCTTATGATATTCATGCATTTGATTGTAGAAATAGTGAGTTAGTGTGTTCATGGAAGTTAAGCTTATAGAGGGTTAGGGTTTTTATAACAAACTTGCATGTGTTTCCCCAGACCTCCACACAGGAAGTTAAATAAGGCAACGCCAGTGAATTATAAAGAATGAACAGTGATTTATGGTCCAGAAGATCTCTAGCTTTGGCCATGACTGCAATACCTCTGGATACTTTGTTTTGGACTTGTTTTGTTTGAGGTTTCCAGCAAATTTTGGCATCAATAATTACACCTAAAAATATGTTCTGATCCACCCTCTCTATATCTACACCCTCTATGATTACATTTACCGGATTGATTATTTTACATAAACCAAAGATCCTAATTTTTGTTTTACACAAATTTAATGATAATTAATTTTTGTCAAACCAGAATTTAATTCTATTTAGTGATAAACTCCAAACATTGCTGCAGAGTCAAAATATATTTGTATCACTCAGTTCAGTAATCCTCTGATTCCATATTGAGCCAGTTTGTCGATTAATATATCATGATTAATGTTTTTTTTTTTTTTTTTTATTATTAAAAAAACATTTTTAAATACAACACAGTCATTCCTGGGTGCTTTTAACAGAGAAAATAGAAAAGCCCAATATATCCACATGAGCAAGCAGGTTTCTTTGTGACTGGAAAGGAAAAACTCTATAGTCTATAGAATTCGTAATTTATTCAATGAGTTTAGTTAATGCTAATGATGTTGAGTGGTTCGATCTAACTCTGTAAATGACAATGGTACAATGGTACTTGAAACCACTAAAAACACATCTTTTTGAAAATGCGCTGACTCAGTCTCCGTGGAAATGAGGAAAAAGCAACTTTCTGAAATGCTGCTACTGCTCATGCGCACCACGGCCATAGTAACTAGTAGTTGTGCACATGCTCAGTAGAGGAACAAGCAGAACAAAGTTTCCTCAAGAGGTTATGATTCTCAGTCCATATTCTCCTTGGATTTGGGAGTTTTATTTTGACAGTCACTGTGATAACAATCCAACTTTGTCGTCTGTCCGCTAGAATGTCCGCATTCTCCCATTTTTAATGTTTAGAGGAGATTGTTCTCTGTGTATGTGTATGTGGTTTACATTACAAAAACAAACATCACCAACTAGTGGCCTGGCATGGAAAAATGCATGGTTTTCCGTGTTTCTGCCATTTCCTTATAAAGGCAGAACTTTTCTGAAACAAAAACGCAAAAACTATACATTTTCACCTGAAACATTGTCATGCAAAGTTTAAAAAGTCTTCAGGTTTTCAGCTCCAGCGGCTCCTAATCGACAGTGGCAAAGCTGACCACATCTTTGCTCAGACTTTTATTTTTCTGGATATTTTCCACTTCATGGACTCCTTAAATTTAACAGCGTCTCATCTAAGACTTGAAATAAGGTGGGAAAATAGTGACATCTGCAAATAAAAAGAGAAAAAGGCAACTATGTGAGAGGTTAGAAATTCACCAAAGAGCTTATTTGGCCTGCTCAGGTACTTTAACCCTCCCTCTCTGGGTTATTTGTAAGATAAATGAAAGCAGAGAAACAGATGACAGGTCTTTAGCTCAACTATAAAATGCAATTAACCAGCAAATGAGGCCAGGCAAACCACTCTGACCATTCTGCATGAGCAACAGCTAGAGGGGAAGGAGGAGAATGGTAATTCATAGTCAATCTGCAAACTGTTCCGCTACCTTCAGCGGCTTGATGAATAGCGTTTGACATTTTAACTGCACTTGATTTGAGTATTCAAAGGTATTTAATTAAGATTTCTAGGATTTTTTTTCCTCATTAATCGCCATTAAGAATAATGTGCACTTTTCAAATCTGCCCTCACATTTGTTTGCTGCTTCTGTTTTTTAATAATGTGAAGTGCCACAGCAGGCTAAACTGTGGCACCACAGTTCCTGTTTGAAAATCAATAGCAGCTGATATGCATTTTTCTCAGGCTCATGCAGCTCGAGGCAATAATCAGTAAGTTTAGACTGAATGGGACCTTTTGTATGCTTACAACTGAGCTGTATGTAATGTATGTATGTAATGTAATGTGTGTGTATATATATATATAGCTATATAGCTATATATATATATATATAGCTGGATAGCTCAGGTGCCTAGCTCAGGTGGCAAGGCAATGGACTGGTACACGGGGAGACCCTGGTTCGATTCCCGCTTGGGGCACTGAGCAATTAACAGCATCCAGTCACGCTACTGCCTACCTCATACCATGAGTGAAAATGAATGCAATGAGATGCCGGCTCAGATGTCGCCGGCCAAACAAGGTCTGCGTCAGGTGCTGGGGAACCAGAGCGCCTTGATGACAAATGGGCTACTGGAACAAAGCACAGATGGACAAGATGTGAGAACAAGGCTCTGTTGAAATGCTACTACTCAAGTAATCCTAGTCAGAGGGGATACATGAAAAGGATGTGGGCTGAATGGTTACTTCGAAACCCACAGTCACAGTTGACCACGAAACAACTCGTAACTCAGTGTTCCAACATCCACAAACGGCAACTGCTATCACAGCTTGAGATAGAAGAGACACAACACGAATGCTGTGTCAAGGGGGAGCCCGGACACCAGGTCAGAGGGGAGAATATACCAACTCCCCAACCAGAGATTGGGAACGAAACCCCAATGAGTGCGGAAAGGAAGGCCAAAGGAAGAGATACAGACCACAGATGTTAAGACACGAAAGCTCCTTACCATGCATGGTGGGTTCCATCCCAAATCCAGCACCTTGAGACTGTATGCTAGCCGTAAGGAAGGAGGCCGAGGACTAGTGAGCGTGAGAGCCACTATCCAGGATGAAACATCCAAGCTCCATACGTACATCAAGGACAGGGCTCCAACGGATGACATACTCAACGAAAGTCTCAGACAATGGCGAGATGAAGAGGTGCTGGAAGAGGGACCATCATGGGAGGACAAGCCCCTACATGGGATGTACCACTGGAACATAACTGAAGTGGCTGATCTCAAGAAGTCCTACCAATGGCTAGAGAGGGCTGGCCTACAGGACAGCACCTCATCCTGGCTGCACAGGAGCAGGCTCTGAGCACCAGAGCCATAGAAGCCCAGATCTACCACACCAGACAAGACCCAAGGTGTAGACTGTGCAAAGAGGCACCTGAGACAATCCAGCACATAACTGCAGGGTGCAAGATGCTGGCTGGGAAAGCTTACATGGAACGCCATAACCAAGTGGCTGGCATAGTGTACCGAAACATCTGTGCGGAGTATGGTCTGGTAACCCCAAGGTCACAGTGGGAGACCCCCCCAAAGGTGGTGCAGAATGACCGAGCGAAGATCCTGTGGGACTTCCAGATACAGACAGACAGGATGGTAATGGCGAACCAACCAGACATCGTGGTGGTTGATAAAGGGCAGAGGAAAGCCGTGGTGGTGGATGTAGCAATACCAAGTGACGGTAACATCAGAAAGAAGGAACATGAGAAACTTGAGAAATACCAAGGGCTCAGAGAGGAACAGTACTTTACTTGGAACAGCAAAGATACTGCGCAGGACCCTCAAGCTCCCAGGTCTCTCTGGTAGAAGACCCGAGCTTGGAATAGAAAAACAGGTGACCGCCCGCGGAGGGCGAGAAGGGAATTTTTATATATATATATATATATATATATATGTATATATATATGTGTGTGTGTATGTGTGTATATACATATATATACATATATGTACGTGTATTCTTTATATATATATATATATATATATATATTAAAAAGAATACACATACACGTGTGTGTGTGTATATATATATGTATATATATATGTCTACATATGTCCTGTGTACGTGTTTCAAATGAAAACACATTGTTTTTGCGTTTTCATGAAAGAAAAATGTCTTGTTTACACAGCAACATTTTGAGAGCAATGTCTGTTGACATGGAAACGCCGAAACTGCTGAAAAAAAATGCAGTTTCTGTTATGATATTGGTTCTTTTTGACCGGCACTTTAGTAATGGAGGATGTTGTTACCTGAAAGGCTGGTCACCTGATAAAGAGCATTACATCATCACATGTCAGATGATGCTGCATAAATGGGGCCTGGATGTATTCTTTTTAATGCTTCATTATTTAATTAAAGGTCCCATACTATACTAAATCGACTTTTCTGTGCTGTAAACATCATAAAAGTGCAAAAGTGTTCATATACACCCCCAAAGTGGTTTTTTCATTGCTTCCCTCCAGCTTGAGTTCACAGCGATGTTTCTCTCTTCTAACTGGTGGGGGAGCTCAACACGTTGATTCAATTTGATGACGCAACACCACCGTGCTGACGACACAGAGCTGGAGAAGCCCCGCCTCCAGGAAGATTGACATTAAGAGAAACCAAAACAAGACACGCCCACAAATGTGCCAAGGAGCGCAGCCTCTTCTCTGCGCGCTATCTCAGTCTATGCTGCTTCACACTGAACGCTGCTGCTTTTGTTGCTGTTGATAACTGTTTTCACCATCATGTCCACTTGGAGAAAATGTGTTTTCGGGTGCAAGTATGTGTCCACACTATTTAGCTTGCCGAAAGAAGAAGCACAGCGGCGAATGTGGCTGGAATTTTTTTTCTTTTCCGCAAAGAATCTGTTTGTTTGTGAGCGACACTTCACCAAAGAAGCTTCCAGAACTACGGTACTTTGAAACTGGACTTACTCAGAAGCTCATCATGAAACCTGCTGCTATTCCCACAATAAAAGACGCTAACGAGGCGCCGAGATCTGTAAGTACATTACTACCAAGCGATCGTGAGCTGCTGGCTCCGTCACCAAGGGGGTGGGAGGAGGAGGCTGTGAGCTGGGCTGCAGTCTCGTGCGGGCGGGGGAGGAGGAGGAGCTGAGAACCACCCGTTTCATGAGAGGTGACGTCAGCTCAGTCCAAGAAATAGCTATAATTTCACAGGTTTTGAGTGTTGTATACTGTATCACCCAAATTATTATCCCACATGAGCATAAAATGGACTGTGAAACATGACATATAGCCAAATATGGGTCCTTTAAATGTCACTTTCAAGCAGCAAAAATAACATGTAAAATATAAACACACTGTATACATGAAATGCACACTAATTGTCTGATCTTATACATTTCATGCATTTATTTATACATCGTATGGCTTTTTTGTCCTTTCAGAACTATTTGCTACGGCCAAGGTGTGTATGCGCAGTAGCAGCGTTTACGCCGTCCACACGAAGTGGGAGCGTTTTCAAAAAGTTGCACTGTCAGTGCCTCTGAGTCTCATTGTTGTCTAAATGGGTCCTTAAAAGACAACAGCAAAGCTGCATTTTGTCCCAGTTTCACACCCCATCAACTCATTAATAATAAACACAGCTAAAAACAATCTCTGACTATCTCTGCTGCCGCGGCTCGCAACACTGTGCCGTGTGTTTTTTTTCTTCTTCAAGGTAGTGTGTATTCCCACTGTGAATGGTGTCCCCATTCCTTGTAATTATGCAAATGACACATTAATGAGGTGTAATTGTGAATTCATAAAACAGCGGGGATAAAGTGCATAAAGACGCAGTGTCCTAATCGGGGTAGTGGGAAGCTTCATCATGAAGGGCTGGAAACGCTAATTGTTTACCCACCACTGCTGCTTTAAGTAGCACATATTCATTTTGGGGGCATGAAGCCTAGTTATGAGTGTTTATACTACCTAATGAATGGTGTTGAGTGTTTATCACGGCACAGAGCATTTACTGCACAAACTATACATTTTAAAAGACACAGAGTCGGTGTAAAAGAGCCGAGAGCAAGCGAGCAACTGTTTAGCCTTGACACCGTTTCTGTTTTAGTTTTTTTTCTGTGCCGCGCGCGAGATAATTAGCACGTTACAGTGCTGCTTATTTCTGTCTGTGGCCTTTTGCAGGCGAGGTGACTCAGCAGTTTCAGAGCCGTTTAAATGCATTTAGAATACAGCAGGCGAATAAACTGTTTAAGAAATTAGCGGTTCACTATTTAACGGCTTTAATATCAGCTAGCCGTTATGTAGGTTGACGGGCTCTGCCTTTTTTTTTTGGCTCGTTCTCAACACACACACACACACACACACACACACACACACACACACACACACACACACACACGTATGGTCTTATTTTTGTGTTTTGGTTTATTCTCTGTGCAGAAGTGAGACATTTTATAGGATGTATTTAAAAGATTTTTTTCTGGTAGAGTAACAAACACATAATATAAGTTTTTTTTTTATTGAAGTCACATATAAACTGTTAAATGTAGTAGTTTTATTAATACACACTTGTAAACTAGCAAATAAATGGAAGATTTTGTAACTTAGGTACTTTTTATGAATAAATCAATTATTTATGCAAATTATATAAACGTTTTTTTTCCACTTCTGGTAATTTTATTGAAACCTGGGTTACACTTTCATAAAAGTAGATGATTCCATTTCTCTTAATATCACGTGGAAACTGATCTGCTTCCACCGAAATATTGACATCGTCGGCTTTAATGGCCGTCTGTCCTCTGAACAAGTACGACCAGAAGTGAACGAACTTGGCGGTAGAACTGCAGGGACAGATGATGGACGAGAGGAAGTAGACCTGCTTTCTTCTATGAATTCAGACGGAGCCACGTCTGACCTGTTGGCTCCCATTGCGCCCACTGTCTGGGCCAAATAAAGTGTCAAAACATTCAGGGAATTGGAAAAAAATGTTTGTCTCCACCATGGCATTGCATTTGCGGCATGGTCTTTGGCTGCTCCTTTTACAGAGTGTGCCATTCAGGAGAGAGGCGATGGACTCATCTTGAAGAGGTGTTGATGGGAAGATGATGGTTCCCAGGTTTGTTCTTTCATCTGCTCTCACGTTACAGACGGAACACTTCAACTCAACATTGCAGCTGTTCAACCAGCCAAGGAGATGCCTCAATAGGGCCGTTGGGTCTCGGGAGCTCCAGCATTTCCTTGTTAAATTCAGTCAGGACCGGAAGCAGACCTGACAGGCTGAAATCTCTTCCTGACTCAAGAAGGGCTCTCAAAAACAGGTTTGCAAATCCTGATGTGTTCCACACCTGTGCTAAATATTCTGGTGGTTGACCAAGAAGCATCTCTCTGATAGTAATTAGGTTGAGGACAGCTTGAAGCATCGCATTCATCCAGCAGTTGTTGTGTCTGCTGGCAAACCTGCAGACAGATGTTGTCTTTTGTGTTTTCAGTTGGAGGAAGTGAGGGAAATCAGAAAATATGCCAAACGCATCCTGAAGTGCTTCGACCCCAAAGCCAAGAAGAAATGACAACTTCTTTCATTGTCTTTTAGGTGTTATTAAATCTGCCATGGAAGTTATAAAATCACAGCTGTTTCTTTGTGTGTCTGCCTTTTCACAAGAAATCTCATAAACCCTTGAGCTAATCTTAATGAAAATTTGTTCTCAGGAGCATTTTGATCAGATGAAAAACCCATTGATGTTGGTGTTGATCTGGATCAAAAATGATTGTGACTAATTTTCATTTCGCTATATATTGTTAATTAGCCTGTCACTTTAAATGACAAGTGCATTGTGGAAAAGGAAGTCGTAGCATGTTGTTGGGTTTTGGGAATTTACAGTCCAGGACAAATGTTTTGTCGCTTTGGCACACATTGACGTGAAGTGCCCCTCAAATATATTTATAATGAATAAATGATGACCAGAAATGGCACAGTTTAATCCCAAAAGGAATATTTTGGTGCAAAACAAAACTGTCGAAAAGTATTATATTTATTATATACTCACAGTTTGGTAAAGCCCATTGAGTCAGTATTTGCAAAGACATAAGTGTTGTGGCTTTGTCATATGATGCCCCAATCCTAGATTAGAGCGTCGCTTGTGACAAATAATGAATCAACCCATTCTGTATGTATACATAAAAAGAACCCCAGTACACAGACCTTTACATAACTGCAAGTTGACCTCTGACCTCATGCCTCAGATTCATCCTGAGACAAAAGTGTTTATTATCAAGAGGGGGACCGATTTTTGGCTCGGAAATCCAAGGCAAGCCCATTTTCTCCTACAGCAGAGCTTCACGAGACCAGAACAGTTTGTCCAATCCTGTCTTGAAGTGGACTCCGTGGTCGAATCAGTGCCCAGAAACCAGCACTAAACAAGATACAATTGTGTGGCATTTCCCCAAGGCCCAGAGCCTGAAATAAAAATGGACACTAGAAAAGTGTCAGAAGGTGGATTTTCAGATGAATCTTCTGTTGAATTACATCACAGTCATGGCAAACAATGCACAAGATCAAGTGGAACCTGCATGGATCCCACATTCACCCAGAAAAAGGTCAAGTTTGGTGGTTGAAAAATCCTGATCTCGGTTTCCATCCAGACTGGGGGGGGGGGGGTGAGAGATCTGCAGGGTGGAAGGCAACATCAATAGTCTGAAATATCTTAGCTGCCTCTTACAACTATAAAACAACATACAGCTATGAAAGCGGCCAAATTCTGCAGCAGGATGTCGGTCCATCGCATACTTCCATCTCCACATCAAAGTTCCTCAAGGTGAAACAGATCAAGGTGCTCCAGGATTGGCCGGCCCAGTCACCTGACATGATCACCATTGAGCATGTCTGGGGTCGGATGAAAGGAGAAAGCCAAAGAATGTTGATGATCTCTGGGGGAGGCATGCAGGACTGCTCTTTTTGCTGTTCCTGATGACTTCATCAATAAATTGTATGAGTCCTTGCCAAACCGCATGGATGCAGTCCTTCAAGCTCATGGAGGTCATATAAGGTATTACATTTAGATCTCACAGCACCATAACCTCATTCACTGGTGTTATGTAACCTATTTGTGTATTTTAAATAAAATACTTGTTAAATTTTCACATTACTTTCTGGAGGTGACAAAACTTTTGTCGCCTACAGAACAATATATTTGACCTTTCCTATTTCATTAACTGATAAAACTTTTTTTAATGAAACAAATCATTAAACATCATTTGTCAGGGTTTCAGCTTCCACGTGAGACATTTCTGAAACCAATCAATTAATTTAAAATCCAACTATTAGCTGTTGATTCAACCAAATGGATAAATGTTTTGTCAGGGACTGTAGTAGGGGGAGGCTATAAATGCCTTTTTGGAGGAAAAACACCCAGGAATGAGTTTAAGTAACCCTTTATTATACATAAAGAAGGTATTGAAATGTTATTTCTCTCTGTTATTTGGCTTCTTGCGGCTACTGGCATTTTATGAAATATGTGACTATATGCTTAAAATCGTTATTTTGCAGAAATATTCAATATGCATCCTTGTATGTCTAACACATGTAAGGCTATTCTCATTCAGCTATTGAATCTAACGTGAGGGAAGTTGCTCCATGGCCAGACAAAAGTATGACAGTGTCACTGTAGATCTGTCCTTGGTCTTGCCTAATAAAACCTTAAGATTGTCAACAAACTGTTCAGGAGTCAGCATCTTCCTCTTTCGACCTTCAGTGTTGAATATCCTGAAGACATGGCTTGTTCTGGGTAGTGACACTGAGGTATCTCTGGCATATGTAATTTCATCTTTCATTCTCGTGGTCTTTAACTTTAGGTCATCTGCTGTATTCTGAAGGTACTCATCAACATGTTCAGCTGCTGTGAATGGTCCACCTTGGTCCTTCAGTCTATCCAAAATACTGAGTTTTCTGTTCTCAACATGCAGCAGATTAGCTTCCTTCTTACTAAGCCCAGCAGCTGATGTGACGGAACTCTGTGACTTCTGCCTTCAGTTTGGTTTTGATCATTGGCCTAGAAACTGTATATATGTTTCTCAAAACCCAGTGTTCCCAGAGGATACATTAGAAATAGCTTCATCATATGTTTTTTTCCTGAGCCATGTTCCTCACTAGCCCTACGAGTTCCTTGTACGTAGGCAACTTCTCCTTTTGAAACTTTTCAACCAGTGGAAAAACACTGAAATATCAGTGTCGTCGACATTGCCTCTGCTTCTCAGGGCTTTTCTGGTGCCCTTACTCTCCATGGTATTAAATTAAAATAATATGAAGTAATTCAAAAAAGTGATAAAGAATAAAGATTTCAGGTTGAATTAACCTACCCTAAGTGACTGCTTCTTTTGGTACGTTGATGTGGTCAACGTCAATATCAATGATGCTGCAAAACTAATATGATGCTCACGATGTGACTTGCCTGGAGACCAAAAAATATGGTGTCTTCTTCATGCTATCGAAAATGCAGTTAAACACAATCACGTGTGACTTACATGAATGCAAACATTACACTTTGAGAATTATAGTTTTGGGAGTGGTTAAACGGTAACCTGGTATTGGTAATCAAGTGGCAAGTTTTCCTTTAAAGCTTGTATTAAATGTAGACCTTCACCAGTCAAATGAGCAATTGAATGCATGCAGTTTGGCCACATAATTGTTTACATGATCTTGATGATAAACTCTCTCAATGTGTTATTTAGGTAAAAATGCGCCTATCTGCGGTTTTCACATATATGCCAGTAGCCAAGGGAAGCCAACTCTAAATGCAAAACAATGTTGACAAATACATATGGTTAATTTGAATTCATTCCTGGCATTTTTTTTTTTGAATTATAGCCCCCCGCTAACTGTAGTTTGTTGTTGTAATGCTGGTGTGTGTGAAATAACCGTGTGAGTCCAGTGTGTGCTAAAAGAGGAATAATCTGCCACAATTCTGCACCACCAGCATCTTCCCTCCTCCCTCCATCAACTCCACCTTCCCTCCTCCCTCCATCCAATTCCACCTTCCCTCCTCCCTCCATAAACTCCATCTTCCCTCCTCCCTCCATCAACTCCACCTTCTCTTCTCCCTCCATCAACTCCACCTTCCCTCCTCCCTCTATCCAATTCCACCTTCCCTCCATCCATTCCACCTTCCCTTCCCCCTGCATAAACACCACCTTCCCTCCTCCCTCCATCCAATTCCACCTTCCCTCCTCCCTCTATCAACTCCACATCAGAATCAACTTGAGTTACCAGACATTTTAATTACATTTTGTTTTACTCGGTATGGTGCAGATTCATTCCAAACAGTGGAGAAAACTGCAGAGATGTTTCAGTTTTCTCTGTTTAAATCTACGAACCAAGCAAGAGAAGGCTTTATTCTGAGCATGCTGCTGACACACACAGTCTGTAGGCGAGCTATTGTGGACTGGACGGTGTTGTCGGCAGATGTGGGGTTAGCAGAGGGAGGAATGCAAAGAGCCACGATGATGGCGAATATGATCTGAGGGTCTGTCCACATCACAACACCGTTTCACAGAAACGCACCATTTTTGGCTAATCATCTAGTTGGTGTGGTGTTTTAGGAACCTGAAAAATTCCAAAACGGTGACTCGGCTTTGAGATGTTGGTGGGTAAGACGCACATCTCCAGAACATGATGACGTTAACCCCCTCCACCGCAATGTCACCTGATAACCACAACAATGGCGGACTATGACATGGTGACGGAAATTTTCTATTTAGAACAGCGGGGAGAAAAAAAGATCCTTTTGGCTCGTGTGGACAGGGACTGAGACCAGCAGCAAGCTGTTCAAAACGTTGTTGTGTAAACAAGGTGTGAATTGTTGCAAAGAAACATTTTTGCAGCAAAGAAATAAACACATAAAATCCAACACAATTTTACAGCTGGTTCCTCTTTTAAGTCAACTCATGCAGGAGCAAATTACAATGCAATAAGCAGAAAATTAACCTGAGGCTTTATTCACATCTAGACTGATATTTTCTAGATCAATCTGTCATAATTAAAAGTGATACTCAATAAACTCGGTTCAATGCTGCTTGATTTAGAAAAAAAAAAAATCTCAAATATTAGTAAATCCTGAGTTTCTCACAATTCAAGGACTATTTTCCTTAACCATTGTTGTCATTGAAATAATCTGAGAAGTGGGATTGTTTCAGTTTAGCTTCAGTGAAGTGTGATGGGATTGGAATTTTAACGGCCCATAGCTTCAGTTCAGAATGATTGTGTCTAATGGAAGCAGCAGAGCTGTGGAAACACGAGCTGCACCAGAGTTAAACGGTTGTTTTTCTTTGGTAATGGAAAGAAGTCAAAGTTTTGGAGAGGCTTGTTAACATTCCAGCGGAGTGTCGAAGCTGAAAAACACAAACCGCGTCGCTTCTCTTTGGATTCGGTGGCACGAGTTACTCCAGCGGCGTCAGGGGCAGTGAGCTGGAGAGTGGCAGAAAAGGGTGTGCTTTTACATTCCTGACACATACAGATGTCAGGAATCAACTGCACATGTCAGGCCTTTAATTACTTTCAACACTAAATCGATGGGGGCTGATTAATAAGACAGGGGCCGGTGCGAAGGTCGAGGCAGGTTACTGAAACAAGAGAGCTTGCTTAAGGAGAAAAAACTAATTGTATGAATTATTGAGTAGGCTGTCCACATTGAGCAATGATGCAATAGCTTTTTTTTTGTTGGTTTCCCCCCCCCCCCCCCCCCCCCCAGGAATAAATAAATAAATAAATAATAAAAGCAAATGGACCCACTGGACCTACATTTTTCTTTATGTTGATTTACCATATGCGAAGATATCCGCTCTACTGTTAAAACAGTTTAATTCCACTTAATACTAACTGATGAAAAAAAAAAATGTTTAGTCAAAAGGGAATATGTTTACCATTTATTAGGACTGGCAACTTCATGTTTTAGTCAAATGGACAGTCATATACTGATGACCTCATTGCAAAATCCGTGTGGGTTTGGCTCCAGAGAAAACCATGCTGTCTGGTTTCCTCCAGGTTCTCAAGGCAACGTTTTCAGGTGAAAAAGCAAAACTTTCATAGTGTTTTGTGTGTCTGTTTACATGACAACAGTGCTTGGAGCCACTGGAAACGACTTTTTTAAAACAGCTCACAAGTTGGAACCTTTTGAAAATGCTCTGACTCCGCCTCTGTGAAAATGGCAGAAAATGGCAATTTCTGGAAACACTTCAACTCTGTGTAGATGGCGGAAATGCTGCGACTGCACATGCGCACCACGGCTGTAGCAGCTATAGTGGTGCACATGCTCAGTAGATGGACAATAAGAACAATGTTTCCTCCAAGTCCATATTCTCTTGGGACTTGGTACTTTTATAGTTGATAGTCATTGCAATAACAATTCAACATACAAGTTATTCTTGCTTCTTCAGCAATATAAGTCAATTTTCCTTCAAGTAGAGACATCAGAATAAACCTTCACTCAACACTGGAAAACATGAGACAAATTAGCATCAACCCACCCGAGGCAGTGTCTTCATAAATGAGTTGCATTTGTGAATTTCTCCCTTTGGAGCTGGATGCGATGAAATCTTTATCATCTCTCTTGTTAATATCTGCAAATTACAGTGTTTTATTATTTAGGTATTCTTGCTCCAACCATTCGAATTAATGGTTTTACATCCATAATCATAGACACATGTAATTAAGGATGATTACTTGTCTTTGAAAAATCTATATAAACTGATCAAGTAATCAAACTGGCAGAAATGTGCTGGTGGCAACTTTCCATTACATGGTGTGTGATGAGTCGGCACACTGCTTTTTCATATTAAACATTTAGGTTGTTTTCATCCAATTTATTTAGTGCAATCTCTTTCCAACTCACGTTAGTGGCTGACTGTGAAAGGCAATCTCTGGAAAATGTATTTAACACAAGACAACTGGAGTGTCAGTACTGTGCCGCCGCTGCTCTTCTGATGGAAAGCTAAAAGACCGACTCCACCAAAAGCTCTTTACAAACTAGAGAATTTGTATACAACACGTGTTTTTAAGGGCGGCAGGGTCAGAGCAACAACTGTTCATTTGATAGCCGCCGTTAATGACTGGAGCAGCACTCCTTCACGAAAGCACTAAAATCAATCCAGTTGCATGAATACAGAAATATAATTTCAACCTATTTGCAAATGGAAATTAAGTATTAAAGTATTTGCTCATATTTACTGCAGAGCAATACAAACCTGAACTGTTACAGTTCTGGTTGTTACTCAATTACATCTTTAACATTAGCTGGTGGCTACATGTTGTGCATTAGCTGGTGGCTACATGTTTAGCTGGTGGCTACATGTTTATCATTAACTGGTGGCTACATGTTTAGCATTAAGCAAATTCAAAGACTTGAATTTCTTAATGTGTAATGTGTAAATTCCGAGTTCATATTTTGCACACTGCAGTGCTCTTATCCACTTTATCATTAATCAAAGTTCGCCATGCTGACATCACTTTGGTGTGAGCCATTCGTCCACTTCCTCCTCCCAGAACTGACTTTGCTTTAACTGTTTCCAGTGCTTCTTTTATCGAGCCACCACAGATCAAACGACACAATATTTGTGTTGAATATTGTGTGCGCAAACAACCTGTGGATGTTTGTTATTAACAGACGGATGGTTCCTGCGTTTCTTTATGATCAACGTGACCGTCTGGATGAGCAGCTCAGACATCAGTGGAGGCTGGACGGGGGAGGGACTAATAATCTGGACATTCTGTCAGAGTCCAGAGCAGCCAGTGAAGCAGATACTGTCACAACCTGTCACATCCACTGATGTGAGGCGGACACCCTCAGATTGACTGGCTGGCAGCTGCTGGCCTCAATAGTAATCACAGTCACTGTGAGTCACAGCCAACATCTCTGCTCTGCTCCCCAGAAGTCCTTGCTTCATACAAATATCATATTTGTATCTTATATTATTGATCAAACTTTGTCAAACATCATAAGATCCTGCATGAGGTATGTAGAACTGCATGCTCACACAAATAGACTGTGGATTTAGTCTATGTGTGCTTTGAATGTGATTCTTTACGTTTTCAAGTGTTTTGAGGGTGCGTTTACATGACAATGACGCTCAGAGCCACTGAAAACACGTTTTCAAACACTTCAACTCCTCCCCGTGGAAATGCAGGAAAACACTTTTCTGAAGTGCAGCTACTGTGCATGTGTAGTAAAGGCTAATGTTTATGGAGTATTGTTCTCTGCTGCATGTGTATGGTTTCATTCCAAAAACGGCAAGGATCATTTGTAAAAAGTTCCACCTTTGGAACCGTTTTCAAAAAGTTTTGTCTTCAGTGGCTCTGAGCAGCGTTGGCGTGTAAATGGACACACAAAACACGACAAAAGTTTTCACTTGAAAACATTTTCATGTCAGCATGGCTTCCAATTCCTCTGGCGTTGCCTGGTGACATCGGCAGGAATACAACGCCACAGAAGAGTTTGGTAACACAGTTACCAAAAAAACCCCCACCAAATACAAAAATACCAGTACAATACTTTCACTGGTGCGTCACTGATACTTTATCCATGTGCATTTGTTACCATCACTTCTGGATCTCAGAACTTAGCTGTTACTGAAGCAGTGCTGCCCCCAGTGAACACTTTAGGAACAGCAGGTTTTTTCCCCCTTTAGTTTCAATCTTTTTTGGTGGGGCGCATGGTGGAGCAGTGGTTGGTTCAAGTATGGCGCAGGCCCTTTCTTTGTGGAGTTTTCTGTACCCTGTGACAGACTGAAAACCTGTCCAGGGTGTATCCTGCCCTGAATCCACAGTATGCTGGAATCAGCTTTGCCAGTGATGGGCAAATGAAGCTTTGTGAACCGCTGTCTTTAGTTTCTGAAGCCACTACATGGCGCTGTCTGTTCAACAAAGGTTAGAAAGCACATTTCATTGCCACTCCTTCAGCCTGTTTGGTCGAACCAATGGTGCCATCTAGTGGCTTCAGAAAATAAAGACAGTGGTTCATGGCGCTTCATGAAGCGTCGTTCGGAGTCAGTTTTTTAACACAGTAAAAAAAGATGCACAGAATGTGTTTTCCCCAAATAACTAATTGTTTTCCCATGGTTTCACTGACTCATGAAACATATTCATGATGAGAAGAGCTGATTGTGTTGTTTAATCATCTAACAATGTTGATGTATTATATTAAAAAGGTTGCTTTGCCTGATATTTGCTCTTTTTCCATTGATTTTTTTTTTTTGTATTTGTTCAAACATTAAGTCATTTAAACACACTCATACATAAAAGTCATTTCCTAACACCTATTGTAGTCACTGACATTGCTTTAGCATAATAAGCTGTCAGTGGGACTATTTTTATGAGCACTTTATGCCTTAATTCTGACAGGGAGAAGGATTTGACAGGGAAATGAAGGACTTAGAGTGTATGTACGGCTTAGTCATTCTCCTCGTCTACTTTTCATTATTGTTCGTACATTGACGTTGATTCAAACATTGTAGCTTTTGAACTGAGAGTATTAACGATACACTTTTTTTTATTAGGACCTTTACCAACAGACAGAGGACGCAGGTGATGGGCTTTTTCTTGTTTGGATCAAATAGTTCATCACAACTCTGGTGCAGCACATAATAAATTCATTAGGTTGCTTAAATTGCATTTGTCTGAGGTATAAGATATAATAAAACACATTAAAAACAGCAAACAACAAGGTTACTTTGAATGTATTTTCTTCCCAAAACACTGTAGAATAAACTTTACAACTTCTTTAATGTGCCAGCAGAGTTCAACATAATGACATTTATTGTACATCCATTATTAAATGGACTGTGATTCCATCAGTTATTTACATTTTGTGTGGGAGTTATTCGCATTTAATCTTCCATCGTTTTGCATTATTCTCACAAAATAAAATAGTTATTTTAGTCGGGGAAATCCAACATGTTTACCTCCTGAACTTGTAGCTGAACAGAAAAATTCTCCAACAGTTGAGAATCATACATTTTAAACGAGACCTTAATCTACTTTTCACTTTCTTCTCATATTTTATTCTGTGCTTTTTTTTAAACATGATTGTCAGTTTCATTTTTCTTACTCTTTTGTTATTTTAATCCACTTTTAAAGCCCAGTATTTTAATATGAACGTCATGTTATTGAATTTTAATGTATGTTTTCTTCTTTTGGAATAGTGAAGTGTATATAGATAAAGTTAATAATATTATCACTCAGAGGTAAAATTGTAAATTGTTTTCCACCAGATAGGAGAAAAAAAAATGAACCAACAGTAATTACATCCTGCTAAAATTGTTTTGTTATCAGTGACTTTCACCGAATACGTTTCTCCTCCATCACAGCGACAAAACTCACAAATAGCCTTTTAATATTAGTTATCAAGTCAAGTTTTTTTCAATTCGAGCATTGAAATCACATAAAACACGAAGCATGTCACTGAAGACAGAACAAAATAACTAAATCATCTCTTTTCACAACGATCAGGACAAATGAACTGCAGGGTGAAGTGCAGCAGTCATTTGAAGTCACTTTTACAGAGAAAAAGCAGCAATTCCACATGAGCATGTAGAGGAGAGGGCGGAAAGAAAAACTGTCTTTTAACAGGAAGAAACCTGCAGAACCAGGCTGGAGGAGGAGACTATTTGGGCCTCGGTAACTGAAACTGGGAGCTGCTTGCCGTTTCACAGCCACTTTTCAGGATGTCTGTTGACATGTTGTTTTCCTTCCTCGTTCTTCTCTCCGTCCTTCACCTCTGAGGTTGCTCTCTTCACCACGGCTTTGCCTCATTGACACTCCTCTTCCTGTCCATCACTTACGACATGAACAAAGCTGTTTAATTTTTAATGTTGACTTTTAGTTTGAGTTTCTTCTTTTCTCTCTCTCATGTGCTCTGAATTGAAGGAAGTCTCTGCTTTGCTTTGATTGGTCAGATGTTTGTAGGGTCTGCCACCGCCTCACCCCGCTGACACAGTCAACAACATAATTGGGCCGTATTCGTTGAGAAAACAGTGCCCCTGGCACGATGTGAAGCCGTGCTTACAGCACCATATTTGCATTTATTTAAAGCCAGATTTGCACTGTTGCTTTTTATCTAAAGAAACAAGATGATCATTAGTTACCTTTATGGTTGTGGTGAAAAAATATGAAAAGACTGTCTGAAAGAAGGAATCGTCTGAGTTTGTTTTGTTACATTCGTGTATTATTTTTTGCTCTTGTTGAAAAGAACTGAAACCACCAATCAGAACTCTCAAAGGAGCGGTTCAGAGGTGGATCCATCTGTATGCATAATAACAAAGAAACCATTATATACGATGAACTACTGTTCAATGACTGTCTTTGAGAGCATCTGCCTGCAACTTTGGTAGATGCAGTTCAAACAAGGTGCTCAATACAGAGATAATTCAACATGAGTATATGATATCTTGTATTAACAGGCAGTTCCAGCACAGTTCAGAGGTTCAACAAAGCTAGAGACTCGTCGAGTTCTTCCCAAAACAGTATCACGCGAACAGAATGGTTACTGCACTGATACCACTGCCAGTATTGGGTCCAATACTGCACAGAGTACTCGTACTTGTTAAAAGCTCCATTATACAACCCTGCCAGTTTGATGTGACTTCATCTGTCAATGGAAGACAAGAGAGGATGAGGGATGTCCGCGTTTCGGAGATTGTTTCATATTGATGAGAATAACAAAAGTAAGACAGATTGTAAATGATGTTGTGACCAAAAATCGAGAGGAGGAGAAAGGTAGTTGGTGCAACATCTGCAACTTCATCACCTGCAAATTATTCACCAGAGACATTTGGACCAGCAGAGTGAGACTGATGTCACACAGGAGTTTAACTACTCAGTGGATCAGCAGGAGTTTACTCTGAGCTGTGCTACATGCTAAAGTGTTTCAGGCCTCACACACTATGCTACATGCTAAATAATTATGATAATTATGATTAAGGTCTGACCGATAAAGCGTGCTGTGTACCACAGCAGAAGTCTCAGAATATTTGGATCAGAGCATAAACTCCACAAAAACTTCTCTGCACACCATTCGACTCTTTTGGAAAAGACCCTGTAACCCTGTACATGTGGCAATGTTTAATAACCCATTAGTGAAGATTTTATGAATATAGTTGTGCTTTAAATTCCAGTAATTTATTAATTTTCTTGTTAGATGTGTTGCATTGTCAAATCCAAGAAAACTATACAGTGAACATTTAAAGTGAGAGTTAAATGTAATCGGAAAGATGAAAGCATCATATGAAAATAACAAAAGCAATTGTAATTGTAAAGGTATTTAAAAAAACTTGTGTCGTTAGTCGGTGTCGGCAAGTAGCTATGGAAGAGTACTCGTACTGAAAAGTACTATTAGTGCGTCCGTCGTCTAAACTAAACCTGTGACTTCTGATATACAACGTCAATTATCTATGTTATTATGATAATAATCTGGTTGGGTGATGAAAGCGTTCCGTCAGGCCTCGGTGGGTGTGTAACGGGTCAAGGCGTCGTGGTCCTTCTCACCTTTCCAACATGTGCTGCTTCTCTAAATATTAGAGATGCACCGATATCACCTTTTTAAAGGACAAACATTTAGCTTCTTGCTGATAATGAGCACTGATACGAGTACTTATTAAAAGCCATACAGTTTAATTCATACTGAATATGCAAATGATGTGCGAAGGCTATGCGTTGTTGCAAATCACCTCCAACAGTCTAACATCCTATGGTGAACATAGACACATGTGTAGATAGTTGTGACACACTGTGCTATGTGTACTGCATAGTGGGGGAAACATCCATTTTTGTAAAATCCCAAGTACGTGTAAATGTGGCTGGTGTCCACTGTTGCTGCTAAAAACATCAGGTGTTAAAAAAAACTGTATCTGTCCCAGCGAACGGCGTTCAATCGCATTTACAATTAGGTTTCGAAGTGTTATACCTTTTGTGAGTCCTAATTTGGCATCTACTGTTACAAGCATCAAGGACAGACTCTAAAAGAAGTCGGCCACCAGTTAACAGAGAAACCAGTTATTCCGAAACACCGGATAACTCTGCTGGTCCAAATGTTTCTGGTGATGAATTTGCTGGTGTGGTCTTTCTTCCCCTCTTGATATTTTGTCAGAACATAATTCAGTCTGTCTGACTTGTGTCCTTCTCATTAACATTAAAGAATCTCCAAATGGCTCGTCCTCTCTTCCGTACCCGTGGACGACGTTGCTGCCGAATTACATCATGTAAAACTCTGCATGTTGTATTGGAACGTTTATTCAAGTACAAGTACCCCATGCAGTATCGGACCCAATACCCGTTACTGGTATTGGTATCTGTGCCTCCCGATGAGAAATTCTTTTCCTCACCAGCTCATCTCACGTTATCTCATGTCAAGGCTTCCTCTGGCACGTCTCCTCTGCCGTGTCTGGAAAGTTCAATTGTTTTCATGCTAATCAGTTCAATTCAAATGAGGGCATTATAATTGCAAATTCTCCTGGACGGTTTATAAGTTCAAGTACAGTCCCTCAACAGAGCGCGTTAAAAGATGGAGGCAGGCGAGCAAAAAAAATCCAAAGAATATATTTAAGTTGTGAGGCGTCAGCGTGTGGAGAATCAAACTGAAACGGCTGGAGGATCAGGCTAAACTGTATCAAGCCAGAACATCTGCTTCATTCGTCCACGTTCAGAACACGAGCCCTTTGCTCTGACTGAACCCTCGGTCCCCATTCATGTCATGAAAATTCACTTCAAATGCTCGCTCAGATCAACCTGTTCGTCCTTAACCATTTTGCAATGTCTCATTTCAAGCACTCTAAGCTGTGATGGATAGAAAAAGACAATCCCTCTTCGGGTTGCCTGTTAATCACTTTGGCATTTTTCTCCCGATGTGCCAAATATTCTTGGTATTCAGAATTTTCATTTGCATGCTAATGAAGGTGAAGGGCAGAAGCCACTAATTACAATCCAGTAAAGGCCTGCCTAATGGTCCACTAAAGACATAGCATGGCTGAGCCCATAATTCCATTATGCAAATGAAAGGCAGGAGTGGAAAAACCACAGTCATTGCAAGCCGGATCGACTGTTGCCGGACTTCCTTGCACTTAGTCATGACGTAAAACAATATACTTGTCTTTGTAGCTTCTATGAGTGATAATGAAGGGCACACACACGCACGCACGCACGCACGCACGCACCACAGCACACACACACACACACACACACACACACACGCCTTATCTCGACATTCAGCTGCTGTAACCTGCATTCTGATCAATGACTGAGTGCATTACAGTGGTAGAATGTCATTTTGTCCTGTTCCTTCAATGTGACTCTGAAACTCTGAGGGGCTGAGCGATGGTACAGTCCATTGTCACATTGTCCCATTAGGACTATATTATGTAACACACACATTTAGGATTGGTATTCTTTACTTTTATGACGCTGCTTTTGTATTTCTATGCATGATTTATACCACTGCAGTTATTCTACAGAGTGTGTAACTGGCTTTTGTGATCCAAACTAAAGTCATTCAGAAGGTTTTTTTTTTCCTTCAGAGTCTCCTGAAATTTCCTCTATAAAAAGCTGCTGGCGACCTTTGATTTCTGACGTGCCAAAATGTTCCATTAATTCATATTACATTAATCCAGAGTGGAGTAGTGGTTAGAACTATGGCTCTGTGGAATCTGGACTAGCAGCTTACATCTTCTTCCTGTACACATGTGGGTTTTCTGCTGGAGCAGTTTCCTCTGTTTAATCTGCAATATTGTGACTTGTATAAAACAGATAAAGAAGATGTATTTATTTATTTATATGAGGACAACTTGTGAAAGTTAGTAAATGGTATCAAGCTGCAGAAGCAAAAACCTGTTTAAAAGACATGAAAATGTTTCATGTGAAAAATGCATCGTTTTTGCCTTTCATTTCAGGAAGGTTTCATGTTTACATGGCAACATTCTGAAAACGACGTAAGGTTACACAGAAACAGCAGAAATGATGAAAAGTATATAGTTTTCATGTTGGGCCACTCGTGGATGCCATTGTTTTTGTAATGAAACCACACACACATGCAACAGAGAATGATCCACTCGAAACAGTAACAACAAGAGAAAACAGACATTCTAGTGGGCAGACCACCAAGTTGGATTGTTATATGGACTGGGAGTCACGATACCCCGGAGGAAAATTTGTTCTGATTGTCCAGCTACTGAGCATGTGCAGAAGAACTGGTACCTGCGGCTGCGGTGACGGGGACCAGGAGCAGAGTTTTGGACGTCTACGTGGAGACTGAGCACTTTCAAAAGGTTCCACCGTGGCGACACTGATCAGGTTCGAAGCCCAAAGCAGAATGTGTCCAAAGGCACAATCCAAAATGGAGTGGAAGCAGAGAGCAGAAGTTCTAAACTCCAAAGAAACAGGTAAGACGAGGGGAATGATGGGATCTCCAGGACACGGAGGTACAAGACATTCTTGAACAGACGCAGGCGGGGAGCTGAAAGTTGGGAGCTGTTTTCTAAAAGTAGCATTTTCTGAGGTTCTGAACACCATTGTTCTGTAAATGGATGCACGAAATGCAAGAAAAGTTTGGCACTTTCAGTTGAAAAAACTGTCTCATAAACGGGGCCTAGAAAGATAATTAGTATAATTTACTATTAAATCTACATACAAAATGTTCACACATTTTATTATTTCTTGTTATTGCTTGTAAGTAGCAAAGGTAAGCTTGTTTATTTACGATTTTAAAGGCACCATTGAGGATTATGCATTTGTGGGATGAGCTACAGCAATGACGTGTGCCCAGTAAGTATTTACCAAATCTTGTGTGTTAGTGCCAAACACTGTTTTTAAAAAAAAAGTATTTTCTCTCTTAATGTGGCCGTATGTTTTCGATGCCAAGGTTGAGAAGCTCCTGTTGGAGGCTTGCACTGTTTTATTGACTGTGAACATGTTGTAACATCATTTCCACACACATTAAAACACTGTGCAGGTGTGTGAGTGTAATATGCTGAAGACAGTGTTGCTGTTGGAACTTCTTAATCCTCCTGACTTCTGTGGTATGTTGAAAGCTTATGAAGGAAACAAACAGGTGAACGTGGCTGTGAACAAGAAAGCAATAAAAGAGAAAACAACACAGATCTATTTGGAGAGAAACAAAGAATGTTACTGTCAATTAGAGAGCAACACATCGGCAGGCCGCAACATGTACTTCTACTTATTCATTGTTACACTGCAGGAAACAAGAAGATGTAAAATATATCTAAGCATATGTACATGATGTGTTTGTCCTATTCCTGAGTTGAGAGCCTAAATGGATTGTGTGCACGATTTTGTGCCTCTGTCAGACTCCTCAGTGTCGATCAGCTTCCATGTGTGTGTCTGTTTTTATGTATTATACATTCCATACCCGGCTCCAGTATATCAAGTGTACAGTATATAACTAGGGAACAAATTAAGCCAGCGGTTGTCAAAGTGAGGAGGGAATCTTTTTCCACATTAGTAGCATTATGATGCATTAATATTAATGTCTGTTGAGATCCATAGAAAATAAAAAGCACAACTCTTCTCTTGACAGTAAAAACCAGGCTTACCAACACATATAGTCTGCAACTAATGAATATAAAACATATTTTATGATTTTAATTCGTCTCTTTTACACCTACAACAAATCCAGTCGTTAAAATGTGGGTTTAAGAAATTATTCATAGTTTTGCCCTTCAGTTATTTTTTACATTTTATCAGGATTTCTTCTCGGAGAAAATCAAATTGCATTTGTGATCCTATAGGGTCCCATCTTGAAGCTCTTTGATGCCAATAGGAGGAGTCAATAACCTAAACCACAGCAATAAGGGCCCATTTCAATGATCAATTTCAAATGAAAAATGCCTTGTTTTTTGTGTGTCAGTTAACTTTTTTTTTTTTTTTTTTTTTTTTTACCATTAACTTTATTTGAGAATGGTTCGACTCTGCTCTAGCCCCGTCTCCACCGCACAGAAAGTACCAGCCTAGACGGGTTTAAACCGCTCCGGCTCGCGTCTCGCGACATATAAAGCAGTCTAAACCGCTCTAGACCGCTCCAAAGGCGACCGCTTTTCCGCTCCCCATCCGTTGGGGTGCCGGGGACCATGGAACAGGTCTGAGGTTGAGCTGCTGTCTGCTGATTGGTCAGTGATTTACTACACGCCCTCAATATTTTAATGTGCTGGCTGGATGAAGCCTCTGCTGTCAGTGTGGTCAGCTGTGCTCTGGTTGTTTTTATTTTCCTTTTCTTTTCTTTGCTGCTCAACTTTAGTGTTTGTTGTGAAAGAGCGGACTTGAGGCACGGGGGGGGGGGGGGGGGGGGTGACTTTGCATCGCGTTGGAGTTTTCTGTTTGCAGCATAGCGCTCGCCGTGGCGCTGATGTGCGTCCGTGACACCGGAGTCTGGAGCTTTCGTCTCCGGCGCTGACCGCTCTGCTGTCCAGAGGCGGTCAGCGTTCTGTTCAGCCGCGGTCAGTGGCGCTTTATCGCGGGGACGGACCGCGGAAGCGATGAAAAGTAGCTCGGAGCTCAGACCTCGGCGCCTCCGTGTTCCGGCGCTGCGCTGTGCGGCGCGGCGCTGCGCTGCGGTGCCGGAGTGGAAAACCTCCTGGGTTTTGAGCAGAAAGCTCAGACTCCCGTGTCTGTGCCTCAGCCAACCGGGGGGAACGCTCCGGCCACTTGCCCCACACCCGAGCGCTCGAGTGCGGGGCAAGTCGCTGGCCAAGCGGCCGAGCGACTCGCTCTCTCAAAACAAACACGGAAGTTGCGCTGCAGCTCTCCACTGCAAAAAATGACTGCTGCAAAAAATTACTTTTTTTTTTTTTTCCGCTGCAAAAAATAACAGTGCAAAGTGGATAATTTAAACAACAACAGAGGATTCATAAGATCTACATCTGACGACGTTCTTTTCTGTTATAATGTCACATTTCTGCATAAGCCCCGCCCACTTTTCATGCTCCTCTCTGCTGTGGAGACACGACCCAAAATTTCGGTCGGGGTTGTGCTTCCGAACTGCTCCGAACCGCTCCGCTCTGCCCCGGCACTTGTGTGCGGTGGAGACGGGGCTTAACACATGCATAAGTGACACTTTCTGGAAACTTCTACTGCATCTTCTGAATCTTCTACTGCACACACTCACCACGGCTCGGTAGATGAACAATAAAAACAATGTTTCCTCCAGAGTGTCATGACTCCCAGTCCATATTATCCTGGGACTTGGTATTTTTATTTTGACAGTCACCGTAGTAACAATCCATCGTGGTTGTCTGGCCATTAGAATGTCTGTTCTCCCATTGCTACACATGTGTGTGGTTTCATTACAAAAACAACCAACAGCACCAACTAGTGGCTGAACATGAGAACATCATTATTTTTAGTGTTTCTGCCAATTTCATATAAATGGACATTGTTATTAAAACGTCTAAGAGTGAAACTTACGTGAAATTAAAATGTAAAAACAATACATTCCACTCTAAATGCTGTGTGTGTGTGTGTGTGTGTGTGTGTGTGTGTGTGTGTGTGTGTGTGTGTGTGTGTGTGTGTGTGTGTGTGTGTGTGTGTGTGTGTGTGTGTGTTTGACTATCAACAAATTTGAATGTGAAGTGTCAAATTTTGCTTGATTGGCAGTGGGTTTTTCTACCACTTTGCCTCCAAACTGAGCACTAATCTTTCTAATGTTGCTTAAAAATAAAAAAAACAAATCCTCCTTTTTTCCCCACCATGAACACACGAATGTAAATTATATGTAAATCTCTCCATTTTTTCAGCTTAATAGTGATTTGCAGTCATGGTTTGGCAAATTTGAGATTGAGTCTAATCCACTAACACACACCGCCCACTCGCTCCAACAAGCTGTGGAGAAACGACCGTCTGCAATGATGCTCAGAACGAGTCGGGCTGCTCAGATGCAGCATTGCCACCAGGTACGCTGCTCAGAGGTTCTCCCCTCCAGGAACATCCGATAAGATCTCACAGCGCTTCATTTGGAAAGAGGCTGCAGGGTGCAAAGGTGGCAGCCTGGGTGGATTAATCTTAAAGCTCAGGCAATTTGCACTTGTAATTGGTAATGAAGGAGCTATTTGCCTGCACTTTTCGGGGCTTGTTTGCACCACAACTTAATTTGCATAATTTTATTAGGGAAATAAGCAATGTTGCTGCGACAGAGTTGCCAGCACATACACAAGCTGTTGTCGTGAATCTCTGCCTTCCAGCACTGAGAGGATGGGATGTTCATTTTTTTTTTTGGGGGGGGGGGTTCTCCGTAGGTCGGACACTGTAGCCAACACCAAGCACCTTTATGTATTCATGTATTCCTGTTTGGACACTCGCTGGTCTCGCTCTGATCCATGCAGAGAGACAGATAACTAAAAAGAGCAACTTCCCCCCCAGCAGCCATGCTTCTGTCATTGAGAGCTAGTCAAGTGTCTGTCTGATTCGCAGCAACTTGCCAATGATCACAGCATCCCTGGGGGATATACAGCCGCACAGCAGGTGACAGTCATTTAAAAATGTTGGCTCGACTCTGAATTCCTACATCAAAGACCAAGAAACAGGACTAATCTCTATTCAGGTCTTGCTGGTAGCGTTTTCTGAGCGGTAACAGAGGGATCACATGGGCCCTGGAACACTCCCTCATGCTGCATTACGAGCCAGAATGATAGTTAAACACAATCAAATGCCGAGGAACAACAGTGTCTGTTGTTTGGGCTCTTTGCCTGTAATGTGAAAATATGGTGGGACTTAGTCACTATATCAGGAACAACGCTACGGTACAATAACCCAGTGCTTATATTCTCCCTGAAGAGGGACCAACAAGGTGCTACGCTAATCCGCCCAGAACAAACACTCATTTAAACCAGAATTTAAATAAAAATGTGTCAAATTTTTTCTGAGCTTAGCTCATTGGATAAATTCTGAACTGGGTATTTCTGATTATTTCAAACGACATGCTGCCAATAGTGATCTGCTTTAAAAAAAAAACGTAGCATCCGAACTCAGCCACGTTTTTTTGTATCTTTTGTTGAGGTTGTTTACTTGCTGAGCATAAACATTTTACACAATTAATGTAACAAGGTAAGGCAAATAAATAGATCCTATGTGACAGACTTGTGAACCGTAAGTCATTTCAATGTTGAAAATTAGAAAGTTAAAATGTTGAAAGTCGAGAGTTTTTCCGCTCCTATTGCACAACCAGTTGAAAACGGATCTACACGCTGACCAGTGTTGGTCAGGTCTCCCCCGATTGAGGAGTCAAATTCTTTTACCTTTGGTCTTTGTTTAATTACCGTAAATTCCAGACTATAAGTTGCCTTTGAACCCTGCGGCTTAAACAATGACGGGGCTAGTTTATGGATCTTTACTGGTTAACAAAGTTCATGCCTCAGGTACATGGGTGATGCGTTCATGTGTCATCACGTAACTCCGACCTTTCTTTTTTCTTTTTAAATTTGGTGTGTTGCGGTTCATATTTAGGTGTGGTCAATAGTCTAGAAGTTACGGTAGTACATTTGTGTGTTTATAGCATTTTCTTTATTACACTTTTTTTTTAATGGTTTTATGGTTACAGTTTTATGGTTTCAACATGATTCCTCCAGAGGTTGAGATCTGAGCTGTTTTTTTATGATGGTGAGAGGTTTTATGTTTAGTTTGTCTGGAAACAGTCAGTCAGATTTGAAACCCTGGTGCAGACCTTGTAAACATCATGCTCAGTGTGAAGTCATGCCTTCTTCTGCGCATGCTCTTGCTCTGGGGTCAGATAATGTTCCCACGGCAGTCTTGAGTCAGAATGTGAACGATCGCACAAAGACATCAGATGTGTGCAAGAAATCGTAATTGAGCATTAAGTCCTGCAGTGTGAACACCGACTCAAAGACACAAAAAACAAAAACACATTTTGGCTCCAGTTACATGAAAGCCGTCCTCAGACCCACTGAAAATGCAACTTTTTGAAAACACTCTGGCTTTCTCCATGCAAATGGGAAACAACAGAACTGCAATATTGGTAACATGTTGAAGAGTCTGGTTTGAGCCGTGCGACAAGGCAGAAGTAACCCTGACCCTCCGGGCAGAGCTCAAACAGAGGAGATCGAACTGAAGAAGGACGGCCGCATATTGACTTGAATTAATCATGGTGACGACCCAATTCAATAGGGGAGGCTATTGGACCCCTGGAGTCTGCACAGTGTTGTATCAATGAAAGAATAAATCATCCTGAACTTCAGCTCCTCTCTTCCCCTGCGGTCACCAACTCATTTTTTTTTTACCTCAAATCAAGGCCATGGAGAACCTCTGTGATTTACCAAAACGCACAAACGTAGAAGAGCCTGAACAAGACACACAAATCTAATCCTGACAAGCTCAAGGCAGACCTCCTGATTACTGGTGTCTTTACAGGAACCTCTCAGATTGTGGACCTCTGCTTTAACTGTGTGCGAGAGATGGTGGTGTGAAGGACGGTGGCAGAGCATCAATGTTCCCGTTGGACAGATTGACAGAATATGTTGAACTTAAAGAGACAGCGGAGCTGATTGGAAGGACTGGTGGGAGGATCCATCCATCTTCTCTGTCATGAACCAGTTTAGACAGCTGGACTTGTTCCCAGCCGACAACAGGTGAAGGAGCTCGTCTGTCCATCGCAGGACAGAAGACAAACCCTGACACTTACATTCACACCTTACATATCACACAGGCTAATCAGAGCGAGTAATTAGGCCCGGCTCACATGAGCCAAAATATCAAAAAAAGAAAGCTATTTTCAAAAATTATTCTCTTTCTCAGCTGTTCTTATTGGTCCACGTGACACAATGAACACTACTTTAAATGATGTAGTACTCATGGCAGGCCTGCAGGTGGCACTGTAATGCTGCCAAAACAATACACCAAAAACAGATGAGAGTGGAAAATCGGAAAAATTGAGAAATCGAACATCTGGCTTTATTAAAGCAAGTAGCTCCTGCAGCTCATTCTGGAGCAGGTCGTCTGCCATTGTTGAGTGGCGTTGCGGAGAAGATCATGGGGTTATCGGGTCGAGAAGTTGAGTGATGACATCCTCGTTTCCAGCTAGCGTGCGTCTTGTCCATCCACGCGTCGCTTTCATGGCAAATTTCTTCACTCTGGAACCGTTTTTAAAAGAAAACAGTTTTCAGGCTTCTAAAACACCGTAGAGATCGTAGATCATGAGAACGATCGGCCAAAAACGATGCAGTTACATGAAACGACTCTGTCGTGTGGACGGGGCCTGACATTCATACCTACAGAGACATTTGAGTGACTAATTAGGTCCTGTTCACGCAATAATATTTTTAAGTGAAAACACTAACCTCTTGTTGCACACGACAAGTATCTGAAAGCATTCGGCTTCATCTCCTGGTAGAGTCTGGAAATACTGCTTCTGATTTTTTTTAATAACTGTTGTCGCATTAACTAGTTGTTCTGCACATGCTCAGTAGATGGACAATAAGAACAATGTTTCCTAATTACAATTTAACTTGGTCCAATCAGTGAATGCAGCAAGTACTCGATAATTAGAGGCAGAGGCTTGGCTTCATCATCCTTCAAGGAAAAAAAAAATAGTCAATCTGGCTTGTAGATACTACTGAGTGGTGCATCATGGGGGATTTGGAAGCGGGTGAACGCAATGCGGACTGGAAGTGAGCGTGTATGCGTCGTAAACCCTGGACTACACCACTACATGTGTCTATGTAATACAAGTGTACTGTATATGTTTAAAAAGGTTCTGAAAAGGATCGACTGTACATCATCCATCAATCTGACACTGTTCCTCTTCGCCAACACATCTGGGTCTAACGGTGGAAGAAACACTGCCACTGCACTTAACTTTACAACCTTTAGCGTCGCCGGAAATAGCATAAGAGATGGTATTGTAATTATGGCAGGAATCTCCAAGGGACAGGTGACTGTGTTTTCAAAGCCAAAAGTCTCGGACCCTGCACATCTGCCATGAAAGACAAAAGGAAAAATGAAAACTTTTCTTTCCACTCCATATGGCCAATTAGAAGAGAAATCCTTGGTGAGTTTGGCCTTAATTATTTCTTTGCCTGTGACAATGAATGAAATCATTTCAGCGTAAAGGACTTTTCATCAAGGAAAAAAGAAAAAAAAAAGTCACATTGTAGGTATTGGTGGATCATGCCCTCGCTGCTTGGAGAAAAGTTTTCATGTGCAGGTGTAAAGAAAAACAAATCAGTTTCTGTGGCGGCTTCAGTGAGAATGTATTATGAATAAATAAAGTGAGTGTCTCACGCAGCCGCCTTCGGCGGCTTTACAAAGCAGCCTCTTGATGGGAATAAATGATTGTGGTTACCAGGATTGAGATGTGCAGAGGAGAAAGGCCTGCGGCGAGCATTCATTTAGTTATCCCTCCATATAACAAGGCGGTGACTTAGCGCTGCTCCTCGGGGGATTGCATCATATCAAACATGTGGAGAAAGTACATAAAGGTATGCGCAGTCACACGGGTACATGAAGTCTGATTTCCACATATTGCAAGCTGTTTTTTTCCCCCTATTCCATTTTGCTGCGCTCTCGTTTAGTTTATCAGCACTTATTTAGTGTGGCTAAGCAAAAGGGGCCCAGACAGCTCAGCTTTATGTTACCAACTGTGCAAACTTAATGTCTCATGCGTTTGCCAACTGTTTTGAAGAATTACAGAGTAAGAACGGAGAAGACTTTTATATTTATTGCTTTCCAAATCCCTCTTGCTCTATACATGAGGGAAATCTCAGAGAGTGCTGTCTTCCTTTAACCCCTGTCATTTAATATAAAAAGAAGAAAAGCATGCTTTTTCTTTCTCTCTCCCTCTTTTTTTGGACAGCAAGACTTAGTCTTTAATTAAATGTCATTTTCCCTCCACTGCCAGCTCTTTTTCTTCTTGTCTTTGTTTATTATTTCAATGCTCCGTTCAGTTCCTTCATGAAATGACTGTCCGTCCGTTCTGCAGGTCCTGTCGGTGTCCTTGAATTCGAGCTGCTTGTGTGAATGAGCCATGTCATTCAGGGGATAAAGAGTGAGAGGCGAGACGTTTAACCTCGCGCTCCTCCCGCCTTTTTGCAATCTAACCTCACGCGCTGCAGGTCTCAACTTGCCTCGGCTGAAACACAACGCTCCGTGCATAGCAATGGCCCCCCGTCTTCAGATGCTGTTGGCCCATGCAATCCCTCTCAGTCATTCTTCATTACACAAGAGATGGAGAGGCTCATCCCATCCGATATTGCTCCGACTCTTATACCAGCGCCGGTATTTAGATGGTCTCATCTTGCTCCCTTTCTCTGCGGCTTTCATCATGAAAAGGTGTTTGAGCTTGGAACGCACATCTGAGCTCCTTTATTCTCCGTCTGTAGTAATCAGCTCAAAAGCTGTGCGCCGAGGAACCAGAACGCAAAAGTATGTGCACGTGCAGGGTCAAACCATGGAGAGACGCTTATTTAAAAGATGCACTGTTATTCAGTGTTTTTTTTTTTTTTTTAAACCCCAGACAAAGAACAATGCCTGCAATGTGTTGTTTCACCTCTGCCGACTCCTGCCTGTTTCCAGCAGCGGGAGTGAGCAGGCAGGAGTGAGCAGGCAGGAGTGAGCAGGCAGGAGTGAGCAGGCAGGAGCGACGGAGCAGGAGCGACGCTGCGGTGCTTGCCGTGATGCCGTCACGTCACTCAGTGCCGTCGCCTCATTTTTGGATAATTAATGGCTGCTGCCAAAACTGAGCCAGCTTCTTCAGACTCAATCCACGTCGAGGGAAATTATGCAAGCAGCAATTACAAGACATATTTACCTGTAGCGTGACCTTCAGTAGATGTTTGAATGGCAACAAGAACAAGGGAGGAAATGTGGAAGAGAAAGCAGCTGATGGAGAAGTTGCGTATTTATATCGATTTAAACTAACTAAACCAGGGCGGTTCTTCCGGTGGAGCTAAATGCGGCTCTTTGGGCCTTTTGTAGCGGCTCCCGGAAGCTTTCAATAAATCATACCTAAACAAACCACTTATGTTTTTGCTTTTTTTTTTTTTTTTTTTACACACAGCAGAGTCAAAAAAGGGTTTAAAGAAGGTACAACAACTAAAATGGGGGAAAAATCATGATGATTCCCAAAAGGGGGGAAAAAGGTTAAAACTGTAAAAAAAAAAACAAGCAAACCTGCTCCGAAAAGAGATACAATGGCTAAAATGTCATGAACTCCTCCCTGTGAATAGCGTTTACTGTTTTAGTTCATTTGATCTTTTCTGTGTTTCTATTAGTCATGTTAAGTCTTATTTTTTAATCATGTCATATTTTATATATAACTTACTTTACATTTTCTCTGTGTGGAGCAAAGCAGAAAGGAATTTCCCTCAGGGATTAAAAAAGTATTCTATTCTATTCTATTCTATTCTAAAATGTCAAAATTGTCTGAAAAATACATGAAAAGAAAGATTAAACTGTTAAAATCAAACCTAGCTGAAAATGTAATGAGTTGTTTACCATCATAAATTGTAACTGAAACTTAATCAATGCAACATAAGATACAGTTTCCTGACGTATTTAAAAAATAAATCAATAAAGTAATAAAACATTTGTAAAAAAGAAAAAAAGGAGGAAATATAAATGTTTTGAAGCGGCATCAACCTCATTTTAAAGGTTTCTAGGACACAGTGGACAGCCGCCACATCAAGACACTCCAGGAGCTGATGGAGGACAACGGTCATGCTCAGGAGGTCACAGAGGTGACTTGTCCACTGTGGGAATCAATCCTGTGAATCCTCAAAACCAATGGATGTGGCCGCCACATGTAAGTTGCAATATCTATCACCTGAATAATGGGATAGGTGGAATTGAACCTGCAACCTTTCAAATGAGAGGTGGCCACTGCACTAACTGAGCCACAGCTGCCCCATGTCAAATATCAATCCACTCTTACTTACCTGCTTATTCCACATGAGATTGCAGCAACACGTTGTTATACAGAAAAGACAGAAACATATAACATATTAGCTTTCACTCGAACCAAAACATCAGCAAACCTGTTTCCGCCTCACCAAAGGTTGTTGCTGTGACTTTTTGTGGGAACCACAGATGGCAGTATAACTTGTTCTCTCACTCTCTTCAAATCTGAGCCAGTCCAAAGAACAGACAATGCGTTTAATTGATACACCTAAATAATGGCAATAATGGCATGTTAATAGATGGAGCAGATTGGAGTTTACTGTTGTCTCTGTAGCACATCAGTGTTTTTATTTGTCTGGTCTTTACTACATGATGTTTTCAGGGTAAAATACACAGATTTTATGTGCAACAAGCTCGCTTGGATTTGTTCAATAGTTTATTAATAGATATATTTCACACATCACTCTGTCCCAATGAATGTCTTTGTATTGTCGTCATGATTCATTTCTAATGTAGTACAGAAGTTTATTTCAAAATTAACTGAACATTTACTTCCACTACCAGTAATACAGTTTCCACTGATTTTTAGCTTGTAGAGAAAAACAGACAAAGTTTCAATAAAAGTGGAAAAACAGCTAAAACCAGTAATGGATAAAACTAAGAATTCACCTATACAATCCGGAAAATATAGCGTGACGTCATTTGTCATCAACGTCAGCAGCAGGTAGACAAGAGGTCTGCAGTTTGGAGATTCTTTCATATTAATGAGAAGGACAAAAGTAAGACAGACTGTAAATTATGTTCAAATAAAATATCAAGAGGAGGAGAAAGATAGTTGGTGCAACAACAGCAACTTAATCACCAGAGACATTTGGACCAGCAGGGTTAGAACCATGTCGCTCAGTAGTTTAACTGCTCAGTAGATAAGGGGGGTTTTACTGTGCTGGCTACAAGCTACATACTACAATCTATATGCTAAAGAGTTTCAAGGCTCACTCACCATGCTAAACATGATTAAGGTGTGGCTGATACACTCATTAACAGCACACTCCCTCAGTCTACAGTCTACAGTACATATAGTACAGTGTGTAGATAAATGCTACACCTGGTACCATGTGTACTTTAGACTCAGTCGTATTCTGGGGCCTTCAAGGATGTTGGAGGTAAGGTAGCATCAACACATAACCTTCAAATATCATTTGCATATGATGCATGAATTCGACTTAATGGCATTTAATAAGTACTTGTATCGATGCTTGGTATCAGCAAATTGATTTTCATTTATTTTCCACAATTTCACAGTTACAACTAATGATTTTGAAAGTTAAAGTTACAACTCATACTTGTACTTACCCTTTGACAAAGTTTGCATCACCCAAACTGATAAAACACACACACACACACACACACACACACGCGCACACAGAAAGCTAAATGAGCTGAAACAACTATAATGCAAATAATGTAGCACTAATACAACAGAGCCATCTCATGGTGTTTGATAGTGATAAATCAAGAGTTCTACATGAGTCAGCAAAGATAAGAATGAAGAAAACGTCAAAGGAAAAACACAAACACCCAATAATAGTTGGAAAAAAAAAGATTTCTTAAGTAAATCAACCAAAAATGGCCTCAAAGGCTAAAACAGGCCACAGTGAACCTTCTACTAAAGTCACAATATGAACACGTGAATTTATCCTAAATGTGAAATAACACAAAATTTTTAAAAATATTTGGTTAAACACCAAACCAACCAACTCGGTTTGTAAAATGGAACATTATGCTGTGACATACTTTTTGGAGTAGCTGTTGAAGGACTGTAACAGAAATATTAATGCCCTGAAAAATACATCATTTACAGCATTGTATTTTAAATAAGGTCACCCATTCACACATTATTTGAAGCGGACAAATGCTGTTTTTCTTTTAAAGACGCTTGTTTTGTTTGGAGCCATGGAAATCAAACATGTGACAGACGGAAACGAACCGTTTGTGACGCAGTTCTCAACACTGACGTGATCCATCTCACTCCATCAATGTGAAAACTCTCCACACAGACGAGAGCTGTTACACGACTTCACAAAGAACAGCAAGGCACTATTCTGTGAAACGATTCCCCGTGAAAAGCAGCGGTGGGCGTCTGGCTTTGATTTGAGGACAGCTGTCCTCGCGCGCTGCAAAAGATTGTTTCAGCTCCGTTTTTCAGACCTAAATTGTCACCTGAGGTGGAATTAGATGAATTCAAGCGTAATCGGTGATTCAATTTCCGACGTAATCCCCTCGCAAGCGTTTGAACAAAATGTGAAAGTATAACGCCGGTGACACCTCCTCATGCATTTATGCAGAAGATCAACTATTAGAGTATTACAACAAGTTGACACATGCGCCGCAACCGCCCCGAAGTCACAACGCAATATTGATCTCTGCCGGCTATAAATGGATCTGCAATGTGTCTGGTATTGTTTGATAAGTCCCACCATGAAGAGATTTAGCCGTGCCGCCTGACACTGACGCTGGATTACAGTTGAACCGGCTCTGGAGGGACTAAAATACCCTGCAAAGGGAGCAAGGTAGATAGAGAGTGAGAGAAAAAAGATGGTGCCGCACCCTGTCACATGATGCACCTCTGTCCGTTTGCATTCCCAGAGCGTGACAGCTGGATTGCAGTTGTTTCAGCTCGGCGCTGTCAGGCCGCTGCTATTTGGGAACGGCTTTTTGCTCTGCCGCTGGCAGCCGGTGTCGCCTGGCATGACAAATAACCCTTAAGCACTTTCAACCCACCACTCCGATCCGAGTCTCTCGCTTGCACTCGATAAGACAGTGAGCGGCGGATATTCCTCCCAGCACCGGCCCTCAGCCGCTGGCCCCAGATCAGATACAAAGAGGCCGTCGGGATTTCAATGGCAGATGCTTTTAAACAAGAACTGGGTGGTAAGCTTTTGACTGGCAGTCCCCCGGCGCCGCCGCCCCCTTCACTCCCCGCACGCCGACTCGTTCTCGGTGATGGCTTAATGGTGTCAACAGGAGAGATCGGGTCCCGACTCCTTTATCTGGACAGAATCTTAGACCCATCACCTTCTCTGTTTGCAGTAATTGCAGTGGCAGCATGGACTCTGTGGGGGGGGAGGCAAAGTAAAAGCCAAATCAAAAGGCTCAGCTTCAATCCACTTGACCGAGTGGGTCAACGGAAATAAATGACTTTCCTTTGACCGCCTGTACATCCATCTCCTCAGTGTCACCACTGTCAAGGACGCCGGGGCCTATCTCCTCCGCTCCCCTGCGCCGATAAAATGAAAACAGACTCGCGGTGGGATTAAAAGAAAATAAAGCAAGTGGTCCTCTTGTCTCTTATCAATGGAAACCATCCATCTGTAGCACCTTTACGTTCAGTCCTGGATTAAACCTGGAGACAATACAGCGGATGTAGAAGCCTCAGGGGAATGGAAGATGCTTAAAAAACAAAAAACAAAAAAAAACCATCCTGAGATTCGTCGACTGTTTGCTTTAACATGATTAATCCACTCTTCACCTAACAAGTCAGTCCTGTTGATGCACAGCAGGAAAGGTCGGCCTCTTTATCATTTATAAAGTCATGGAAACCATTAACACACTGTTCTGAAATGTGATGATAATCTGATCTAATCTTTATCCTATTTATTTGAACTGTAATCTCTCATATCCACGAGTAAGGCTTCTTTGACTTTATGAGATTTGATTTGTATGTGAGAATAAATACAAGAAATGTACATTTAAGAACATTGACAGTGTTTTAAAAACATCCTATTGGAGACATTTATAAAATAAATATACAAATATAAATGACAAGCAGCTTTCCATGTGGAGTTGGCACATTTCACCTGAGCCTATCTGGTCTTTCTCGTGTGTGTGTGTGTGTGTGTGTGTGTGTGTGTGTGTGTGTGTGTGTGTGTGTGTGTGTGTGTGTGTGTGTGTGTGTGTGTGTGTGTGTGTGTGTGTGTGTGTGTGTGTTATATTGTACGTGTGAAGAAAAAGAAGGGACCTCGAGGCTGCGTTATGTTGAACCAAAAAATCTTCTATTTGGAAAAATCTCCCAGAAGTCTTGTGAGCATCAGCTTAAAAACTTAACTTATTATTAAATAATAATAATAATAATGATTATTATTATCATTATTATCATCATTATTTATCCAAAAGACCCCAAAGGATCTGCAGAAATCCCTCCGTTATCCAGAATGTCTCCACATGAACATGCTGAAGACCTTTAATATTGTATTATTGTGTATTCTAAAATTAAATCTCTCAGTGTAAAAAAACAAAACAGTCACTAAAATGATATATAAGAGACATAAATAAAAAAAATTAGCTGTCAAAGCCAATGAATTATAAAAGAAGCAGCAGTGGTAAAGTGCACCAGTGTGTCATTTCTTGTGGGTGTATTTTAATAGTGAGGATGTATTTCTGGAGGGAGTAGAAGTAATCAGCCTGTCAAGCATCAACAATGTTACACAAATGTGAATAAACAATAACAACTAAAAATATCCAAACATACCAACTACACAGGTAGATGTGCATCCCGGCAGCTGGAAAGAAAGACAATCCATTTCCAAGTTGGGAGCATTTAGTATGAATAGAAATACTTTACTAGTCCCACAAGGAAACATGATCCCAGTAAACAGTCAATAAGTCAGGCTCACAACAACCTGCAGAGAAATGATGAAGAACGTTGCCTTTATGAGGGATGAGAATTATTTATTTTATTTTTCTAGCTTTCTGACTACATGGTAGGTCAGTGATTCACAGCCAGGGGGCACGACCCCCCCGCAGGGGGTGTGCCAGAGGTTGACGGGAGGGTTGTGCTCATTATACTACATATAATATATAATACATAATGTATAATACTATGTGTTTAGGCTAAAGTAAAGTAAAACATTTATGAAAAAGCAAAGACATACATGGAATTTGGCTTCATAGGAACAATAGATGAAATCAGAGCTGAATGTATCTTCAGTGGTGAAAAAAACTGCTTTGTTAAAGTTTGAAAACCTGAGACGGAGTGTTGAACCCAGAGAGTTTATCCAAAGAGTCATCATCACAGAATATAACAAAGAAACTGTATTTCACATATCGTGTGTTACCAACTTAACTAATAAGACTTTAATAATCGTCTGGGCAAAATTCCTGTTTTTTTACTGAAGTTTCTAATGGTAAAACTTTGGGTTTCAATATAACCGTCATGAATTACTGCTCCAGATGAAGGCTGGGCAAACTAGAGTCTTTTAGCCACATGTGGAGCCGCTAGAGTGGCTCCCTGATGTAAAGTGATGTTTAAATACAAAAACAAACAAAAACATTCAAACTGGCTGAAAAGCTAGGACAGAAAGTCTTTCAACTTTGTGAACTTGACAGGGTTAGGTTTGCATTTTTATTTAGATGTAAATAAAAAGTTATGTCAAAATGTATGAGCCTCGTTATCTTCATTTTGAAGTTCAAATAGGTTTATACCTTCAGTTAAATTTTTAGACATGTTGAACTCAATAGATGTGTTATATGTGTTTATGTATATAAGAATGTATTTCTAGGTGTGTGTGTGTGAGTGTGTGCGTGTATGTGTGTGTGTGTGTGTATACAATATAAGTACATTATGCATATGCTGTAATGCACATGTGTAAATACATGTATATGCATAAAGAAATTCAAACCAGTAGAAAAAGATTCATGTTATTTTTATATGAATCTGTATTTAATATATTTGTATGTGTTTAATGTGTCTTGAGTAATGTAATAAAATAAACATGTTGTCATGCATTCAGTTGGAGCGAATTTATGCCAGAAGCTGCTCCTTCCGTCATGCACTGGACTGACGAAGTCTCTCTAACTTGACCGAGGATGTTTTGTTTTCTGCAGCGTCAGGAGGTTTTCTCACATGTTGAGCTAAGCCACGGGAAGTTGAGATTCCTCCACAGTTTGCAGGTTTTCCCTCACAGACACACACACACACACACACACGCACACACACACACACACACACACACACACACACACACACACACACACCCACACACACACACACGCACGCACGCACGCACGCACACACACACGCACGCACGCACACACACACACACACACACACACACGCTGCTTTCTTTTCCCTGCTAGTGTGGATGGACGCTGCTGCTCTGCCCACCTGAGAGCTGGAAGGAGGAGGTGCTTTTGGCATCGGCAGACGTGGCAAGTGGCAAAGCAGATGGCTCTCCGCTCGCCACCACTTCCTCTCCCACAATGCTTCAGGAGCGTGGAGCCGGCGCTACACCCTGTCTCCCCATGGGAAGCAGTAGCTACAGGCCGCTCATTTTTTAGGAGTGAACAAGCCCGTGCGCCACACGGGACATCTAATTGTTAACCAGACTCCTCTCATCGTCTTCTATCCTGGTTTTAAAGAATTGAGCGGCAGAAAGCGTACGTGAGGAGTCTCCTTCCTGTTCAGCCACCTGCCTCGTTAGCCGCCTTGCAGCCGCTGCCAATGAAGTGGACGACACATCCAATTGGAGCTTTCATGATGCTCCCTTTCTTCCTGGCTCCCACGGTTCTGCCTTCTTTTCATTGGCTGCCCGGGCGCCAGATGGAGTCCGTCGACTCTGCTCCACCCCGCGGCTCTTTCTCTCCTTTTCACCTGTTTACTCGTCTCTCCCCATTTTCTTCCTCTGCATCACTTCGCCCACACTGCAAGCTCTTTCAAATGTCCAGAAATGGTGTTTGTGCAGCCGTGCAGATAACAGACGCATATCGATTCCCGCAGCGGTGTTTTTATGGTGTCTCGTTTGCGTGCAACAAATACTTTCCCTCCTCCCTCGTGTTGCTCGCAAAGTTTTCATCCAAGCTTACCTGAAGCTTGATGACAGAAGAGCAGTAAAAAACAAACAAACCCAACAAACAAAGCTTTTGTTGATTTCCTTCGACAGAAAGAGATGCGCTTGCTTTGTGGCTTCTGACACAACGTCTCTGCTCCGCTCTGCAGCAGCGACTCCACCCGCAGCAGATGGTGGTCATCTGGTTTGGATACTTCAAATCATCTGCTGCCCTACTTCTGCTGCATCCACCGACGCTCCGGCGGGAGCTTATCGCACTATCTACATATGTCAGGAAGCCGACTTGCACATATGGGTGTTGCATTAAATATTAAAAAGACCTAATCTCTTCATATACAAGTGAACACTCGAGACTATCAACCTGTATTATGTGGCTTTGCTGTTATACAAAGACCTTCAGTGATTTCATGAAATCTAGAATAACAACATGTAGAAGAAAGAAGTGTTTAACACGTGACTAGCATCATGATTATGACTGGAGAAACGTGACAGTGTGAATCTGACTGTAAAGCTGTGTCAGTATACATATGATTGAATGAATAAATGTGACTGTACGATGAAATTTCAGAAGGTGAACAATGGTGGCACAGTGGAGCAGGTTCACCTCTGAGCAAGAATATGGAGGGTTCAAATACGGTCCAGGTCTTTCTGTGTGGAGTTTGCATGTTCTTTGTGTGTGTGTGTGTGTTTCCTCCAGGTAAACATGCACTTGAGGTTGATTGTTAATGAAGCAGTCTAGAAGATGGATGGGGTCACTGAAGTGTGTGCTGTCCTCACACCCGGATCTAACCAGTATTGTTATCCCTTCACACAAAAGGAAGTAGATGTCAAGCCTGGAAAAATGTCTAACAAACTCTCCAAATCAGAAAGAATAAATGATGCCAGGATGAGGTTAGGAAGTACATCTTTGTGCAGCAAAGTCAACCGAAGTCATATTTGAAAATGTGGTGCAGAGTAGCTGTACCTGTAACAAAGTGCACTCAGGGTGTCATCAGCTTACACACAGAACTGCTTGGCTGTTCCCTCTTTGGTCATGCTTACACACACTCACGACTTATTTTCACACAAACAACCTGGAAACCTAGAAAATGCTCCACTATCCTCTGTTCATCCCAAGACTTTACTGTAACTCCATGAGAGTGCTTCATTGTTTTCCCTTTATGCAAAACCAAATGTTGGAAACTGAATTTAGCACCAGAAGCTTTTATTCCTCAGCAGGAAACATCAGGAAAATCCATTTACAGACAGAGTGAATACGTGTGACCTGCATCTGGCAGGTAAACACAAGGTGTGATCAACCAAATACTGATATTAGAGTCCATGTATTCTATCAACATGCGCTGAAAACTTACAGGAGAGTCTTTATTATATGGTGTGACTATGAATTTTAAGTACTTCATTCAGTCACACGTACCCAGTATGTTTTCACAGCAGTGGACTGTAAAGTAGTGTAATGGTCAGAACTAGAAGAAGGTTGAATGTAATTCTAAATTATCCGTATGTGAAACTATTTGGAGGAACTGACGACCTGACAGAAATGTAACAAATGAAATACAGAAAGTTTATAACTTCACAGAATCTAAAGCTGAGCTAGAAAACTCTCCCAGGCCCTCTTTACATGGAGTTTCATGTGAAAATGAATTGTTTTTTAGATTTTGATTAATACAAGTTCCATGTTTACGCCGCAACATTTTGAAAATGTAAAAACACTAGGCACGGAGGAGTTAGCATGCCAGACCACTAGTTGGTGCTGTTGGTTGTTTTTGTAATGAAAACACACACACACACATGCAGCAGAAAACAATCCACTCTAAACATTAACAATGGGAGAACACAGACATTCTCGTGGACAAACGACCAAGTTGGATTATTATTACGGTGACTGTCAAAATAAAAGTACCAAGTCCCAGGAGAATATAGACAGTGAGTCATGATGATCTGGAGGAAACATTGTCATGTCACTGTAATCTTTTGGTGCATTGTGGTGGGGAGATGGTCAGCAGCCTTTTGAAGAAACATTCTGATGGTCTCCAACAAAAATCGGGTGCCAACCAATTACTTTAGGATCTCCTCTGCAGGCTGCTGTCCGATGTCCTAGACTTGATTAAATTTTAATGTGATTAACAGCCAACACTTGTTTCTTAATTAAAATTATGTGAAAATGATGATTTTTCTTCATATAGCAGCTTCAAATCAAAGGCCAGAAAGTATTTTGATTAAAAAACAGCTACCACAATTAGTCAAGTCAAACTGAGATGACAGCAATCAATACAACTGCATGAGGGGGAAAAAAAATAATTTAATAGAAATTCAATCCATCCTTCCATTTGTATACTGCCTCCACCGAGTTTCACCAGTCCATCACCATCGCAGGGCAAACACGTCACACACTCACCTTCTGCCAATTCAGACCACGGGTGTCAAACACAGTTTGGTTCAGGTTCCACATTCAGTCCAATTTCATCTTTAGTGGGTTGGACTGGTAAAATAGTGCCATAATAACCTTTAAATTTAAACCTTTAAGTTTTCCTTTGTTGTTGTGCCGAGTGTACGTGATGAAAATGTCTATATTTTCACAAAAAACAAACAATTACCACAGAAAGCGACTCCAATCTCAACATGAAGCCACTTTTAATGAAACCTTCTGGTGTAAAATACAGTGAAATGTCCAGAAAACGTCTCCTGCAGCATTCTGGGTATTTTTATAAACTCCCCCCCCCCTGACATCATGACTTTGAGGCTTGTCTGATCAGACCTGATCAGACCAGATCAGACCGCTAACTGTCATGGCAGCATCACTGATGTCTCAGCTCGAGTCTCGATGTTGTGTTGTGTCGCTACCCTGAAGAAATTTGTGGGGAAAAAAAATAGTTTTTGTTGAAATGTTTACAATTTGCTTGGTAGTTTGGCCGGATTGGAGCCTTTTGCAGGACGGTTTTAGCCCACGGGCCTCATGTCTGACACCCCTGATTTAGAGTCACTATTTCATCTAAACCTCACACACAAACAGAAAGAAAATGCAAACTCTACATAAACAGCACATCATCAAACCAATGGTGAAGTCAGAGTTTATAAAGCCACTGTAAAAATGTAAAAACATCAGACAAAGATTTCCCTACATTTCAGTAAAAAGGATCAAAAATATTTTGTTTTGTTTAGAATAAGTTCAACATATTGACAGAGATGTTGGTCACGGAGAAGAGGTTTAAAAAGGGCGATGCAGGTTGAAATGTGGATGAGTCGAGGTGCCGTCTGTCACTCCCTCATCCCGTCTGTAGATGGCAGAGAAGAACGTCGATGGCACACAGAGGCAGCACACATTATTCTCATAGAGCTGTCTGCTGGCCATTACTACACAGCTGATAACTAAACAGGGCCGATTCCATCTCTCCTCAAAATGCTGGAAATTGCAAAAACATCAGCAAAAACGCTTCAACCCTGACTGCTATCTGAGAAAGATTTTTTTTCTCTCATCCTATGTGATCATAGTCTCGCCTGCCATCATTCAGTGTGAAAGGTAAAAGCCAAAGTACTGCTCAGGACAACAAGCTGCCATCCATCACTATTTTACCAACACATGTATGATTACACAAGCCGTCATCGACGTACATAAATCAAGAAGTGAACCCTTGAGGTTGTGGAATAAATCAGCCGGCATTAGCAAGGCCTCTCCATTTTTCAGATAATGAAGACAGGTTTATAATCATCTCACATTCAGGCCCGTGGTGAATAAAGCCTCGTTCTTCATGCACTCACTAACTTGACTCATGATGCGCCCGAGCTGCTGATAATCTCCTGGTGTGCGCACACATCAATATATTTCACCACAGACAGGTCAGAAGGCTTTATCCCTACCTCGGTACCGCAGACGAAGAGAGTGGCCGCTGCCGCTGCTGCAGGTGTTTGTCTGTGCTGTGTGGGTGTGTGTCAGTGCACAGAGTGTGTGTCTGCGTGCAGACGCAGCGGCTTTGACTGGCGCAGCACCGCGGCGGTGTAATTGGCTTTGGCGGCGAGGTAAACAGAACTGCAGCCACGTGGAGGGCAGCTGAAGATTGACCTTCAGAGAGGCGAAGGAAGAGAACGGACGGGTGGCTGCCTCGGGCACCTCGCTGCTCCAGCTGTCATCTGACTGCAGCTTTGACACCGGAGCTGCTATATTTTACTTTCGTTCCCCCCCCGATGCAGCGGGGGAGGCATGGATGGGTAGGATAATCAGATCCAACCTCCAATATCCCCCATTACTCACACGGAGCACTTTGTAAGGGAGGACACCTTCCTCCAGGATGACTGGGCTGCTCCTGTGATCGAGGTCACCCATGTTTCTCCCTCTGATAAGGCCGGGCTGCGCCGATTGGCTGCGGAGGGAAGTGTGATTACTACACATCTGCAGAGGTGAAAGCAAGACACCCGCTGAGAGCTTCTAAAAGGTGTCAGAGGCACGGTGATGGTGTTGTATGAGCTTTCAACCAGACGCTTTTTATTTTTTTGATTCTACTCTCCGATCCGAGGGGGGAGCCCTCGTTCCTCTGTGGCTGCCGGCACAGCATGAGCTGATTGCATGTGCTAATGCCACCTATCAGCCGTAATATGATAACATTGGTTATCTGGTTATCATGTCATCTCTCAGAGCTGGGGTATCAAACATGAGACCCGCAGGTCAAAACCAGCACACGACAGGCTCCAAGCCAGTCACATCACCAAGCTCATGGTAAACATTTCAATTAAATCATTGATTTTATGACAAATCTTTTCAGAGTATTGACACAATTTAAATCCAAGCTATTATTATTATTATTATTATTATGGACTTATTGCTATCAGACTGCCCTCAAAGCCATGCTGTCAGGGGGATTTTGCAAGAACACCCAGAATGCAACAGCTGTAGAAGTTGTTTGTACATTTCACTGTGTTTTGCAAGAATTTGCTTAAAATTGGCTTTATGTTGTGATGGGAGTCATTTTTGGTCCAAATTGTTTGTTTTTGTGAAAATATAGACATTGTCATCAAGTACACACTGTGCCACAACAAAGAAAAACTCTACATTTTAAGTTTGTTTTTCACTTGAAATGTTGCTAAAACTTTTCAGAAATAGTGACAATTGGTGACAATTTTAGCAATTGTCACCAACTTTACAGACATTTCCTCTGTTTTGTTTTTTAATGGACCTACCCACTTTTGCTATTTTATGCAGCTTGGATATTTTAGCCGCTATGGCTATTTAACTTCCAGGCACAGTGCATTTCCTGGCAGTGAGAGCAGTTTTAGTTTACACTTGTTTTCTCCTTTTTTTTCTCTTTTTTTCTCTTTTTTGTTTTTATTACATTTCTTCTTTTTTCTTTTCCCAAAAGAAAAAACTCTTTCCCAGCAACTTTGGTTAAACCATTCTTACTGTGCTCAATCAGTGTGGTCTGTAAATAAAATAAAAACGTAAGCAAAATGTGTATTTACAAATACATCTCTGGAGGTTTCATGGAGCCACTATAAGGGGGGGCTATAGAGCCACATGTGGCTCCAGAACTGTAGTTTGCAGCCCAACCACTAGATGTTGCTGTCACATGCTTCAGTTTGGGGTTCAGAATCTTGCTCAAAGTCTTGCTCACGGCGAAATCAAACCTGCGACTGTCCAATTGAAAGACAATCACTCTACCAACTGAGCCACAGCCGCCTCACATACAGTCTGAGTTGAGGATACAGGTGGGTTAGAAAGATATGGTCAGGGGCCATCTTTCTAACATGGTCATTCGGGATGTGGTAGTAATGTTTTGGCTGATCAGTGTGTAGTGCAGATTAGTAAGTTTCTGCTGTGAATGAAAATAGCTTGTAGCTATTCATAGCTAGCTTTGCACACTTTAAACAGAGGGGGGATTATGGGACGTCATCCCGCCTCGTGTCTCCGGTCGTCTCGTACACACAGTCGACACTCCGGCGCCATCTGCTTTTATATTCACTATTAATGGAACCAATAACGGCCCTATGCTTGGTTCACAGTAGCAGTTTATGATGGATGTTAGAGTTTAATTATACCGAGCCTGTTATTGGGACATCATTCCTTGACCACGTGGATCCTGTGAACACATGTTACGAGCTATTAGCACGCCAGCTAATGCCGCGTGTATCACTGCACAGGCTAAACAAGGGATGGACTGGTGCGACTGAGAGAATGCTGTTATCATGATTATGAAGTGCTGCCAACTGCATCTCCCCGCTGCCTTCCTGTCCAGGTCCTACTCTTTTTGATGAAAAACAAAGAGCAGAGAAGTGAAGTGCGCTTGAGTAGCTTCAGCTAAGACAGTCGGCCCCCATATACTGATGACTTTCTTCCACTCAATCTTAATTAGCAAGTGGAGATGCTTCCGCAGGTTTGATGAGGTCAAAGTCATTCATTTTCCAGCTCAGCGGGGACCTCTCGCACGTCTCCCTTTTGTATTGACACTTGGGGATAATCATATCGGTGACCTCTCTCCCTCTCTGGCTCGCCGATGCCTTGGCCGAGCAAAGGCAGCAGCTGGTCTCGCCTCACCTGCCGGGGAATCAACGCCCTCCGACACTCTTCCTGAAGCTGAGACACAGACACAATCAATCCAGAAAGGAAAGAGAGGAGTGAGTGTGTTGGCTAAAACCACTGCCGACAGATGAAGGTGTTGGATACAACAACACCTTGCCGGCATCTGCTGGTGTTCCCAACATGTCAGCCGTGACATACTGATTTTCAGCATGATAAATGGCAGCTGGGAAGCCTGACGAAACACAAGAACACTTTATAAGAGGAGAGGATGTTACAGCACAAAACACAGAGCGCTGACGGTGTAATCTATGTTCCATTATGGCTGAAGCTTTGGGAGTTTTTTGACTGGAAAAAGACTCAAAAGCACTTTTACATTCAGACAAATGGAACTTTAAGATCAATGGCCTGTAAAAAGTAAAAAGTAATAATTATTCTAGATAAAAAACAAACAAAACGAAAAAAAAACAAGAATTAAGTACGAGATGATTGAGGTAATATAGAAAGTCTGGGACTGCAGTGAGAGAAGGTGCTGCAGATGGTTTGTCTCACTGACACAGTGAGTTTTGAGTGTCTGACCTCCTGGTTTTTAACGGCCGTTGAGATTCATAGCCAGTAAAATACTACTCTTGTCATGGTATTGAGATGTATTTGTGTGGAAATATCTTCTCAGTCTTCAGACTGAGGCCCTATTTAATTTCAATGTTTCAAGTGAAAAAGTACATTTACAGGGCAAGCTTTTCAAAAACAATGTCAGAAACTCAACTCAACTCAACTTTATTTTAAGAATTACCTCGGCTGAAACAAAGTACTGTAAATAAATGAGCATACAGTACACACAATACAAACCAAAGGAGCAAAATCGCAAGCCTGGTTCATAGCGGACAACTAAATTCAGGTTTTATAATAGTTAAGAAATGCTGAAAAGGATGTAGTTTTTATTTTGGGCCACCAGTGGGTGTGGTTGTTTGTTTTTGTAATGAAACCACACACACACACATCAGAGAACAATCCACTATAAACATTAACAAAGGGAGAACATTGACATTCTAGTGGACCGATGAACAAGTTGGATTGTTAATACGTGACTGTCAAAATAAAAGTACAAGTCCAGGAGAATCTGGACTGGGAGTCACGAAACTCTGAAAGAAATCTTGTTCTGATTGTCCAGCATGTGCACAACTATTGACTACAGTCATGATGCACATGAACAGTAGCCGTATTTCAGAAAAGCACCATTTTCCCCTGACAGTCCAAACATTGTCAAAAACTTTCACCTTGGAACCTGTATTTTTACTGAGTTGCCTTATCAGCTGAAAAGGAGCGTCAGTGCCCAATTGTCAGACTTTTAATGCTTAAAGTTTATTATGTAAATTTGTATACATAAAAACGTATGTGATCATAATACCTGTTAAAACATATAAAAACATCTTCAGATCTTCCACAGAGTTCTCTGGTTCCACACTTAGAAATTGGCCGTATTTTGATTGAATGAGAGCGAGATGTTGAAACCTTCAAGTTGGACACGTTGTCAGTTTCTCTGCTCATCAGGAGAAGAAAGACATTCCCTTGGTAAAACACAGTAAACACAAATACAGGCTCATACAGATGCCTGTCTTTTATAAGTCACACAGCAGCCTTTTATTTGGCTTTATAATGCATTCATGCATCCATATTGTTTGTTTGGTGTTGAGCTCGAGGTTATTGTCTGCTTTAGATTGAGACAGCGTGTCAATGTTAATGCAGGAAGTCTGATGGAGGAGTTCGACAGCTCCGGCTGAAATTTCCCTGCCGGTATTTTCATTCTGTCTATAAATAAAACTCATCCGCAGGGGGTTTGTTTGTTTTTAACTTTTATGATCATGAGCTTGTTCTGGGAAAATAACGTCCACATCGTAACATAAAGATCCACCATAGCGATGCTTTGCAGCGATTTTAGAAGCTTACTTACCCAAAGAAAACAGCTTTAAATCATTATGAAATATGGGAGACGTCGGCTCAATTCCCACAATGAAGCTTTAATTAAACCTTTACCTTTACAGCTCGTAGTATTATAGCATGTAAACAAGACGCGTCCTCGTCCTTGAGCATCAGAAATTGACACTGAATCGATGTGAGAACATATGAGCCTGTTGGTGAACTTCCAAATGTCATTGATCCCCAATCTGAGAGATTAATTATGACATTTAACTGCACAGAGGCTTCCAGCTGCATAGAAAGCTATCAAACGGCTTGCGCAAGGTGTTGGATGTGACTCTTTTCTGTTTCTTTACAGTCAACATGAGACACTTTTTCATCACCCATGAACAAGAAAAGTCTGTCTGATGACAGAGAGACAAGTCTGGTTCTGCAGAAAGTCTCCAGCTCTCCACCATGAATTAGAAAATGTTCTTTTTTGGCAATCATTTTGAGATATTGACATTTTTTCTGAACCAAAAACAGAAAAAGGATGCCTCTTTAAGGATCTGTTTACACATCAGAGTTTTGTTTTCACTTTTTTTCTTCAAGAAAGTTTCATGTTTAAATGGCAATGTTTTGAAAACAATGTCCGCAGAAACGCTGACAATGATGAAACCAGCATGTTAGGCAACGGATAGGTGCTCTTGTTTGTTTGTGTAATGAAACCACCCACACGCGCAGCAGAAAACGATTCCGCTCTGAACAACCACAATGGGAGAACACAACATTCTCGTGGACAGATCATCAAGTTGGATTGTATTGCGGTGACCGTCAAAATAAGACTTCCAAGTCCCAGGAGAATATGGACTGGGAGTCATGACACTCTGGAGGAAACTTTGTTTTGATTGTCCAGCTACTGAGCGTGTGCAGAAGAAGTAATTACTGCTGCAGCATTTCAGAAAAGTTACATTTCCCCAATTTCCAGGGAGATGGAGTCGGAGGATTTCCATAAAGTTCCACCTTGGAAGCCATTTTTCCAGAAGTTGTGTTTTCAGTTGCACTGTTATCATGTTTAACACCAAAAACACAACACATATTTTGCGTTTTCAATTGAAAATGTTGCCAGTAGGGAATGCATTTTTTACGAGTCCGAGCATAATACGAATAAAACTCGTCAATATCCGTGCTGAAGGAAAATTCTCATTTGGTAACTGACTGTCTTCACGCTCTGTGATTGGCCAGTCACACACAGCGCCGTGTGGGGGGGGGGGGGGGGGTTACCATCTGCTTGCTCTTAGTTTGGCTGGTGGTGTAAAGTCAGTTGGAAAACTTTGCTCGTACTGAACACGGTGCTTTTGAGAAGAATAAAGTGAACAGGCTGACATATTATTTCCCTGTTTGCCGCCACTGGATGTTTACATGAATCACCAGGTTCACACAGATCATTAAGAAATAAACACTCTTACAGACCACTTACACACATACACACATAACTGAACACACAAAGTAGTCTATATTAATATGTTTACTGCATATGGCTGGTCATAAAAATAAAGATATTATAAATGTTACAAATTAAGCTTTTTATACTGTATATAGTATATAGTGTTTTTGAATATAAAACATTGAATCTCAATTCTGAAATTGTTCTGAAAATAGTTTTCAAATAAACAATAAATAAAGCAACTTCTGATCAATCCATATCAATTTCAGACTTAAAATAATGTACCAATTTAAGCCTGTCAGGTCTAAACCCCTGAAATAGATAAATAAAGAGAAGACACATGAATCAAGAAACAATCAAGGTACTTACAGCAAGGGAAGACACATAATTCACCTCTCAGGGCTCACTCAGAAGTGTTCATAGAACGCTCTCTACCAGCCTTCTTTACTGACAGCTCAGTGGGCGGGTACACCAGTTGTAAACACACTGGTTCAAACTGGTTCCTGTGGTCTGTCTTACAGGATCATAAAAACACAACTAATTCGAAGGGGGGAGAAACACAAACAATTAACAGATAAAGATCTCATGTGAGGTGCAGGGGCTGCAGGCCGCTGCACTCAAAGGGCTGCACAGAATTTGCACAAGCATGAACAAATGATAATGAAACATTTCTCCTAACAAAGCCCCACCCAGTTTCAATTGAACCATGCCCACTTCCTGTTGACGCCCCCTCCACCCCGAGTATGGATATAGATACAGATCATTTAGATAGTTGAACAGATACAGATACAGATACAAATACAGATAATGGTGTACTCGCTCATCCCTAGTTGCCATTGCCTTAAGCCTCTAACTAGCAGCAAAAGATTTATTGTTTTATCTTCAGTGTTGTTGGGGTTCTGGTGGTCTCAGGTTCTAGTCGTCTGAGGGTCTGGAGGTCTAAGACAGTGAGTTCCTCTCACATTATGAGTTAAAGAGAGAGAGCAGCTTGTTTATAGGCGTCACTCTCTCACACTCACTGCAGACTTATATCTCTATCTAACATTACCGAAGGACTTGTGGACCCCCCCCCCCCACCACCACCACCACCACCACCACCACCTCTGTGCGGGGGAATGAGGTGATGGAGTGCTGCAGGACGGCACTGAGACAGACCACACGGCCGGGGGCACTCGGACGGTGACATATTACCTTCGGAGAGCAGCGCACGAGAAAGCTATTAGCAGAGGCGTCTGAAGCCGATCCATACGCAGCTCGGCCAGCAGCGGGTCATTACTGGCAGCATGAGCTCAGACATAAACACACACACAATCACAAACATTAATCAAAATGCACTTGCTGGCACACACACATGCACATGCCACCAGGCGCTACTCAGAATGAGGGTTTCAGGGAACCCGATCAGGAGCCAGAGCCTCCTGAAGAGCAGCCGTCAATCAGAGCCTCTTGTTTTATCTCTTTGTGTAGTTGAGGGATTTCTCAGCTCTCACTGGATCCAGAGCAGGAAACACTAAGCACAGATTGACTGACAGGTGTACAATGAGGTAACTTTAAAATACTGTAAAGGCATGAAGATACATACCTGTGGTTCCCAACTTTTTTCTTGAGGGGCAAAATTGGCCACACTGATGGCATCCCGCCTCGTGATGCTGGAGTACGAACGAATCATGCAAAACACGGGGAGCGAGGTCACAGGTGGCTAAGCTAGGTTAGCCACCGCAGTTCACACTGCAGGCAAATGCGATCCAGTTCCTACTTTCTGCTCGTAAGTGACCACATCTGACCTGTGTTGTGGCTGAGCGAACATTGCAATTCCCATTTTTGCACAGCAGACCCAGGCCTCCATCATACGTAGGACTAAATGATGTGTTTCAATGCGACCGCTGTCTGATCAGTCAAGTGTGAGGAATGAGACTTCCACGTCATTGATGCGAGACGAAGGTTAGTATCTCGTCTTTAGAGTTTTGAGGAGGCACACAGCCATGGAGGTAGGAGCCTTGGTATTTATTACACTTATTTTAATGAACCACATCACACTATGATACTGTTTCTGGGTCTTTTATTTCATCAGTACCAGTCAAGGCAGAGGAGGCCTGAAAGCCCCATTTATGTTGGTGATTATCACATATACGCCACATTTGGCAACATGATTCACTGCAAAACTTCAACCTTCAACATTTTTTGTCTTTGAGATTATTAACAGCCTTAATTGCTGACTGGTATTTTTTATTGCTAATGAGAGTCAAGGTGCTATCAGTTAATATATATATTTTGTTGTATAAGGGAAGTGAAGATTTTGAAAGACAGCAGTGAAGGTGACACCCTTCTAAACTTGACACAGAGAAGTGTTGGTACTCTGTGAGGCCGAACTTGACCAGCGGTCTGTAACCTTCATAAGCAAAGGAGCCATTTTCACGATTTTCAACATGTTCATGGAAAAACAAACCCCAAAGATTTTTTACATACTAAAAACTGTTTTGCAACTACAAATTAGATGCATTTTATTCCTTTTTTAAGAAGAGAGAGAGAGAGTGAGAGAGAGAATTTCTTCTTCTTTTTTCCCCCCCAAGTTTCACGTTTAATGTTTTCATCAAGTCTCCACAATAAAAAAGCAAAAAAGCAGCAGAGCCATCGGTAAAAGCAAAGCAGCGGAGAGAGAGAGAGAGAGAGAGAGAGAGAGAGAGAGAGAGAGAGAGAGAGAATCACTGAGGGTTTTATCTCTGTTGATAAAGTATTTTATCAGTTATTGGCTGAGTGTGATTCTGAGGATGAAGATTTCTCGGAGTCTACCAGCGTGGGTTTACGTGATGCACCTGAATGCATCACTCAGTGTCAGCTGCTGGAGTCCCGGAACACAGAGAGCACCACAAGACAGAGCAGCACAAGACAAGGTCACAAAGAGCAGAAATATCAAATTTAGGGCAAGTTTTGGAGAAGCAGATATACTCCAAATAGCAAATATCTACATGCGGAAGTAGAATCTGGAGGCATGAAGCTTGTTAACCTGTAAAAATCCTTAAATTTGCTGTGTCATTGTATAAGCTGCAGGGTTCAAAACGTGTGAAAAAAGTAATGGCTTCAAACTTCAAGGCCCCATTTACACGACAACGTTTTCAGGTGAAAACAGAAAACATTTGTTGCATTTTGGGGTCTGTTTACATGATCACGCTGCTGGGAGCCACTGAAAGCACTACTTTTCAAAAATGCAACAACTTTGTCTCCATAGAAATGGGGGAAAGACAACTTTTTGAAAATCCCATTTCCATGGACAGTCTGTTGTATAACACAAAGAACAATTGTGTATTCACTCATGACTTAATGAAAGACATTCTTGTTTGAGTCTCTATCTGTCCGCATGTCGAAGTGTCTTTGAGCAAGACACTGAACCCCAAATGTCTCCCACTGTAAGGAAGGAGCTCCTTGCATGGCAGCCAGCCACCTCCATTGGTTTGTGAATTTGATATATAAGTGAAATCCATTTACCAAAGACAAGCCTCTGGAATAAGCTGTATGGCCCGGGTTCACTTTAAGAAGCATTCTGACATCACAACATATTCTTTATTCACATTGCTCTTTTTCCTTGTGTATTTGATTAAATCTATTTGGTTTTGAATGTTTAGGACAAACATATTGCTTTTAGCACTCATGACTATGCATCAAATATCAACGCTATGCTCTTATAGATTATAATCAGTCTCCAGATATATCTTACTTGCTTTCTTGAAAATGTCAAATGTCCACCCACAGTTTTCCCAGCTCTTATGTGCTGGACAGTTTTTTCTTTTTTGCTTTTGGCAAGTATTTAGCTGGAATCATAAAGTGCCGAGCCAACAACAGCACCGTGTGATTAATAACAGACAGCGATCCTTGCATATGTTGATTTCCTCCGTCTGCTCGCTGCTGACTGTGACTAAGACCACAGTCTTCTGCGAGAGCTATACATATGTACATACATCCCCCAACATCAAAGCAGATTAGCATGTGTTCATCTCACACTATGAGGAATTGAGGCGTCAGATCCAAGGATTTTTGAATTATGTGAACTTCAGAATCACGGTGCTGATATGGAAATGGTAAATCCAAAGCAGGCCGCTAAAGTACGTGAGTGGAAGTAGTCTGCTGGAAGTAATTATCACAGGCGACAATGCTGTTGTGCCTCCACACTACTTGTGTATACACAACGGAGAGAAAAAGCATGTTTGGCTGCCCTCATGTGGATTTGACAACAGCCACGGATTTCCATAAATTTGTTTTATGGGAACGTATTAGAAATCGCACAATGTAAAGAAAAGGAGAGATTATTACAGTCGCTGGGTGTCAGGGGATTTCTCGCGTCAACGTTTCTTCTTTATTTTGGTGTGAAGAGATGTGAAGAAGGAAAGGAAGTGTCAGGGAGGGCAGAGGAGGAGGGGGTGAGGAAGAAGCTCTTCTGTCTGAATACAACCACATCAGTCCTCAGTGTACCAAATGATGGCAGAGCCAGCGATCAATCCGACTCATCCAGCCTCTGAATATCATCTCATCTTCATCAGATATTGTTATAAATAGGATAGTTGAATCTAAGACATGTAAAAATAGAATTTAGTGTGACTAAAGATTAGAGATTACTTTAATCATCATGTAACAACACAGGACACAATCAGACTAATACTTACAGAGAGAGTGACTTCTATAAAGAAGAAGATGAGAAGCAATAAAGAGGAAAAAGATGGAGAAAGAAAGAGATGGCTTATAAAGTAAAGTTCTCGATGCCCCGATGAGCCTTAATATTAAGACTGTAAAGAACTCCTGCTGAAACAGTCTAGACAAACCAAGACACAAACTCAAACCTCCGACGGTGTGATGTGATATCATGCAAAGTCAAGGTCAAGGTGACTTTATTGGTGCCCTGAGATAAACTTGTTTTACAGGCTTTGTGATCACTTGGCACATCATAACAAAAAAGACACACAATGAACTAAACAAAAAGATAATAATCGGTCGAGTGAAACAAGACAGACAAGAGAAATGCTCAATTTTCTGCTATTTGTCAATAAATAGTTAAGATACGATCAAAAACAGATGAAGAGAAAAAAACAATAAAAACACAATAAATACCTTACAGAGATAAAAAGCAGTTACTAACATAAACCAGGATAAGAACATTCAATGAAGAGTCACAGTAATAAATAGTGTTAAAAATGGATAAATAGAATGAAAACGATAAAGTGCAATGTCACGGGGTCTTATTCAGTTCAGTGACGGCAACAGGAACAAAGCTGTCCTGCACCGTGGGATGAGGAACCTTCGTCTAGAGGGGGCGCTGCTGAGCACTGAGGATGTAGGATGTGGTTTTTTTTCTTTTTTTTTTTATAAAAAAAAATGACATTTTTAAATACATTACAGTCATTTCAATGTGCTTTTATAGAGAAAATAGAAAAGGATGTAGGATGTGTTTTGGAGTGGCTCCCTGAAATGTGACTTTTTAATAATATAATCTTACACAAATCTGTACCATTCGTGTACACTGGGCATTATAACTGCTCATATTATACTTTGAGATTTTTGTTCTTCAGCTGCAACAACGAAAATGGCTCGCCGTGCTAAATCCCGAATGTCTCCTGAGCCCGACTCCCCCCCGGGCATCGGACGCTAACAAGGTCCTGCTGGTAAGTATGATGACGATGCTGGACGACATGTGTGCAGATATTATGTCCAAGTTTGACTCTGTCATCTCCGCTGCTGTAGAACAGGAACTATCTGCCGTTTTGAGGCCTTTGGAGAGTAAACTTGAAGCTCATGGCGAGATGGTAGCAGGCCTTGAGCTATCGGCTAACGAGCCTGCTACTCAGCTAGCAGACCTCCAGAGAAAGGCTGCTAAGCTAACCACCCCATTGAGATGCTGGCAAAGAAGTGCGAGCACCTGGAGGGGCGCTCCCGGTGGAATAATGTGCATCTAGTGGGCTTCCCTGAAGGCACGGAGGGTCCCAGTCCTACTGAGTTTATGTCTAAGTTCCTCAAGGACTTGCTCCGATTGGACGATAAACCTGAGCATCGCTCATTACGTGCCAGACCCAGGGAGGGCGAGGCGCCACAGCCATTCAGTGTCCGATTAAACCATTTCCAGGTCCGCGACCAAATCCTGCGTTGGGCCAGTGAGCTGTCACCGCTGCAGTACGACGGGAGCAGGAGCTCCATCTTTCTAGACTTCACCCCGACAGTGGCTAAAAAATGGGTTCCCGTGAAGAGGGAGCTTCATTCCTGCTCCAACGTCAAGTTTGGACTCCTCTTTCCAGCCACGCTCCGCATCACCCTGCCTCAGCCTCAGACTTCATCCAGAAGCACATTAAGAATGCGGTCAGTCCTGAAACTGTTTAATACACCTGCCAGTGGACAGGTGAGCCTTTGCTACTTTTTCTACTTTTTTTTGTTCTTCCTTTCTTTTTTCTTTCTTCCTTGTGCTCGTTTTTGTCTTTCTCTCTCTCTCTGTCTTTCCCTTAAAGAACCCTGTCAAAATACCGCATGTGAAACAATTGAGTTGCACATATTATATTGAATTTAAAGGACCAATTTGTTCTTTGTTTATATTTTTATTTTTTATTTATTTATTTTCTGTGTGTCTATAGTTATACATAGCACAGGTGTGTTTTGATAAAGATTGCACATAAGCACCTCCAGGTGTTGCACTCTAATTTCAGATCAGTTATGTTAACATGTGCCTTATTCTAATTCAAAATCTTTAAAATTGTTTATTGCTTATTTTGGTATCGGAAGAGTTGATTCAGTTTTGCCTCGTTTAAACCTTTATATTTTATAATAAACTATTCTGTTGTTTACCAATATGTCACACTTTGCGTGAGCTTGCCAATAGTGGTTGGTCGGTGTAGTTTGGTGTGTTACTAGACCAGAGTGTTTGTTAACAGGATGTGGGTTGGATGCGCGCGTCTCGTTTGGGGAGATGCTTCTGCCAATGTGGGTGGGTGGGAGGATAGGTATTAGGGGGTGTTTTTTTGTGAGTTTTACTGTACGTTTTCATAGCAGTCATGTTTTGAGAGACCCTGCAGACACCACCTGTGTTGTTACATTGTAGCTTTGTTTTTCTATTATATACAGTCCAGCACTTCAACTAAACCAACAGGAAGGGATGTTGTGGTGTGCACCTGAGGGGGAGGTTCTCCCAAACACAATAGAGTGGGTGTGTCTGTGACGTGGTGTGGTGTGTTGGTAGTGGGGAGGGGTTATAAGGGGAAGTCCGGTGACACAGGGCGGTTGGTTTTGATAGGTGAACTGTCATTGCTGTTGGAGGAAATAAAGAAAAGCGACTCGACTCCTTCGTCCGTCTCATCTTTCTCCGCCTCCACAATGTAATCTTTTCTCGTCAATAATCCCATCAAACATAGTAAGGTGCTTCACTACCTTCAACACCTGGGGGAACATATCTATTTCCATGGAAACTCACCTCAAAGATACAGACCATCTTAAACTGAAGAATAGATGGGTAGGACAAATCTGTCACTCATCATTTAATAGCAAATCTGGAGGTGTAGCTATCATATTGCATAAGTCTATTCCATTCATACACTCTAACACAATATCTGATCCTAATGGTAGATATGTTATTGTTACAGGTCAGATCCATAACACTCACTTAGTATTGGCCAATATTTATGCTCCTAATTTGGATGATGATGCCTTCTTTAAACATGTTTTCTCATCATTACCAGACATGTTTTCTCATCACTTTATATTCGAGACTTTAACTGCTGGTTGAACCTCACAGCTGGATCGCTCTTCCTCCAGAGTGTCTCCACCCTCAAGTCTGCTGTTTCTGATGTCTGGCGCCACTTTAGCCTTTTGAAAAGGGAGTATTCTTTCTTCTGAAATGTTCATCATACTTATACCTGAATCGCCTACTGCCTGCTTGACAATAGGTTACTCCCATCAGTCTCTAATTGTAAATATGAAGCTGTGTTATTATCTGAGCCTCAGTTTCCTTGAAGATCTATTTCGAAAATTTAGTTATTGAAGGACCACAATGTCGTTTAAATCCATGCTTGCTTTCTAATCAAGATTTTGTAAGCTTTATTTCTCAGCAAATTGACTTTTATTTACCGACACCAACAGATCTCCAGATATATCTGCCTGCCTTCTGTGGGAGACATTAAAGGCCTATATTAGAGGTGAAATTATTTCATACGCTTGCCATGAGAATAAGCTCAGGAAAGAAAAACTTACCAATTTAGCACAACAGATGTCTCAACTTAATAATAGGTATGCCACCTCCCCATCGCCCGAGATATATAAAGAACGTTTGTTGTGGCAGGCACAATATGATGTTGCTACCCACCGTTCCACTGAGCTCCTCCTCCAGACCAGGTCCAGGTTTTTTCAACATGGTGACAAGGTCAGTTGACTTTAGGCACACCAGTTGCGTCAGGCTCTAATGATTCAAATTCAAACAATCACAGGTCTCTTGGAGATCATTAAAGTATTTATCTATCTATCTATCTATCTATCTAGGTATAACAACATATTTTTCTGAAATTAATAAGGAATTTAAGGAATTCAACATGTCTCTTTACTCTTCGGATCATAATACTTCCCTTAAAAATACTGACTGTTATTTCAATACTGTTTTTTCGAGAGCTTAGACATTCCCTCTATTGAACAATCAGTGGCAGAGAAACTGGAGGAGCCAGTTACCATCCTGGAATTAAAAGCTGCAGGTACTTCCCTACAAAGAGGAAAAAGTCCAGCTCCAGATGGTTATTAATTTTTGGGATAAACTGGTTCCACTATTGCTTGATATGTTTAATGAATCTCTTCAATCCGGACATCTTCCCCAAACTCTCTCTCAGGCATCCATCTCTGTTATTCTCAAAAAGGGCAAAGATCCTTTAAACTGTATCTCATATCGACCTACAAGCTTCCTTAATGTAGACCTTAAAATACTCTAAATTATTAGCTTCACGCCTGGAATCTATACTCCCTTCCATTATTTCCCCAGACCAAACTGGATTTATCCAAAACAGGCACTCCTTTTCCAACCCCAGGTGCCTCTTTAATGTCATCTACAACCCTTCCACCTCCAATTCTCCTGAAGCTCTGCTATCTCTGGATGCAGAAAAAGCTTTCGACAGAATAGAGTGGGAGTCCCTGTTTTACACTTTAGAGAAATTTGGCTTTAAAAAAACTTTAATTTCTTGGATCAGGCTGCTCTATTCATGGCTTCAATTTGCACAAACAACACATATTCAAAATATTTTTGTCTACATCGCTCCACTCGACATTGTTGTGCATTGAGTCCACTACTTTTTGCCTTGGCCATCAAGCCTCTATCTGTAGCTTTACATTCTAATCCCTTTATTATCAGTGTTCAGAGATATGGTATAGAGCTAAAGGTCTCTCTCTATGCCGATGATTTGCTCTTGTACATTTCTAATCTCGCTGTGTCTGTTCCTGCTGCCCTCATGACTCCCACTTCATTTGGTGAAATATCATGTTATAACTTAAACTTAAATAGTAGTGAAATAATTCCCATAAACACTGCTGCATCAAGCTGTCTACTGCACAATTTCCCCTTTAAGATTGGCCAGCACAGCTTTACATATCTTGGAGTCCACATCACACGTAACTTTGCAGATTAATATAAAGCCAATTTTGAGTCACTTTTGACTCATGTCTGAAGACTTTGAACGATGGTCTATGTTCAATTTATCTCTGCCTGCTCGAGTCAATTCAGTGAAAATGAATATCCTTTCCCGTTTTCCTATCTTTTCCAGTGCTTGCCAATTTTTCTTCCCCCCAAATTTGTCCACAAGTCATATAGTTTGATTTTGGAGTTCACTTGGAACAAAAAGGTTGTCAGGCTGCGGAAACTATACTTGCAAAGATCATCATCTGGGTGGAAATTCTTTGGTTAATTTCAGAATTTATGACTGTTAAAAAACTGGATTGAAGTTTCGGCCCTTAATCCCACCCCGGCGTGGCGAGTTTTAGAAACCAGGTATGCCTTTCCTGCGCCATTGAACACTCTAGTAGCACTCCCTGTAGTACTCCTTTAGATCATTTTCTGAAGCCTATGTCATCTTTAAAAGGCACAATTTCACTTATATATAACCAAATCCACACATTGGGCCCACACTCTCTTAATTCTATAACCAGACCAACTTTGGACAGAGATACTAAACAGAGTACATAAATCTTCAATTTGTGCAAGGCATGGTCTTATTCAATGTAAGCTGACACACCGTACCAACTATACAAAAGCATGATTATCTAAAATGTATAAAAATGTGTCCCTGCTATGTGACCGATGTCAGCAGTCACCAGTTAACATGATTCACTCTTTCTGGCTCTGTCCTTCTCTCTGTAAATACTGGACAGATATTTTTGATACTCTGTCAGTAGTTGTGGGGAGGCCAATTAAGCTGAATGCACTCTGTGCTCTGTTTGGTGTCTCTCCTTCAGCGTCACTCCAGAAGCTCCAAAGAGATGTTATAGCATTTACAACTCTCTTGGCTGGACAGCTCATACTGATCACCTGCAAGTCGAGTCGACCTCCCTCTCATACTCGCTGGATAAGAGACATAATATATTTTATTCAACTGGCAACTGTTAACTATTGGCTTAACCAATACATTTAGCAATATCTGGAGTCCCTTCCTTCAACATGTCCAAAGGATTAAGTTCCCTCAGAGTGACCTCGGCATCTGAAAATGTAGTATGTGTGACCAAGGGGGCGGTTTTGGCAGGTCTCAACTTTTAGTTTTCTTTTCTTTTTTTTTTTAAGTGGCTCTTAAGTCTCTTTTTGCGGTCCGATACCAAATGATCCACTGACAGTTTGCGGCCTGGTGGTTGAATTACATAACAATGATACTTGAAGCTTCTGAAAACACAACTTTTTCAAAAACATTCTGACTCCATTTCTGTGGAAACAAGAGAAAATGCAATGTTTCTGTGCACATGCTCAGTAGAGCCAATGAGAACAACATTTCTTCTTTTGTGTTATGACTCCCAGTCAATTTTCTCTTTGACTTGGTAGTTTTATTTTGATAGTCACCGTAAAAACAATCCAACTTGGTCATCTGTCCACTAGAATATCCATGTTCTCCTGTTGTTAATGTTTAGAGTGTGTGTGTGTGTGTGGTTTAATTACAAAATCAACAAACAGCACCGAATAGTGGCCCAACACAAAACTACATAGTATTTCTGTTGTTTCCATATGAATGGACAACATTTTCAAAATGTTGCTATGTAAACGTTAACATTTTCTGACACAAAACAAATGCAAAGACGATGCGTTTTCACTTGGAATATTGTGTAGACACAGTCTGAGTCGTCTGCCCATCACAACTTGTCACAATTTTCTATTTTGAACACAACTTTGAGGATAAAATGTCAAGTTGCTACCTTCCTTTTGTATCACATATAATCACAGACATAAACAACTGTAAAAGAAGTAACGCATGAAATCAATAACTAATGTTGTATTCATTTAAAACTATCAATTTTATTCAGTATTTCATTAAGAACCCACTAAGGCCATGGTAATTGAATTCTACAAAGAGCAAACTCTCTTTTGCTCAGTGTCTTTCACATGTATTACAAATTCTTACAAATTTGGCATGTAATCAAGTGCGTGGGACTCAAAGCTCAAAGGAGATAAGAAAAGAATGATTTAATGTTTGTTTCATGAATTCTTGAGAGGGGCCATGGCACCACTTTTTTTAATTTAGTATTTTTTTTTACAACTGGAAGCTTTGGAGGCTTTAGGGGCATGTTGAACAAATGATTGCATATTTAAACAGTCCAAAGACAATTCATTTTTTCACATCACATGTATGTTAAACATTTCAAGTCTAACAAGGATTTTGTATCAAAACGTTTACAGGAGCCTTCCAAATGTTTCAATCAGTTGGACCTGATCCATCCTGCAACCAAAGGAAGCTCTGCAAACAGACCACAGTTAATGAGTGAGAGAATTAATAGTATTCAAGTGTGAAAAGTCCATTTATCCAAGGGAGGAAAACACGAAAGAAATGATTCATGATCAGATCCATGCAAATCAAGTCTGTGTTAGATTGATTTCGATATATCATGACTATGATAGCCAGTCATGTTTTTGTTTTTTTTTGCTTATAATCTGAAATTTATGACACTATTTGGAGCTTGGCATCATCACAAGATGTGTTCACATGATGGTTGGCCTGCTTGATTCGATTCGTTTTGATTCATTTCGATTCAGTTTGATTCAATTCAATCCAAATTCTGCATCACAAAATACAACACAGTCATTTCAAGACATTTTTACACTGAAAAACCAAGAAAGCAGAAGAGATAGTGGAGAGGAAAGACTCCCCATTTTAACAAGAAGAAACCTGCAGAACCAGACTCAGAGGAGGAGACTTTCTACTGTTCCAGTCGGGGTTATAGTGGACAGAATGAGAGGAAAAGAGGACAGGCAGACCTCTGAATGACAATAATAAAGCACACCCTTGTTCTTAGTGGTATTTGCAAACATGCTGAAAGCCTTGAATCTCCCGTTCTTCTCGTCTGACCTCCTCTTCCTCTCCTCTCTGCTCTTCAAATCCCATTCCTCTCCCCTCCTCTCTTTGTGGGAAGTGTCAGTCATTTACAATAACACATAGACTGTTTGGGTCAACTAAACTCTTCTTATGTATTGGGATTTTCACACTAACAGGAAATAAATGCATATTTACTGTTGTATTTCATGCAGCTGCGTGTGTGATGTTTAGATGAGAAGTTCAAATGCCATAAGCTGAAACATTGTTGTCCCGTCTGTCGGATTCTCTGCCCAAGTGGAATCTCTTCTACTTCACAGGACAACAGCATGTACGAAAGAAGGTCTTTTCCGAGCTGCTATATATTGTCCAGGCCCTATCAATTTTTTGCCGACTATTGTGACATGTGGAAAAAGTAAATATTAAAATAATTTGGGAATTCCTTGCCTTCTGCATTTGCAGGCAATCCCTTTGCCCTGTCAGAGAATGGCGTTTGTTTTGTCATGACAGGTGGGATAGGACAGAACATCAGCGGTATTGCACATCCTATCAAATGATGACCAATGTGCTCTGAATTCATCCCAAAGAGGAAAACAGCTCAGAATGTATATAAAATCTCTAGTGTTTCATCAAAAGACTGTTGTTGCAAGCAGATTTCCTGGAAGTCAATGTTGTCAGCCCCATAAAAAGGGATCCAGTTTCAGCTCACTGCAACCTTTACACGACACATTCAATGGTAACCTGCTTTTATCCGCTCTCATCTACAAAAGGCTGTTAATCCAGCTGCAGTGCCGTTGTAGCTCAGGCCACGCTGCTAAACTAGGACATATATTGACGTTCTGGCTGCCGGATATGAAAACCCTTTGTTATGTTTGAGAACACTGCCAATAAATGCATTACTAATTAGCAGGAAATTACAGAGAGAGTATCCTCACAACAGATTCAACATGACATTGTGACTATTTTACCTTCATGATCACAGCTCCAGTAAATGTTTGCTGAATTGAGAAGAACCAGGCTCTACTGTCTCTTCAGGTGGCTGACATTGGTTTGACTGTAGTTATCAATAATGAATGCAACACGTTGCATATTTAGTGTGCTGGAATTAATTCACAGGATTCCCGAGAGTGATTGATGCAATATATTGCATTCTGATCTGCGCCAGGCCTCGCAGCAGATGAGGCGGACTGAGAGAATTAAAAATGTTTCGACATTCTCCATGAGATGATGTATTATCGCAACAGTGGAAATCATCCCTCGGTCGGGTTTCTTGGAGAATTCATAAGCTCATAGATTAGCCTCGCACAGCTTCAACCTGGCCTTGTACAGTTCCTTTATGGGTGGTTGTTGTTTTTCTAATATATAGCGCTTTTCTGGACATTCAAAGAGTTAAGAAAGCTTTACATCGCATTATTCATTCACTCCATACTTGATGGTGGTAAACTACATATGTAGACGGCCGGAAGTGGGGCTGCCAAACTGCGCCATCAGTCCTTCCCACCAAGGACACTACAGCACATAGGAAGGCAGAGATTGGAATTGAACCCGCAACCTTCCGATTAGGAGACAACCACTCTACCAACCGAGTCATGCCGCCCTCTACAGTGAGACTACAGAACCCACAGTAAACGGTGGCATTTGGAAACAACTGTCATTAGTTTTCCCACAAAGCTTTGCAGTCCGTTGTTGATAACAAAACCTTCAAAAAGCAGCAGAACAACGTTTCACATTCACTCTATGTTCATAATATTTCCTTGACACACAAGTCGTGAATTGAGCACTACCTTTTCATCTTTATATTTCACACTTTTCCAAAAAATCTATATGAACTGTGACAATTAAAATAAGACAATCATTATAAGTAAGCAGATAATAATTCTACATATATTTTAACTCAATGCAGTGTGAATGTATTTATGATCAAATATAATGATTGGTTAAAATAAAAATATATTAAATTAATTAAAACTGCAAGCAGCCTTGAATGGGTCCTCGCTACTTGTGGGACCCCGACCGAGAATGCCAGTCAGCATATGTGTACTACTCTCTATGTGTTGTACTGCCGTGGTGTTGACATAGATTAAACAATCAGCCAAACTCTTTGGAGAGCCAGGAAAGCGAGCAGCCTTGCTGATTTAATGACTTCTTGCAGCTCAGTCACTGACAGTCAAACAGAGTGAAACTAAAAAGACACAAGACCAGAAGACACAAAATCTCTGTTGCACAGATACAAAACTCTGGTACACAGATACACATCACAATAATACACAAAGTGCCATTAAGAGCTTGCTGGATATGCAGATTAATATAGCTAAAGCCAGCACATAGCAACAGCTGGCAAATATAGCACGTATGCTAAAATTGCATGTATGTTAAATAGTATACATTCTAATGTTAATGAATATGCTAATTAAATAATATGCCAATTCATGTATATGTTAACACTAGCACATATGCTAATTAACATATTTGTGTGTATTAATAATAATACAAAATGTGGTTTGTTACGATCGTGCTTCACTGTCCGGAGTTACGGTTTGACTGGCGGCCCTGTTAACTGGTGACTAATGCCCCCAACCTTGAGCAACTGCTGATGTTAAATCAAGACAAAGAAACGGTACAATACTTTAAACTTTAATGGAAATGCGGTAAATGGTGAAAAGGTTAAACGACATTCGCCAGGACAGCTACGGATTTTGGTCGGGTTTTTAACATCTGATTTAAAAAGGGGCTGCTCAAGGAAGCTGGTCACCAGTTAACAGGGAAACCAGACCTCCCGATACTCGTAGCGGGTCGCTCCGTGGAGCTCAGGAATCCTCTGGCCGGCCACCATATTGAAAAACACCAGCACATTGTGGCTTCTCCACGAGCGAATGAGCCGCTTTCTGACTCATTTGTATCATAACGCGCCGGGCAATCAGCCGCCTGCTGTCTGCCGACGTCACATTTTCTACTCACCTTCACTTGCTTGGAACCTCATCCGAGCAGTCTTATTGAAACTGTGCATTGGACAGAAAATAATTTTCTCCAATTAAAGACTTTATTGAAAGCTGGAGCTTAACCTGTTGTTTCCATGTATGTCGTTTCATCATGGTATTAGAGGACATCTTTCAAATTTTCTGAGGACAAACATTCTTGTTCATCATCCTGCTTAATATTTGTAAATGAGTAAATGAAATTATGAAGAAGTCTGAAGAAATCCAGGTTTCAGCATGAACGGCTTTGTTTACATTGGATTTGTAATACTAGCAAAATGTGTATTATCAGTGTCAAGGCAGGTATTAACAAGACGTTACAAACTAATCCCAGAATTACTGTTGAATAGACCAAATGAACATTGTGCTTTGGTTTTCTCTGTTTATTAGACGGCTGCGTAATGCAGCATCAATCCACGTCTGTGCACAAACGATATGTCACTCCGGCTCCTTCCAAATGCATTCATCGTCAAAGCTTTGCCATTTTTTTTCCTTGAGGAAGCGGCTTGAAGCTGTCAGGGCCCGCGTGGCGATAACAACCTGGGGTGGAGAATGACACCTTGAGAGTGACAGATGAAAAGGAATCAAATTCTCCCTGGAGCCAACTGTATGGAACTGATACAGGCTTCCTTCTCCACGTAAACACTCCACTGCATTAACTTATTCAAATAGCGGGTCAAGCCTGGGTTTAGACACTGGACTTGTACTGAAGAATGAAGCAGGCAAAAGAAGAGAATGAAGGAGAAAATTGAGTAATTGTGCTTCTGAATTATTGCCTTCTAATCTCTCTGGCAGCCATTGAGTGATAATGAAAAAGTAAGAGACGAGCGAATAGAACGAAGGTGGGGATTGTGTCTGAACGTGAAAAAAACTTGACGACCTAATAAGAGGGCAACCAAACTGAGACCTTGCCTGATGAGAGGCCTTTCGATGAGTCTCTTTCCACTTCAACCACGCCGTCAAGAATCAGAGGGCTGAGCGGACGGCGTGCTGCATACGCCCGGCGTCGTTCTGATATTTACCCGCGCCTGTGAAGGGCTCTCAGGGTCGCCACTCGTCTCGTCTCCCATCCTTCAATTAAGTGCAAGCGGCGCGCGGCGTCGGGGTGGAGTCGATCGCGCTCTTATGAAGCTAGCTGACATTATGAGCAATGTGTGTTTTCCTCCTGGAGGTTTGAACCCGAGGAAAAAAGGAAAAGGTTGGCTGAGTCACACGGCTGCAGATTAGAGGTTGTTCCCCTTGGCATGAGCTGGTTTTCTTTTTTCTTCTTCTCCTTCCCCCTCCGTTCACTCCGGGCCTTCCATCTCTCTCTCATTTCTTGTGGGAGCGAGGTCCCATGCTGTGCTGCAGATTGAAGACACTGCGTCTTGAAATCAACTGCTTGGCTAGGTAATTTGGCTAATGGACTAATCTCAGCTAAACTTTTGTAAATGAGGGTTTTATGAGGTGACTCTGAGAAAGAAACATTTCGCCAATGTCATGGATGATAAACATGCAATTGAGCAATCACATCAGGATGAAAGGCGTAGTGGAGCTGTAGGGGAAAGCAACTCGCTGTCCTTATATCTCTCCGCGGTAATAACCAGCACATCTATTATATGGATATGCAATCTCAATTTGATTGTGAGACCCAGTAAATCACAGAAATGACTGCTTATTGTTTTAAGGAAGGCTATTTCAAAACTTCTCAACTTTGTTGTGATATTTTCATTAAGAGGGACATTTTACTTCTGGTGACAATAAATTCCATTAGCCATTTCCAACCAATCTGCCAGAATGCATCTGCATTTTAATGAACTTGTTTAAAACTTTCCATACAACTGAAACTGGGAAATATGTTGTCGGTACCTGGAGTCTTTGTGCATTGTGTCTATGTGCGTATTTACTTGTACAACTCCAGCTTCTCCCTCGCTCATCGGCACAGTGGGGATTATCGGGAAGAACAGTTTGTACTTCACTGTGTTGCTCTGCAGGAAGCAAAAAGTGGCAAAAGTACACACATTCCTCACTTCTCTTCAACTGGAGCTGCTTGTGGAGCATATGAAGACCTGTGGAGAGCAGAAACACAGACTCGACTTGTTTCCAACATGGGCTCTGAGATATACACAAAACATAAAGGCAAAAAGTAGCCTTGGAGGTTTTGTTGGTGTTACACGAGCACACAGGTTAAAAGATGTTTCACCTGGATGAGGAAAATGTTGCTGCTCTGAATCTACTTGTTTTATAGGTCATTCAAGATAGACATAAAAAAAATGCACATGTTAGTTTACCGCTGATTCAATTTGAAAATAATACATGATGGGAAACTTAACAAAAATAAAAAGACATTTTCTAACAAATTCACTGTCATTGTTATGTCTTTGATTTGGATACTGACTGGCATTACTACTTCCTGGGACCAAAGGAATTACTTCTGCACATGGAGACCATTAAAGTTCACTTCCTGTTGGTGAGACATTGATATGAAACTCAATGTGACAACACAACTGTGCATCTATATATTTGATGTCAGGAATGCACATGCACCACTTCATCAAGCACAATTACAAGTTTTTTGGGGATGGGGATGATGGTGGCGGTCCCCACATGTCTGAAGGCCTCCACCATCATTCCCATCCCCCAAAAAACTGCCATAGACAGCCTAAATGATTACAGACCAATAGCTCTGACGCCTGTAATCATGAAGTGTTTTGAGCAATCAGTCTCCCAGCACATCAGAGACTGCCTCCCTCGCTCCTTCGACCCCCATCAGTTTGCCTACAGGGCAAACCGGTCCATGGAGAATGCAATCGCCATCACAGTTCACAATGCTCTGAGCCACCTGGAGACCAGTAAGAGCTACGTGAGGATGCTCTTCGTGGACTATAGCTCCGCGTTTAACACCATCATCCCGGACATTCTCTTCAGCAAACTCCTGCAGCTCCAGATCCCCTCCCCCCCCACCTGCAACTGGATTAAAAACTTCCTGTCCAGTCGCCCACAGTCTGTGAAACTCGGCCCCCACCACTCCTCCACACTTACTCTCAGCACCGCATCCCCTCCTAAGCCCTCTACTATACGCCCTGTACACATATGACTGCACCCCGACCCACCCAACCAACCGCATTATTAAATATGCGGACGACACCACCGTGGTCGGTCTCATCCATGGCGGGGATGAGACAGCGTACAGGGCCGAGGTAGAGAAACTGTGTCTGGAGCTCGGACAACAACCTGACCCTGAACGTCCAGAAGACAAACGAGCTCATCATGGACTTCAGGAAAAACAGACAGGACCACACCCCCCTCCTCATAAACGGAGGAAAGGTGAAAACTGTCACCACCTTCAGGTTTCTGGGCACCTACATCTCCTCCGACTGCTCCTGGACATCCAACATCAGGACCCTGGTGAAGAAGGCTCAGCAGCGGCGGTACTTCCTGCGAGTCCTCAGGAAAAACAACCTGGACCCCAAGCTGCTGCTGGCCTTCTACCACTCCTCTGTGGAGAGCATCCTAACCCCCTCCCTGAGTGTGTGGTACGCTGGCCTTCTACCACTCCTCTGTGGAGAGCATCCTAACCCCCTCCCTGAGTGTGTGGTACGCTGGCTCCACAGCCCAGGACAGGAAGGCGGTGCAGAGGGTCATAAACACTGCCCAAAAAATCATCGGCTGCCCTCTGCCCACCCTTGAACATATCTCCTCATCCTGCTGCCTCAGGAGAATCAGGTCCATCACCGCCGACCCCGTTCACCCCGCCCACCCCCTGTTTGACCTGTTGCCCTCTGGGAGGCGCTACAGGTCAATCAAGTCCCGCACCAGCAGGCTGAGAAACAGTTTTTTCCCCTGGGCGATCAGGTCCGCCAATGAATATGGACACACTCATACAGATAGACTGCCATGACCCCTATCTATCTATCTATCTATCTATCTATCTATCTATCTATCTATCTATCTATCTATCTATCTATCTATCTATCTATCTATCTATCTATCTATCTATCTATCTATCTATCTATCTATCTAGGTGTCCTAACCTATAGCTACTTGCTGATACCAATTAACAATATGAGTAATTAAATGGCATAAAGCCTAATTTACACCCCAAACGCAAACCACAAGCAAACTCTTTAGCATGTAGCATGTAGCGTGTAGCATGTAGCACAGCTCAGAGTAAAATCCTCCTGATCCACTGAGCAACAGAGTGAAATCGTTCTAACTCTGCTGGTCCAAATGTGTCTGGTGGTGAAGTTGCCGGTGATGTACCAACTATCTTTCTCCTCTCAATGTTTTGTCAGAACATAATTTACAGTCTGGCTTACTTTTGTCATTCTACACTGGTATCAGTATACAGAATCTTTATTCTGAAATTGAAAAAAGGCTCTTACTTCATCAGATTTTAAAAAATTAACTCACAAAAAAAACAATCCATATTTTCATAAGCACTGAGAAGACGTCCGCAATAATAATGTATCATTTTTGCGACGCTGACTTGTTGGTTTTAATTTGGAAGATATTCACTTCCAACCAGGAAATTACTTCTGACAATAAGCTGCTTGACAAAGGAAACAACTGCATTTATCCACCAATATGTAAATCTTGACAAATTCAACCAAAAAATCCATCCATAGATTTTTGTTCCTGTGATGGCTCTATCATCCATTGATTATTATTAAAAAAATATATATATTTAGTGTTGCAGGAGGCTGAAAAGGGCTTTATGCCAGTTGACCTTAAAAAAAAAAGTATAAAAATATACAAATTATACAAAATCCAATACTGTGAAAGCCAACTGAAAAGTGAATATGAAAAAAAACTCATCCAGTCACCCACTCACATCACAGAGCAATTTACAGTCACAAACAAGTTTACTCTCGTACTAATAGACTGTGTAACATGAACCCAGGAGCAACAACGAATCCCCAGTGTAGATTCAGGCCCTGTTCACACCACATTGTTTTCAAGTGAAAACAGAAAACTTTTCAAGTGTTTTGGATGTATGTTTACACAACAATGGTGCTCGGAGACACTGAAAACAGATGAGAGGAGTAAGAAGTTAAACTATTGATATTCTCATGGCCTCAGACAAAGGGCTGGTCTCTGTTCTGGTCAATGTTCTGATTTCTGTTCTGGTCTATGTTCTGATTTCTGTTCTGGTCTATGTTCTGATTTCTGTTCTGGTCTATGTTCTGATTTCTGTTCTGGTCCATGTTCTGATTTCTGTTCTGGTCTATGTTCTGATCTCTGTTCTTGTCTATGTTCTAGTTTATTTCCTAGTCCTGTTAGATCTCAGTGCTGTATCGATACAATTGATCATAACTACTCCAGAGACTAAACAGACTGGTTAAACTGCTTTCTATCATATTTACCAAACGGGTTCCACTTTGTTTATGTTAATTATGACTTCTCATCTCAGACTAAAGTTAAATATGGAGTTCCACAGGGTTCTGTCTTTGGACCTTTATGTTTCACATTACACATGTTTCCTGTAGAGAATACTATCAGGAAACATTCCATTAACTTCCATTGCTATACTGATGATAGATGATACTCCCTACGTACTAATTACATCAGTTTCAGCTTTACTGCCATTTCTGTGTAAACAGAAATAGAAATTTTCAGAGCGTTTCCATATAAACATGAAACTTTATTGAAATTAAGACACAAAAACGATGTGTTTTCACCAAAAGGTTGAGTGAATGGGGCCTAAGAATCAAAGAGTGCTAAATTTGAAGAATGCACATTTGATAATGACTATTACTATAAGATCAAGTCAAAAAATGTTTTTTTAATTTTCTGAGAAAACTTGATATATGAGTTTTCACTTCATGCATATCAAATGCGAACATTATATGTTTAAAGAGTCTTTTTGTTTCTGTGTATTGGACACAAGATGGGTTTCTTCAATGAATAACAGCACCGACTCCTGACTTGGCATACTAACCGCATGGTTTTCAAAACATTGCTATGTAAACACAAAACATTCCTGATACACAAATGATGCATTTCCACTTGAAATGTTGGCGTGTAAACTGTTAACTGGGCGTTAAACTATTGAAACAATATAAAGATGTGATCTGACGCTACGTCAATGAATGAATTAATCAAATAAATGAATGCAACAGTGAATATAGCGTCCAGTTAAAAGATCACATTCAATTAAAAGCTACCCTAAAAAGAAGGGTGAAACATGTTAATATATGAAACAAAAAAGAATAAAAGACATTTTCCGTCATTGCTATAACATGGTTTGGAAGAAGGTGCAGAGACACCATACAGTGCCTCACGTGTCATGACTGCTTACCTATGGAGCCTGGAACCCTTCCACATGTGGAGCCTCCAAAGGGCCAGCTTTTACGCAAATGAAATGATGACATTTGAAAGAATGGACATGAAAAAATCGTTAATGTCACAGAGCACGGTGCCTGGCGCTCAACTTAATGGTTTAAAAGCCCCTGCTTTGATCAAAGCTTCATTAACATGTACATCTAGGTCGCTCTTTCCTATTTGCTGTATTCTTTGTCATTTACACTTGTCTCCGTGAAAAGAAATGCAAGTCAAATCTCATTTGGATGATTTAATAGATATAATTTGGACACTTTAATGGATTCCCATCAACCAATCCCAGCCAAACAACAGAGACGGTAAGAAAGGTGAGGCAGAGGCAGGGAGAGCTCCTTCTGATTTAATTTAACTGGGAGCATTACTGCATTTAATGACTGCGCTTTTGTGCAAAGTGTATGCTTCTCATCTGTATTTTCAGTATTGCTGTGTCTCGACACAAAACCCCTCACATACACGAAGGCCATTTAGATTATAGTTGCAATCTCACATGCTCCCGCTCTGACTTTGTCCTTCATCCGTGAGCTCAGAAAGCCAATTCCTGGCAATAGCACAAACTTTGGAGTCAACATGGCCACTGAATGAACTGACAGACAGACAATATGTCGGTTGTGATTAGGAGTAACGGGCGGTGTGATGGAGGAGGATGGGGGCAGCGCAGTCTGCCACGCCGGCTCCACTCATACTGCTTGAAGGAACTCCACATTTTCTCACCCTGGAGGTCAAAAGCACTCTGGATGCAAAGCTCTTTGTGTGCGCACAGGCACACACACACACACACACACACACACACACACACACACACACACACACACACACACACACACACACACACACACACACACACACACACACACACACACACACACACACACACACACACACACACACACACACACACACACACACACACCTTGTTTGCCTGCTGACTGTGGATATTGCAGATCCGTGTTCGGTCCCTCCAGCGATGGGCCGGTGATTGGCAGGTAAATGGCTGCTCTGTTTACAACATGGCCGTCGGATCCAAGCGCACACTGTCCTTGACCTGTAGCTCTACCTGACCTGCATAAATTTGGATGAAATGTCGTTTCTGTCAGAGGCAGCTACGGGACTTGACCCGTTTGATTTCCACCATGACAATATGTTGCACAGACACATCAGGCCTCCTTTAGAGAAAAGCTCTTTTCAGTCCATGTGAATGTGACTTTGTTCCTGGGAAATACAGTAAAATGCTCTGCAACTTCCACATGCTGATGTAAAGCAACTCCCGTAATTCACAAAAAAGTCACGTCGGTCAAAACTGCATCATGAAGAAGAAAATCAAATTTAAACTAATTGAAAACCCATGTGCCACAGCTGAGGTTCCAGAACTTTTTGTCAATTTGTTTCTCAGCTTTAGCCATGGTGAGACTTGGAATTTTTACTGTAACGACATTCTGTCATCACAGAGCAGCCTCTAGTGGTCACAGATGGTATGGAGTGATATACTTCCACTTGTTCATAGAAATTGCCTGACCAGCCAAACTACAGAATAAGGTCTGACTTTTAATCTGGGAAATACGGTAAATGGATCTCCCCTAAGCTGATGTTTAGCAAATACCGTATTTCCCAGACTATAAGTGTCATCTGTCAAAGACACAACATGAAGGAGAAGATTACATTTAGATTCATTTGATAACGCTGGCTCTGCAGCTGCTGTTCCAGAACCTTCTGTAAATTGGTTCCTCTGCTTCTCGTCCACGATTTGCCTTCTTAGTTCTCTTCATCACAATAACAGTTTCTTTCATTTCTCACACACTCTGAACTCTTTCTGTTTTCTATTTATACGTTAAATGCTGCAGAGGACATTTTTCTTATTGGAGATATTTTTCGCTGACATCTAGAGGTCCAACGTGGTGCCGATATATTCTATTGTTGGACACATGGGCAACGAAAGTGAAAAGAATTGGGATGTAGTCTAGAAAATGAGGAAGGTTTTGTTGTTTGACTTGAAGATATAAAATGTTATCTTCTTCTTTTTTTTTTCAATCTGAAAGCAAAAATCTTGTAATCCATGGGTGTAAGGTTAGTTTGATTCAGAACTACTGTAGCTTAGCTCTACTTTTAGTGAAAATACACTTGACTAAGTTGCTCTAAAATCTTTTTGATTGCTCAACTGAATTAGACATACAAATAATCTGAACAACTCCAGTTTTGTTTGAACTCGTCTCAGTTATTTAAGATTAAATAACAAAACAATTGTAACATGTTTTTTTTCTTTTTTCTTCTTTCCATTATTTCATACATTATGTTGATTATTGATGTATGTTATGAGAATTAACAGCTGTTTACCGATCTATGTATAAAAACCTTAATCCTTTGCTCACGAACACAATATAAAATGGTGACAATAAAATGGTTCCTACAAAACGATTGGTCACATACAGAAAATTCAGTTATATAAGAAACTAATATGTTCATATAACCAAAGACACATTTTCAATAGTAAAATTAAACAATAGTTAAGAAGTCAAGAAAGAAACAACAATCTGTTCATTGTAGATTCACTTAATGATGCCTTGAGATAATGAAAACATCAGCAATGGTTGATGCAACCTGAACCCTCATCTGGTGTTTCTGTGTGGACAGTATCTGTGTTCAACTTTCACTAAGGTCTTCCATGTATGTTAAAATGTCATGGTCATTGTTTGCAGTCAGAAATCAAAGATTCTTTACTTTTGGCACTCACACATTTTGTCGACCTCAACACCGATTTCTCATCTGACAGCACAGCACAACAAGCCCGTGTTTGTATTGGAGGCTCAAAGGAGTTTGATAGGAGCTTTCAAAGATTAGCCACAGGCTGTTTATGTTGGGAAAATTTCTTCTTTTTTTATGCATGTCCTCTCTGGATGCCTCCTGCAAGTTTTAAAATTCTCCTGCAGTCTGATGGCTGGAGAAAGGGTGGAGGGGTAGAGGGGTGGAGGGGGTGGGGTGGGTGCGGATTGACAAGACTGAAGGAAGATGCCCTGAGGAAGCCTCACAATGAGTTTGAACAGCGTGTGTGTGTGTGTGTGTGTGTGTGTGTGTGTGTGTGTGTGTGTGTGTGTGTGTGTGTGTGTGTGTGTGTGTGTGTGTGTGTGTGTGTGTGTGTGTGTGTGTGTGTGTTGTGAAAGTTTTGCTCCTGCAAGTGGTGCTCTGAAAGCAACCGGAAGGTAGTTTACTTCCACTCAACCCCCTACTATCTCCCTGCCTCCGGGGAGGGGCTTCTGTGTGTTTTCTGGTGCCCAAACACACACACGCACACACACACACACACACACACACACACACACACACACACACACACACACACACACCACCCTCCCCCAACTCAACAGGAAGATACCTGGCGTTAAGGTTGTGGCCGTGCCTGCCAGCGTCGTCGGCTGCAAGGAAGCTTAATACTTTTCTTTTCCGAGGATACAAACTCTGTGTTGCTTCTTGATCACAGAATGTATTTCTTTAGTAAACCCAGATTTCCTTTGAGTGCGATCGGCTCGGTTCCCCTCAGGGAACCTGGGAGAGCTGTGATTCTGATCTTCCAGTCCATGGAAGCCATGTATGTGGTTCACCTTTAAAATGTCTGAAGCCATGGGTCGCGCTGCCAGTGGTGCAGCTCCAGTCGCTCTGCTTCCCCAGTTGAAGCCTGCTACTGCAGGACAATTGGATCCAAGCAAAGTTATTGTCATGCACGGGCATTATCAGAGCTTTCTCTCAGCACGCGGTATAGTAGTTTATATTCTGTCAGATTGAGTGTTCAGACATACGTAAGTCCGATACCATCACACATCAGCAGGCAAAGAGTCTGGCTCCATTGCTACCTACTTTATTTACAGAAATGTCATCTGAGACGGTGAAACAGCCTCCAGCACGCATTTGACCAGTGTGCCTCACTCTGTGTAAAAGTGACCATTCCTCAGCTAAATGTTCAGGTTTGGCAAAGTCATTGACAAACACATTGATGCCTTTTAATTAGACTTTGGAATCTTATTTCCACGCAATCCAGAACAGCAGAAAGTAAGTCAGGTTTTGCAGGTTTCTTCCTGTTAAGAGAGGGCTTTCATTTCCACCGTCTTCTCTGCTTGCTCATGTAGAATTATTGATTTTTCCCCGTAAAAGTGCTTTGAGATGATTGTCTTGTATTTGATGCAATCAACATTTTTTTTTAATTGAATTGAAATGAGACACAAGCATTTAACACAAAACTCTTGCTTGAATCCTCATGAATTCACAGGGAGATCCTGAATTCATCACATGCAAAATGCACAAACCTAAACAGCAATCTTTATTTTCCACTCCCAAACTACTATACGCCATCCTTTTTGGCAGATATGTTCATAAAATCAGACAAAACTGATAGTGCTGTCAGCTTATCTCTCCACTTAACAGTTGGGTAGAAAACAAGCCAGAAACAATGACACAGTTTGATCTGAGGAACTTATTCACTTTCTAACACACAAGAAAACACTCAGATAAGAGTAACACGTTGGCTGAAGGTATCCCATTGGCTTCCTGAAGCCTTGACCTGGAAATAGACCCTGTGAGGACATTGTGAGGAGCTGACTTACTGTCACAGCTTGTAGAGTTTTTAATATATAATCAGTCAAGTTGAGCTCAGTATATTCAGTTTAACTGACATTTCTATTTGAGGAGTTTGGATGCAGCGCCAGCGAACGGTGCTTCCTACTTACCATGCACCGCTGGATGTCCCGACGACGATGTATAAATCGCTTTGATTTAAAAACGAAGCTCGTCTTTGAACCTCTCAAAATAAAGCGGGTTAAAAGAGATTTGTTTGTGTGGAAGATCAAATGCACTGATATTCCCCAAAGATGTAAATTGGACTCGTGTTTGCCACATCCATGTTGGCGTTCGTTTGACTTCTAATTAGATTTGTGACACTTCAGGTTTTACAGGAAATCTTGTTGCTTGCATGAGATAAGCTCCGCTGTTGCTTCTGCAACTGTTGATTGTAATTCTAAGTGAGCTGGAAGCCAATGACTACACTCTAAAAAGTTTGATTTTTCAAGAAAAGAAAACAAGGAAATAATGGACAAATGCACCTATTTTTTTAATGCTATGTAATCACTTAGGCTTGCTGTTGTACTTTAATCGTCTTTCATCCAGAAAATGTGTTAAAATAATTGGTAAATATGATTAAAATAACCAAGCATTCAGAGAGATTTCATGATGATCATTATTGTTATTGATGACATTACCTTTAACATTTTTAACGCTTCCGGACTCAAAGCATTTCATGAGATGAGCTTCCAAACATCATCTGGAGCAGATCGAAATAATGTGTGGAAAATATGAATGGAGAATTTCCCCATTCACACAAGAAATTCAAGGCTGCATCAATGGTGCACATGTAGCTTCTATCACGCCTGTCCAATCTCATCATAAAGTTGTTACTGTGATATTGAACCAACACGTGATTGTCCCAATTGGAAGTTTAAAAAAAAACAAACAAATGTTTTGTTGTGTATATGTTAATCTATAGTTTGATTAATTCACGGGTCAAAATCAGTTTTGATTGAAAAATGTTGCATCTTGTTATTATTGAGATTACTTGATAATAAAACCCCCAGTTTAATTCACTTATATGTTTAAATGAAGAGCGGCATTACTTTAGACCTGATCTTCCAGGTTTTATATGGAGTGTGTAACCAGTGTTATTTTTGTTTGTGTGTGACGAGAACTTCTTGGCCGCAATTGACACCATGTTTCAAGTGACGATACATACTTTCTGCATTTTTGACTACACGACTACAATGAAAGAGGAAAAGAAGAGAAAACAAAGCTGCTGGATTCAAGCAGGACGATGTCTTTTCAATGTGCAGGAATGCAGATGGAATGAAACCAACCTGCTGATTTCAGTTGTCCTGTGCAGTCGGTGTGTTTTCTCCTTTTCCTCTAAGTCCTCCGTCGGGTCCCTCGTCCTTTCTCAGTGGGACTGTTGGAAAGCTCTTTGTAACTGGACTTCCTGAAACAATAATCAATAAACAGTCTTCAAGTGGGTACAAAATGCAGCTGCCAGGGTTCGAAGCCACTCGATTACTTTGCACAAGCGATCTGCACTGTTTCCTCCATCTTCTGCTGCCACACAAAGCAGGAACAAAACAACAGTTTCTTTCTAATCTGATCCACACGCTGCTCACAAGTGTGAATTTCCCTTCCCTGTTGGTCTCTCACAGTGTGGTGCATGAGGTTTCATGTGGTTCTCTTGACCCCACAGATTAAAATCTGCAGACATAGTGTGAGGATTAATAAATAAGTGGCTGAGATTATGACTGTAAATATCATTCGTCCAACCAGTCGTTATAGCCAAACAGCAGATGGTGTAAATACACTGAAATGTTGATATTGGCACCCTGTCATTAGGGCGTAATGGGTGCACTTTCCATTTGTACAATGATATGTCATCATCGCATTGACTTCATAAAAGCATTCTCTGTTCACAAAGCTGCCTCATGTGTCTCTGTGCGCACAAAAAGAAGTATTATTCCTTATCGCAGTATGAAAGGTGTTTGAGTTGTGTAAAGCCCCGGTACACTCCTCTCTTCATCACCTCCCCTCTTTCATTTCTGCGGGTCTAAAGGTATCTGAATAAAACTCCTGCAAGAATGACGACACAGTTGTTTCAAAGAAGTGATGTTTGATGAAACAAAACCCCAAACTGCACCTGGATTATGCCCCGAAAATACAACCTGTGGTCGCAGCAAGCAGGGGCCAATACCTGCTGGCAGTGGACAAAGTCCAGCCTCAGTCCAGCCTCAGTCCAGCCTGGACACCAGCGTGGTTTAAAACACAGAGAACAAAGTGGTGGATTACAGTCTGGAGTCGGAAACATTATTCAGAAAAACAACTCATACATGACTTTTAATTCTCTTCAACAAGATTAACTGTTTATTTAGTGTTGCTGCCAGCAATCAATCTGATGAATCACTTTGTGAGATCATCTGATGTTATATCAGTTAGTGGAGGGAGATGCTCTATAATCTGGATGCTAGAGGAGGAAGATGCTCTATAATCTGGATGCTAGAGGAGGAAGATGCTCTATAATCTGGATGCTAGAGGAGGAAGATGCTCTATAATCTGGATGCTAGAGGAGGAAGATGCTCTATAATCTGGATGCTCTATAATCTGGATATTAGAGGAGGAAGATACTCTATACTCTGTATGTAAGAAGGAAGAAGATACTCTATAATCTGGATGTTAGAGGAGGAAGATGCTCTATAATCTGGATGTTAGGAGAAAGAAGATGCTCTATGATATGAATGTTAGAAAGAAGAAGATGCTCTATAATCTGGATGTTAGAGGAGGAATGAATGAAGTATATTGGATTCGTTATCTGTGAGAGGAAACAGGATTAATCAAGAAGAAACAGGCATGGATGAGAAGAACATCCAAACTCGATTCAGAAAAACAAAATCCCACCAAGAAGTAAGAGTCACTGTCACCTTGAAACACAATCACTAGACAGAATTTCATCTGTGTCTCTAAAAATAGGTACTTCCTTCTTCACCTGGAGGTTTACTGCAGCGATATGTAAAGTTGATTTTAGCAAAGTGCTTCCTGATGAACAGAAAAGCGCAGTGTGTTCTGGGACGGCGACTGAGTCGAGTGTCTCGCAGTCTGTGTGTTGTTTTTAAGTCTGCACAATGTGAGCAGCATTTTGATGGAAGCTCAGTTATTTTAAGGCAGAGTGGCTCTAATGGATTCACTCAGTCATTTGAATTAGCTTTTTTGTGTGAATAATTAAGAGGCAAAACGAAAGATAAAATACTCTAAAAGGGAACCGAGCAAGAAAATGGAGCCATTAAAGCGATGTTAGGAAAATGAAAGAGCACGAGGGTGTGTACAGTAGGAAGTCTGGTGTTCACCACAACAGACATTAACATCCGCTCTCTACCTGCCCGCCGTGATATGACAAGATCACAGCTGACGACGCCGTTCAAACTCAAAGGCACTGTGAGCATTTGAGATTGTGGGCCATGTGTGGGTAGAGTACTCTGTCTGTTTGGGTACTGGTGAACACATTGTTGTTTTCACTGTGCATGTATCTCGACGACGGCGCCTCCCCGCCACGCGCCATGAGCTTCATATGTGACATGAGAGTGAGATGCCAAATGGAGAGCCTCCTGCTTTGAAACAGCATTTGTCATCTTTGTGAGGAGACGAAAGGAGCACTTTCTTCCGCGGGCACATGACCAGCACACTCCTAAAAGCACCAGCACACTCCTAAAACCCCTCTCATTTACATTTAGAGTGAAAGCCATACTGTCAGGGAGGCTCCATTCCACTTGGGCAAAACCCCTCACCAGCCTCTCTGCCTCCCACGCCGCCGCATGCAGAGACTAAAACAATAGCGGGAGCATTAGACACACTAATTTTGACGTTGTGGCAAAAGTCCGTACCGGAATGAGAAACACAGTTTCGATAAGGTGGATGGAAAAGACTAAATTTCACCGTGTCGAAGCTGGCAAAATGGAACTTTTTCCCTTATGAATTTTAAAGAGACGCTCAAAGAGTCCCTGCACTTCACTAGAGGGGCACTCCAACCTTTTCATATCAAGAACCTCCAAATGGAGCCACATTAGATCACAGGGACTATTTGAGGACAAGTTGCCGCAAGGAGTTTCATCACTTAGTTGAAACCTTGACACGACTTGGAATGTTGGTGCAGAGATAATGCTGAAAAGAGACAATGATCAGAAAGCAAGACAAAGAGACTTTGTAAGGATACTGCCTCAGAGGCCGGTCGGCTTCCACATAAATACTAGTCCTACTTCTTCTCCCACTTTGAGCCCGGATTGCTTTTGTCCGACCAGATTCCTGGAGCATTCTCTACCTGAAAATCAGACAAGTTCCCCTTTTATTATTACTTATCTGCTGCTGTTACGTTTGTGTTCATCCATCCATTGTTATTCTTTGCCTTGTTGTTTAATCCAGCGTCATGGACATTGAAGTCATTCTTACACCTGAACATGGCGCTGGTCCATCGCAGGGCAAATGCAGAGAGACAGGCGCTCCTATACACTCACATAACAACTACAGGATATTTGGTGTCAACAATTGGCTTTAAATGCAGGCTTTTGGACTGTCCTTCCTCTTAAGATCTTGTTCTTTGTTTCCGTGATTTGTTCTGTCCTTGATGGTTCCTTGTGTTTCATGTTTACCTCACTCGATGCTTGTCTGGTCATGTCGTCTTAACTCCTTCATTGTCATGTTGGTTTGCCCCTGATTGTACCAGCCGCGCTTCATTTCCCCTCTTCTTCTGTGGGCATATAAGCTCCACCCTCTCACTGTTTGTCATTACTTGTTTTCCTGCTTCTTATCACCCAGATTGATAATCTGTTTATTCAGGTCTGTTTATGTTGACTTCCTTTCTTTAAAGCACTGCTCAACTGCTGACATATTTATATAAAGGAGAACAACCAACCTTTGACATGAGCATGGTGGTCTTGAGCTTGGAGGAGTGGACTTTAGACCAGGTTTGAGTCCCACAACCAACAAGTTATTGCTGTTGGCTGCTGAGCAACGCCCCTTGACTCCCCTGCTCCCGGCGCTGCAATAGCAGTGCACCATGCCGAGCAATGGAAGGGCTTCAATGCAGAGAATTGGCGAGTGGTGGCCTAAAGAGACGGACTTGGCAGGTTCAATTCCCACAGTGGACAGATCACCAGTGTGCGTCTCTGAGTATGACCCTTGACCCCTGCAGCTCTCTGGAGTGCCTTAATGTAGCTGCACTGCTGCAACCTATAAATAGAAGGGGTAAAAGTAGAAAGAGGAATTTTCTCAAATGGATCCATGAAATATGATTAGTTTAGTTAGTTTTGCTACTTAGTTATTTCTACTTTTGCTTCACTGGTTACAAATTTCATATTATTTGAGGATTTCAATTAGCACTTTGAAGACAAGATTAAACTCCTAGTGCACACATTACATTTTGATTTTCTTATAACCGTAAATGTAGAATAGAGGACATTTTCTGTTCACTGTACTAATGCTGAACATCGATGTTGGTGGAATACAGTTGTTTTTATGTAAATATGTTTCGTCTGACAAACTGGGTGGACTGCTGAGCTGAAGTGTCTGGACAATAAAATTGTCTTAGTCTGATCGTGATAACAGGATATACCAGCCAACCAAAGGACATGAGATTAGTGTCTGTCTATCTCTCTCTCTCTCTCTCTCTCTCTCTCTCTGTGTCTCAATTAAAATAGCTCTGTGTGTGTGTGCGTGTGTGTGTATATGTATACACACACACACACACACACACACACACACACACACACACACACACACACACACACTTGGGGGTGCTCCCCACTCCCAGGCTGCCAGTCGGGCCCCCACCAGGCCACTACGAGAGCCCATCCTCCATCAAGCCAACTGCGAATAGGAAGGGAGAAATACAACCAAGTCCCCACCAGGAGCGCCACGCCTGAGCGAACAATTAAATCAGGTATTTTCTGTTTACCTATAAACTCTAATTCTGTGCTTGGTTTTAACTCATCAATAAAGCAAATGAATTATCTTAAAAAACATAAAGGTCATGAAAATGTATCCAGATTTATCAGTTTGATGATGCATTATCCTTGAATATTAAAAACTATTGTTATCAGATCGATATCGGCGATACTGGCCCTGTATTTTCTTGGTATTGGATTGATTCCCAATCTTGGAGTATCGCACACCACAAGAGAAAAACCTGGCCACAGTGGATATGTGGAAAAACTTGGTGTCTGTAAAGGGGGGGAGGTAGAGATTTATGTCACAGTTAGTTATGTCATGTTTTTTTTCCAGGATTCTGATTGGGTATTATGGCTTCATGCTTCTCATTACACTGCCCTCTACAGGTTTGGCATGCTCATAGTACCTCTGAACCAAGTGTGTATGTGGGTCCGTGTCAAGTAAGTCTTTTTGTAAATGTAAAGGGGGAAATATCCATTTTTGTATATAAACATTTCTTTACATGATTTTGCACACTTTTTACACATTGTACATAGTTGATTTTAAAATGGCACTGCCTATTTTACACTTGTTGTATACATGCGACTTCAATGTTGACATTCTCTGTGGAAGGCAGAGAAAGGATTTCATTGTGTACATTTAACACGCTTCAGATGTACATATGACAGTAAACTTGAGCTTGTGGAAAACGAAACATCAATTTTAAGATGAAGGTGATCACTTATTCAAACCCAAATTCCTCATGGCTTATGACACACACACACACACACACACACACTGCTTGTAGCAGTTTTGGATAAATGGTCTCTGGCCGTATTTCACATCCTATGAGCCATCTGCTAACGTAACTGGAAATGTATGGTTTTATTCTCACTAACATGAATCTAACTGTGTTTTTTCTGCTCGAAGCCCAACTGAACCTCCTAAAAGAAACCCTTGATGGCCCTTAAATACCATTTAAAGACATAACAAAACCACCAGTTAATGGGACCATTACAGATAATTTTGCTTCACAACAAATCAACAATGTCTCAATTAAAACAGGCAGGACGTGGCACCACGGAAATTCCATTAATGAGAGTGCAGAGGTGTCGAAAAGCAATCCAACTGCAGCATCAATAACTTCTTTAATTGCTAGCATGTGTCCTCAGGTGAGTTTGATATTTCCAGTTTAAACCACACCTCATAATTGGCTAAATATTACTGCTGATGCTTTCCAACCTTGTGGGGAAAGTGCTGTTGTTTATCTGCTCGTCTACCAAACCACCTGCGACCCGGCATCACCAGAAGCCCAAATGATCCAACTCTCCTTTGCTTGTGGATCATTGAATAATGTAACTTTCATTAGTTGTGTTACTTGGGGTTGCAGTGATGCAGCAGAGGACCAAGGGTGCTCTGTCTTTGCAGGAAGCACTAATTATCCCTCGAAGAGATAATAACTGTATTTATCGTCTGAGGTGTTCGTTTTCTGAAGGGTTATTTATCAAATACCATGTGGGATTAGAAAATCAATTCTAAGTGTCACAAATTAATTTGGAGCCATCATCTCACTGGTTCCCGTGAGACGGCATGCAGCAGAAGCACCTTCTTAATGTGCACGACGCCAAGGCAGTGATTTATTTTTCCATATCTTCCATATCTAATGAAGGATGTTAGTGTGCAGTGGCAGAAGAGTGATCGGTACCTGTGCGGGATCAGCACCGCCCCAATACTTTCTCACTCCGTCACCTTTTGGGGGGGACGCTAATTATTAATGTGCATTAGAAAGTTTTAGCAGGTTTGAGCGATAGATTGCAGCCCAGTGCAAATGTTTTCCTTCATAATGTTCCTCATTAGATGATCTGATAGGATGTACAGGCGTTTTCCACTGAATCACAGCCAAATGGATTCTGATTCGCACCGCAGCGTCTCTGTCGTACGACTGGATCATATAAGTTAATGTACTGCTGTCTCATAATATGGCAAAGTAACAGCAACATTAATGAAATTAAACTCTCTTTATTTTTTGTTGTGGTGTACAGAGGTAATTTGAGAAAGTTGATTTTAGAATGAGTTACGACCAGCAAACTAATGATTAATGGGATGAACCACAACTTTGCACATTTGATGGTATGATGCAAGCATTGGGGATTTTTGCTTCATCACACATTTATAAAATGGAAAATATGTCAAAGGAGAAGCAAACTACTGCAAAGTAGAAACAATATGACAAGCACAGATCTCGGGCCTCATTTAGGAAACATTGCATAGGATCCATACTATAAATGTATGTGTGGCCATACATTGAAAATGGTGTGAGTCAAATAATATTTGGATGGGCAAAACTGTACTAAGTCACATGTGCATGCAATTTCCTTTCCTAGATCACAGTCCACCTGGAATGTTGACAGTTCATATCCTTCCTCAACACGCCCACTTTATACCATAAATGGTCAATGCAAAGTACCTCGGGGATATTTTTGCATCTTAATAAGCCTTGATTTACCATCAATCCTGGCAGAAAAGATGAGGAAAAGGAATTTTGCAGAGAGTGAAATAGTCATGGGGAGATGGGGGTCAGGATATGATACTATCTGGTGGACACAGTAGTGGAACCACTAATAAAAGAAAATAAAACAAGTGATTGGCATCACATCATTACTGCTGCAAATAGTGTAAGAGCTTCAGAGAGATCTGTGACATCAGAGGTGGAGAAGAAGTAACTGATCTGAAGGTGGAGGCCAGAGGAGAGTGGTATGGTACCATCATGGGGTCCAGGGAACACCAAGCACACTGCTGGACACCTGAAGAGCCCCTGTTCTTGTGCCGGCCAGCGTGTGTGGCAGAGTGTTGGAGAGGGAAGGAGACACAGATTTGGAGACAACAATGGAAGACGAAACTGATAAAGTCCAGTTTTATCTGTTTATTGAATGTATGAACAAAATATTTCAACAGGGACTTTTGAAAAAGCTCAGTGGACCTTGTCTTCGAGTTGGAGTTGTAGGTGGTGTATGACAATGAGGTCGTCTGGCTGCAGCATCAGTGAGCCCCGGGTGCATGGTAGTGCCAGAACATTCACAGTGCAGCTTTACGCACGGCTGTCACCACGCTATTTATATGTTTACTCTCAAATTAGACTGACTGTTACTCACCTGGTCACAATTGATCATTAATCACTGCATTCCACTGCTCTGTATCGTTTGAAGATGAAAGTATGACACATGAACAAAGTGCTGCTGATTCAGTAGTAACGTCTCACTCAGCAAACATCTAGAACATTGCAGCTTGGCTGTTTATGATTACGGGGATCAATAAGTCTGATATGTAATGGCATTAAATGTACGAGATTAATCTGGCTTCAATTCTTCATTTCACCGTGTGCGCCACCAGATTCCTTTCACTCCAAAATGAGCATGTGCAAGGTCCAAATTGTCTTTCCAGAACACACATTCTCCCGCAAAGTTTTTTTGTTTTCTTTTTTAATCATGAAGTTTGCAGGGGATGTGGCATATACATCTTTCAGGACCTGTTTTGTACTTAAGCAACTTTTATAGATGAGGCCTCAGGGCTGTCCAACATGAGGCCGTGGTCCAAAACTGGCCTGCGAGAGTTTCAATCTGGACAAACGACCAAGCAAGTTCTAATAATTAAAGAAAACATTACTTTATAAAAACACATTTCTTAAAAGTCACAGAGACAACAGTCGATCAAAGATATCGGTGATGCTGCAATGAAAGTTATAGCGGCCCAGTTGCTATCAAACTGCCTTTAAAGCCATGCTGTCAGGGTGAGTTTGTAAAAAACACCCAGAATACAGCAGTTAGAGGAATTTTGGACAGTCATTGTATTTTGCACCAGAAGGTTTCATTAAAGTTAAGCTTGAAGTCATTTTTAGTAGTACTTGGTTGGTTTTGTGATAATATAGAGATTTTCATCACATATACTCTTTGAAGTTTAAATCAAAAGGTTATTATTATACAATTTTACTGCTGTGGCCCCCTCCCGATGAAATATTACCGTTTGTGGCTCCTGAACTGAAATGTGTTTGACTCCTCGTGTTAAACGGTTTGGCTCTGTGCAGCCATTGCTCTCAAACACTCCCTGTAAGTTTCTGTGGTTTGAAAGGCTCAGTGTACAGAACTGGTTTCCTTCCACAGTCCAAAAGCACAGATCTGAAGTCGTTTGAGGACTTGAGGTGTGAATGTGAGTGTGTGTCTGCCTGAACAGAGTGTGTTTTTGCCCGGTGATGCAACCCTGCCTTTAATAGATGGCTGAGGACAGGTCCAACGCACCGTGACCCTGAACTGGATAAAGCAGTACAGAAGATGAATGGATGAGTGAAGTCCACAGCTAAGCTCAGACTTTAGTCATCCAAGCTTAGCATGGTCAACTTCTGTATTTAGGGCTTTGGTCTAGTGAACATCAACAAATAACTGTGTATTGTTATATCTATGCTACAAACTCCAGAAAAGCATTTATCATGAACAGTAAATAAAAAATAGAAACACGATATAACCAGATTGCTATCAGATAGCCGGGGTAGGGACTAAAAACATGAAATAAAAGCTGGAAAGGAACACATCCAAAGCAACCAGCAACTGATAAATGTTTTTGTGAGCTGTTGTTCTGATGTATGGGCAAACAGAAACTTTGCAAAGCAACACAAGCTGGTAGTGAGAGTGGATGTCGTACACTCTGATAAGATTTAGTAATACTCTCTGGTGTGGGCTGATCTTTGCAGAACGCAATGTTGCTGCAACGTGCCTCATCACTAACGTAACTAACTTGTACATCTTATAGTCGTGGTTCAAACATGATGCAAGAATAAGTTTTTATCTTTTTCTCGTCATACCAAAAATAAAAAGGATGAAAATCGGTTTGAGAAAAATACAAAGATGACAGTTATTTGACAAACACGACTCACTAAAGGTTAGTGATATTTTGCTTTCCAGCAAAGTTTCAGGATGAATTTAAAATGCACTGTGATGTTTCCAAGTGACCTTCTCATTTGAATGTCCAACTGTTTATTGTTTCAGTACATTTTGCTGTTCTCTAACAAGGAGCTTAACGGAAAAATTAAAACAGCTGTCAAACAGTCCTTCAGATGAGCTCAGAGAGTCGTCGGCAGCTTGAACAGTGACACTGGAAGACTCACAGAAAGACAGAGGACTGGACTTTGTCCTCCGTCCTCATCTCACACTGATGAGCTTCATTATGAATGGATGAACGAGACGAAGGATTCCCTCGACTCCAGGGACATTAAAGGAGGTGAGAGGCTTCAGGTGTCACGCCAAATCAGTGGAAACTGTTTTCATCAGTGTGGTCTGCGTGCTCGACCCCTGGAAAGTACCTGAACACACCAACATCGCACCTGATGGACCAGGGAGCATTGGGCCTCATGGTCTTGATGGACCAGGGACCAGTGGACTTCAGTGCTGGTCTCTGATCAAACTCCATCCACCATGTTGGAGACGTCCAGGAGATGCTCTGCATCAGTCACTGTTGTTACCAGACTTGCCTCTGGTGGTGGTGGTGTGACAGTGTGAGCAGGTGTGTGGAGTCGATACACCTCCGACCTACACTTTGTGAACGGTCCAGTGAAGCCCAGACTACCTGAAGAACATCATTCATCCAGTCATTGAGCTCCTGCATAAACGACACAGGCCTCAGTTCAGTTCATCTTGGTGGATCATGGAAGCACGGCAGTGGCATCAGCAGGGAAGGCCTGCTGCAGATTGGGGGACCTCAAATGTAGTCACCTATACTTTCTCTCGAATTGAATCCACAGAAAGCCTGTGGGACCAGCTGAGTGGCCAGAAAATAAACAACAGTTGTATTTATGATGATACGTGATCAGTAACTTTAAGAAGATGACTGTAACCTCACAATGACACATTGATAGAGGTGTGGATATCGTCGTGTATGCGACCCCCCCACCGCCACTCCAACCCACCCCCAGACCCTCCCCCGTCCTCACTGGAGACACACTGAAGAAATGCAATCCATAAGATAAAAATTATGAATTGCCCAACTCAACCTCAAAAATTTAGTTAAACACAAACAATGTATAGATTCCTACTCATGTTGCACCCTGTAAAGGTTTAGCATTAGCAAACGTCTCATTAGTAAGAAAAGCCATTCAACATGCTAATTAATCCACATTTACTCTAAATCTCTAAATCTTTCTAATTCTCTTATTACACGAAATATATGTTTTTGTCACAACCTTCTGAAGCCATACAACTGGTTGAAAAGTGATCATTTTAAACACGTTTCATTGAACTGCTCTCATAAACAGGTTCTCTTGTCTGTTCGTCACCACTTTAACAAAGTTACACATGCCTCTATTTGCCTCAGATCGATAGTATGTAGCTCTCAAACATTATTGAATTTGTTTGTGTTTGCATGTGTTTGCTGCCTGCGGAGCAAACATCAGAATGTGTAGTACGTGTTTGTCGATTGTGATTCATAGATAAAACAGACCCCCGGTCCAGTGTTGAACAGCTAATCTGTTTATATTACTGCTTCAGGCACTTTCTCTGAATTAGTGTTTTATTCAATAAATACAGTGAAGTGGGATGGCGAAGAAAAAATAAATAGTGCTACTTTTTTTATTTACTGTGTTACTGGGCTGAAAAGATAACATCAGTGGAACGATCCCTTCTGAGGGAGAACAAACGGCTTCAAATCAAAAGAACCTCTCGTAGAGAAAAACGAGTGGAAACTAATGGCCTGTGCAGAACAGTACATGGTGGACAAGTGAGCAACAAACAGCAGCGAGCACGTTGAAAACTATTAGTGTTTCATCACTTCTTGGTAAACAATGGCTCTTGTGAGCGAGCGTTTGACGGATGTCCTCTTTTCCAGGCCAATGGCGGCGCTGCAGCCCAGCAGCCTTCATTTATCTGAGAGCGCCGCCACGCCAGGACTCTGGCACGCTGCCTCACGCTGCATCTCAGATAGCCGTTGTGATTCCTGTACTTTATGTGACATGAATAAGAAATCTTGCGTGCACCCTACAGAGGAGAGCTGAATAGGATGTAAGCTTGTCTTGCTTCGACAGGGGTAACAACTCGCTGCAGTTTGAAAATCCTGGTCCCGCTGCTGGCTTTTCCTGTCAAAGTCAGAGAGGAAAGTACGATCCAGCAAACTACCACCCCTCCCCCGACATCCCCTCTGACACACACACACACACACACACACACACACACACACACACACACACACACACACACACACACACGTGTGCATCTGAGAAAGAGCTGTACAGCTTTCGGAGCTCAGCGTGAGAGCATTTGATATTCATAGAAGGGAAGAGGAGGAGAAAGTGAAACAACAGCGGGGGCACCGCCTCACGCGTGATATTACATTGTAATTATGATTTGGATGCTGGTGCTGTGAAAGCGCCGAGGGCGAACAACAAATGTAGAAAAATGTATGCGCGCACTCGACACACACACACGCACACGCACACGCACACGCACACACACACAGTGCATGGAGAAAATGTTCCAGGATGGAAATCCCGAACCTTCCCTAAACACATCACCACAAGAACAACGTAGTGCTCGCATCTCCTACGGTTGTTGTTGTTTCTTTGTTTTTTTTTGCAAACGGAGGCCAGGTCTGAGCTCGCCATCGACAGAAGCCGTTCTGATTGGTTTGTTTACCATCAATATCTGCAGATGTCAATCTGGGTGCCTTTGAGAGAATTGATTTTTCAGCATGAAGTAGAATGTTCAGAGAAATCTTTGGTAAGCAACATATACAGACTGATGCAGATGCTATACACAACTGAAAATATCATCGATAATGTGCGTTGGGGCCCAAAACAAGGAGGGTGCAGGGGGAGTGGCCTGATAATGCCGTGAACTTGTGGCTCCTCTCCACACATGCTGGAAATGTATTTATGTATCATTTATAATCAAACTCAAGCTTGTTCACATCACAGGGGTTTTCAAGTGAAAACTTTCAATCTGTTTTCAGTGATTGTTCAAAAGACCAAGGGGCACGGAGCCACTGAAAACGCAACTTTTTGGAAACAGATCCCAAATTGGATCTTTTTGAAAAATTGCCATGGAAACAGATGAAAACAAGGCTTTCTGGAAAAACTGAGAATCCATCTCCTTGTTGACAGTGGCTGTAGTAACTAATAGTTGTGCACATGCTCAGTAGCTGGACAATAAAAACAATGATACCTCCAGAGTGTCATGACTCCCAGTCCATGTTCTCCTGGGACTTGGTAGTTTTATTTTGACAGTCACTGTAACAACAATCCAACTTGGTCGTCTGTCCACTAGAATGTCTCTGATCTCCCACTGTGTTTGTCAACACTTTCTCATCAGTGTCAAAAGTCCAACAATATTGTATACCAACATTGCATCCAGCCTTGGTCTTGAATTCCAGCCAGTCTAAAAGTCCCTCAGGTGAGTTCTACTGAGAAGAGGAGGTTACTGTGTCTGTACTTTTAAACGCTAATGAGCAGTCTCTGTCCATGCCTACTCTATGTCTGCTTTCCGGTAACGTTTGCAAGGAGAAAAGAATCACGTTCACTTGTTATTATAGAGGGCAGAGCTCATCTACCTGTGGCAGGGTCAAAGTCAGTATCCACTACGACAGGGTGTGGTTATTTCTCTTCATGATGCCATGAAGGGGAAATCTCTGATGATCTATGAGCACACGTTTATTATAAAGTGGAGGAAGCCAGGGATATGACAGACTTGCTTCACTTCTGGGGCCTCATGCACAGGCTATGGGAACACATAGTACTCTTAGAGAAACATTATGAAGTGATGTTTGCATAATATGGGACCTTTAATGTTTATTGAATATCATATGTGTAGTTTCTAGTGGTGAGCAGAATGATCCAAACTATTGATTACAATCGTAACTACATTGGTATCGATATCGAATGATGGCAGTACAGTGAGATCAATATTTAGTTTCAGTTTCTCTCCATTTATGCCTGCTGCTCCATCCTGAACACTCGATCTGAAATGATATCTGGAGTGATAGTTTTGTACACTTTGTTAATTTAAGAAAAAAACGCAGACATTACAATGAATGGTGTAAAATTTTGTTGTTTGAAAATTCTTTTATGATAAAGTATTTCTGTTTACCTATAAACTTTCCCCAAATTCTGTTATAGGTTTTTCACTAATTAAAACTCATAAATAATTAAAACTCATAACAACACTCATAGGTCATGAAAATGCATCCAGATTTATCAATTGGATGATGTAATAACCTTGAATATTAAAAAGTATTGGTATCCGTGATATCGGTGCTGTATTTACTTGATATCAATCTGATACCAACTATTGCAGTATCTCACATCACGAGTAGTGGGATGCCCACTAGTGGCCCAACAGATTAACTACATGGTTTTCAGTGTTTCTTCCATGTAAATAGACCTTGTTTTCAAAAGTTTACTATTGCAATACAAAACTTTTCTAAAATGAAATCTCAAAAATGATGCATTTTCATTGAAACCTGCTCATATAAACGGGGCCTGAAACAAAAGCATAACGGAGTGAGATTTGAGCAAATACTGGACTTAAATATGCCAAAAGAAGCAAACATACGTGTGTAAAAATCATAAATGCACCATAATGCGTTTTCAGAATGTTCCTGTGGGATTCTCTCAATTCGATTAGTAAAGGTTTGGAGGAGAAAGAGGGAGAGGGAGAGACGGAGCTGTCAGGCTGCGATGCTGGCACATCTACTCTGCCTCTTTTATCAAAGATAAGTAGTATTGATTTACTTTGAGGCTGTAAAAAGTATTCGTCTTAAGAGCTGACATTTAATAATCTCCACCTAATCCATGTTTTGCTGGGAGCCTCTTGAGATGCTGGTGAGTCCTCCATTGTTCTGCTCTCCCCTGCACCTATTGTATACCTAATGAAGGAGGCTGACGTGGTTAACCCTCCGCTGGCTCGCCACCGCCGCCGCCACACAAACGTAGCTTTTACCGCCGCTGAAGGCTGAAGAGACGCAGCCACTTCTGCGTGAATAAACTTTGATCTGCTCGCCGACTCGCTGTAGAAAGGATTCGCTGTGCTTGTCCTTGTTTTCACTTTGTTCAGTGTGTGTGTGTGTGTGTGCGTGCGTGTGCATGTGGGCGTGTGAGTGGCTGATAAATAAACATTCAGTTGCATCATTTTCCAACATTACATCAACCTAAACGCCATGTTCAGAATTTAAAATGCAAAATTTTTTGGGTTGTGTGTGAAAGTCCATGGATTCGTTTGCTCCTTGAACACGTTCAGCCATGAACATATCTTTATTCTGTTCTGCTGATAAATGTGACACCACAAGTACAAGAAAAGTTTCTTTCTCAATGTTTCATTCAACAAATATATCAATACATGTCATATTTTTCTCCTGGAGAAGTAAGTTACTTGTGACCTTGGTCAATGACAAGAGAGAAATTCTTCTTAAATGTGTGTGAGGTTTAGTTCTGTGATGTTGCATAAGCATTGTTTCATTTATATATCACTGATCAGAACCACATGACACTTTGTATTCACATAACACATCAAGAGAAAACCAACAAAACCACATGAGCAGAATAGGTGAAAGTCTGCACAGATATTTTCTTTGACTTCTGCAGATCCTAACATGGAGGCCATGAGTTTCAGGTGTGAGATAGAGGGAAGTGGAGGATAGAGATTAAGAATAACAAACGACAAGACAATCCACAAGCTGCAGATCTAACAATGAAGGAAACAGATCAAGATGTTACAATAAGGTCAAGCAAGAGAAAGGAGGAAGAATCTTCTTTGCTAAGATCCTGTTTAAAGAAAAACAATCGTAAATATGTGAGGTGATTAGTCACAGAATCAAAGCTATGGGGGAAAAGACGAGCAAACGGAAGAGACTCAAATGTTTCCAAGGCACAAGAAAACGGTACGACACAAAGAATGTTTTATAATCCACAAATGAACGTCATAGCATCTCTCATCACAATAACGTCTCTTCTGACGACTGAACTGAAGTTAATTAAATTATTATTAAATTACTAGCCGAGGCTCCGCTTACACAATGTTTCAAGTCAAAACACAATGTTTTTGTTTCCAAAATGTTTAATGTTTACACTTCTAAGGTTTGAAGATGAAGGCTTTTTACACAGAAACATATTCATCATTGTCCATCTACTGAGCATGTGCAGAATTATTCACTTCAGCCGTGGTGCACATGACCAGTAGCAGTGTTTCACAAAAGTTGTGAAAACTGGTGGCTCCAGGGCAGAAGTCAGAATCATCACAATCAACAAAACAAACCTGAACAGAAAAAGTCAACAGATTGTTAGTGGCAGATACACACATCAAGAACAAGAGAAAGAGAACTGTTATTTAGAAGAACACACAGGCATCTAGTTTAACAGCTGCTGTGACAAACTATAGACCCATTTCTTTTAAGTGTCTATATTTCGTATTGTTTCGGCAACATATGGCAACTTTTCACATGATTTAATTTTATTAATCAAGCAAGATTGTTACTACTTACTTATCTTTTCACATAAAAAATAAAATCCAAGTTACCGTAATGTTTGTGTATCTTCATTCTGTCCATTTGTGGTGGTTGGAAACATTGATGGGTAGTGTAGTATTTGGTAATGTGTGTATATATATAAAGAAGAAAGTAAAACACAATAATAATATGAGCAAAGAAAAGAAAGAAAAAAACTGTAAATAAATTAAATATTATGATTAATGGTCGAACTATAATCATAACAACAATAATATAATGATGGTAATAACAATAATAATGATATATTAATAATAATTACTCATCAATCATGATAATAGTGTATACTTTGCTGTTTGAAAAGATACTATCAGGCTAAGTAAATGTAACAAAAAAAATTTATGAAAAAAATGTACTTAGTGTCTTTACACATATATCGGAAATTGAAGTAAAAGATATTTTACAAAACACAGAAAATAGATTTTTTTTCAGAACATAAATCATTTCAGTCATGTGAGCCAGTCTTTTTAAATTCATCCACACAACATTGACTTTTCTCAGTGCACATGTTCACTTGAATATCCACATCTGCTCTGAAACTTCACATGTGAATGCAGAGCTCTTGATGTGAAAAGGTCTGAATGCTTCAAAAACCCCAATATTCAAGGTGTCTTTAAGGTGTCCTTCATTGAAACCTATAAACATAAAGAAGAACTGTAAACTTGGTCCAGCCTGAAACGCCGGTCGATACGAGGTTAAGAACGAGTTTATTGGTCAAAGAGACCACAGACGGTGTTTCAGGAGAACGGGACATATGAAGCACAATGTAAGGAAGGTGAAGTTTATTCTTCGTCTCTCAGCACCCGAGCAGGTTGTTGTCGTGACTTCAACATCGTTTCAAAAAGAGCTTGAAGACTGAACGCTTCAGCTGAGCAGAAAGGCGTCACATCGACGTGCAAAATGATCCACACAAGATTTATGTGGTGCCGCTATATTAGAGGGAATTCTGAAATGTGCATTGCATACAAGAAAACCCCGAGCGACCTGTCACTGAAGGAATATTTCATGAGCGAGGGTTCACAACAGGCCTGATCCAAGAAAGATATGCACTTTTAAAAAATGGGCAGAAACCTTCACACATGTGGAAGTTGATCCACTAGCAGACACATTGAGGGTATAAAGTCCCTCTTACAGAATGATTTCAGGTGAAAAGAGAAGCATTATGGGATCTGTTTACATGACAACATCACTTGGTGACACTAAAACCGTCACCAACTCAGAACAAAAAAGATGAGTCTTCAGTTGAAATGTTGTGTAAATGGGGCTTTAATCCATGAAATCAAAAATCTGAAAGTTGGGCTGAAGAAACTCCTGGTGATAATTTTTTTTATTTCTTCCAAACAACAGAGAACAAGGACTCTTTAGAATCTTTGCTGCATTTTGTTCCAATTCTGGACAATGTCACCTTCATTAATAGACACAGTTTCCAAAGTATGTGAAAGAAGCCAATCATTTTTGGGATTTACTGATTTAAAGGACATGCCTGTATCCACAGTCCAAACTGTACGTGTTTGCACGGATCATTTTTCAATTTGGAACGAAATCATCAATACCACATTAAAGCGCCGTCTCTCAGTTTTAATTTAGGCAGGTCAATATTGAGAGAACTTTGTGGGAGTGCTTCAACAGACAGACATGAAGTCAAACAAAATTATCATATTTAATATTTTGAGCTAAATCCCTTGCAGTCCCCTCAGTGGATGGCTTCAGTCCACAGACCTCAGCAGACCGTCTGCGTCCTTCCTGCCAGGCTGCAGCCACCTGCTCGGCTCGCTCTGGAGTCTCGCTATGCCGTTAGCGCTCTCTTTAGTCAGTGAAACGCAGCTTGGTTGGGAAGGATTTCCCTGAAAGCTGTTTGAGGTTCTTCATTACTGTTTTCAGGATCATTGTCTTCCAACATGACTGACCTGTTCGCCCTCCAGCGTCCTGTTGAGCCTCTCAACCACATTCTAGTTCAGGTTTCACATCTGGCCTAATTTCATCCTCAGTAGGCCGGACTGGTAAAATAGTGCCATAATAACGTTTAAATTATAACTTTAAAGTTTTTCTTTGTTGAGTATATGTGATGAAAATTTCTATATTTTCACAAAGCCAAACAATTAGGAGTGAAATTTGCCCCAATCTCAACGTAAAGCTATTATTAATGAAACCTTCTGCTGCAAAATGAAGTGACACACACACATGCGCACGCACGCACGCACACACACACCCACACGCACACACACACACACACCACCAACTCCACCTGCCCGTATCAAAATACAAAACAGTAAACGCACACAAGATGACAAATAGACACTGCAGAACAAGAGAATGCTAACTCAGCATTACTGATCACTGCAAAAGAAATGACCACATGATGAACCAGAACAAAGGAAGAATCATAACATCGGAGGGAAGCGAGCACAAACGGTGGATAAAGGCGACCATTGAGATCAGGGAGGGGGCGATCATGAACCAGAACGAGGGAGTCTACATCCTCCGACACAGCTGGGATTCCATCCTCCGGACGGCGTGAGGCGTGGCCCCACCTGGTAAAAACCGACACGCCAGATGACGCTCTTATGATGGCAGCGGGTGCAGCCGAGGCATGTCAGCAAGGTAAAATGTTTTCTGCATATGCCGACAGCAAACTTTACTATACTGAAATAACAGGAATGCAAATCTATGGAGACTGATGCAACACAAAACACAAAACAACACAAAACACAAAATACAAAATACAAAACACAAAATGGAGTTTCTTTCGAGAGGAACTAATTACTTATTTTTCCACTTCGGTTTCGAAAACATTTTCACAAAAGTGTTGACCTCAATTACATTTTGAGAGGAGAATATTTCTTTCACTTGTACCCTGCCTCTCCTTAAAACTGACAAAACTCCACATTATCTTCTATTAGCAGCACATAAAGCTCAAATGTCCACTTTATTACTTCATTCCTCCAAACTGGGTCTGGCAGCATGAAAGGAGAGGAAATAACCAACATGTTTTCAAGCTGAAACAGGACACTAGGATTTTTATACCTCGAAAGAATATAAATTACCGACCTCTGTGGGGGTAACATGTTAAAATATCCTTAAATCTGGTCCTATAGACCTATAGACCCTATAAACAGTTACGTGACTTCAGTATTTTGTAACTAAACTGTGTTTTATGCACAAATACGAGGAAAGAAAGCAGATCTAAGGAGAGTTTCCACAGGCCGCATGAAAGCCTTTTTATTCTATTTTGTTAGTATCATTAAAGTCATTGTTCAGATTCGGTGTTTCCATCTTTAATCTCTTCTATGGTTTGAAATGTCAACTGTCATCACAGGACACAACCACAGCTACTAATGAGGAGTCTCAATTTACAATTCCACATTACGTTTTGTGCTTTTTAAAGGTTCCTTTAGTCCTGTTCACGCCTCGCGTTCTACTGAAAACCATCCAGCAGCATCCGCGAGTTCACAATATGTCACCTGCAGGATGATTCCTTCAGATATTTAAACCAAAACAAAATTAATAGAAACCATTATAAAGACATTTTTTTAATCACAGCGACAAAAATAATAAAAGAAAAACAACTCCTCAAGTCAGCTTGAATAAATGTCCTGGTTAAACTGGATATAACATTGATTACTGTAACCAGGGATTACAAAGATGTGGAGCAGGGAACTAAACTCTCCTGCCATACTGTCAAAGTTACAACCTGGAAGTAAATTTATGTTTCTATTTCTGCTGTTCTATTAAAAGTGATGTATTTCCACACGCTGACACCTCTCTGCATGACAACTTAAATTCCTATTTTGTTCTTAGTATGATTAAACTCTGTTCAGATTCGGTGTTTTCATTTTTAATCTCTTCAACAGTTTGAAATTATGACTGTCATCACAGTAGAATCTATAAACACCGACACCGGAGCTGAGAAATCACTGAAAAACATGGAGTTTTAACATAAACACGGCATTATGAGGGTGAATTTGTGAACACGTGCACGCTGAAAACTGAAGAAACCGTTCAAACTGAGAAGCTTCACCAAATCTCGTCTGAAGAGAAACTCTGTGGCCGACGGAATTTCACATTTCTGCTGATTGGCTTAAAAAAAAAAGATTTCATGATGTGCTGCATTTTTTAACTTAAGAAATAACTAAAGAGTAAGAACTTTAAAAGCAGAACATGCTTGTTGGACATTCCACAATCCTAAAGCTGATGGAATTTAAAAACTATGTAACTTTAAAACTGCATGTATTTTTTTCTTTAGAAATATCAATGTGTGAAGGTATGTTGAATTGAATGTGGATGTTAATAACTGTAATAAAAAAATTACTAAAAGTTGCATTTCCAGAGGCTCTGAGCAACGTTGTTGTGGGAATAGACTCTAAACACAACAGACGATTTGCTTTTTCGCTTAAAAATGTTGTAAACGGGGCTTTAGAACCGCTACGTCCCTCAGACATGACTCAGAGTTTTTGTAATAAGAACTATTTAAAATGTTCTGATAAGCTGTGTGGTCACTATTGAAATTGTTATTCTAGCATCAATACCAATTGTTCACAATACCTGTTGCTTGAGTGTTTACCTGATATCAACCATCAAATGGCTTAAATAGAACATTTTAAAAGCTACTTCAACATTTTGTTCCCTGAGATAGAAAATGTTTGAAAGTAGAATGTGTCAGTGTGAAAGCCGTGAAGTGATTAGCGGGGAGCGAGATAATGACAGATCTATATTCCCGCCGTCCTCTGACCCCAGCTGGTCTGGGCAGAGCGATGGGCCTTTCATTGGGAAGCTGCAGCGACGTCCTGAGGAATCAAAGGGGTTCAGAGAGCTGGAGCGCCGTTCGATGGCCCCACGTCGCACGCATTAATGAGATCCTTACTATTTCCATCCCGCCTCATTCTGAGTGGTGATTAGGATCCAAGTGGGATCAAACTTTGGGGACTTGTCATTAATAAAATACACTGCAGCGGCCAGTCGTCCTGGGCTGTAGTTCAGTTTTGTGAACCCTGTAGATCTATATGTTTAACATCGAAACACTTTTTTTTTTTATCTGCAGGAAGTATGTTTCTGCAAAAAGACACTAAATAAAAAGTTGAGCAGGGCTGCTCTGAAACACAACACACCAAATGAGAAGTGACTCGCGCTGCCATGCTGTTCTTTTTATACTGAACATGACGCCATTGAGGAAGAGACGCAAGAAAAAAAACAAAACAAAACAAAAATAAAACACGGTCACCTGCTGCTTGATGAGTTGTGGAGGCTCCCCGGGTCCGCCCCCAAGAGGACACTGGATAATTTTCACCCTCTCATCTGGGGGTGGAAGGGAGCCCTCACCCCCCACCTTGGCGGGCCTCACCCACCTTCCTCCCAGGGGCAGAAAGAAACGGCACATAATTATCTGGTGTGAAATTCAGCCGCTTGACGCGTGGGTGTCACACAGTACGACTAAGATCTGACAGCAAGATGACGACGATGTGTGTTGGAGGCAATTCTCAATATGATGCTTTGCTTTTTTTCTTTCCTTTACCAAAGTGAAGGTCAGCAACTTTGAACATCAATCTGAAGGATTAAAATCCACACTGTGACAGGTCAGTATGTCTCTGAATGTTTCATTGCATCAGTTTTTTTTTATGACATAAAAGGTTTATTTTTTTCATTTACCATTTCCCCCTGTTCCTTCTACACCAGCCGAGGCTCGACAAGGTCAAATACCCCGACGGAGCTGATCTTCCTCTCTTCTTAAAACATGAGTCTCTGCACTGTTGTGTGCATACATTTGACAAATAGAGTGAAAGCGGCAGGATTACCTGATCCTGAGACTGCTGGCTTGTCTGACATCAAGAAAAGTAGACATCTTTGATCTTTAGAATAGAAAGTAGAGCTACACTCGGTAGAGCACAAATTTTCGCCCATCTGTTTGCGGAACCCAGTTAGCAGCGCTAGCATGACAGCCGTTAGCTCACATCAATGCTAACTTGGTAGGTCAGGTAGCGACATCACAGTGAAACACTGAGTAGGGAGCGTCTCCATGGAAACAGACGCTGATCTCCTTAAGGGGCCTCTCCCATCTGCTTTCTTTGGGAAATGTTTTTGCTGTTTTTTGGAGATTTTATTCAGAAATGATTAGCTGTTACCATCCTAAAATCTAATCGATTGGTCCTTGGATGATGGCAAATCACCCCTGAATGATAATATTAATAATAAAATGATAATGTATAGCAGTTAGGCAGCTTTGAGGTTAACAATAATGTGTCCCTCTGCATGTGTGTGATTCACCCCGCCGTTTACACAATAGCAATTATTGGGTCAAGGGTCATTCATTGCTTTGTGACCTGACGATTGAAGGGGCATCATGTATATTTCATACCTCGGCTGTGCATTGGTGGGTGCCTTTGAACCATTTGAGATTGGGTAGTCTTCCTGGTTGGTAGTTTGTTAGTTGAAGTGGTTCAGATTGAGTCCAGTTTGTAAATGGTCATCATGTAGCCGGCATCACAGTGTAGTGGTGGAAACTCCTGGGTCTACTCTTTGACTTACCTTGAACATGATTTGGACTTAACGCCTGCATGATGCATCCTGACACTAGCTTGGTTTCTTCTGGCTCCTGATTTCACATGAAACAAAAACTTTACGTAAAGTACTTTTTATTTCAAAGCCAATGAAGAAGAAATAACGTTGAACAAACTTGAAATGTCAGGAAAACAGTTGAAAAACGTCTGGAACCAAGTTGTCATTCTCAGTAATGAAGTTGCCAGGAAGAGACTGTACTTGTCAAAACTGATAACTGGATATTACCAATAATTCTGAATTGTTAAAAAAAAGAAAATTCCTCAAACAATATAGAGAAAAATAGAGAAAAAATATTGAAATGTCAAGAAGAAAACTGAAACAGAATTCCAATTGTAAAGTTTAAAAAATCAGAAGAAACAGAAGGAACATTAAGGCACAAGTTTTACTGCAACTCAGGCCCTGTCCACACAACATTTTAATTGTATTTGTGATTTTGTTTCAGGAAGTTTTCACATTTGGACAAGGACGTTTTGAAAACAATGTCCATTTACAAAGAAACGGCAGAAACATTTAAAACAATGTAGTTACCATGTTGAGCCACCAGTGGGCACTGTTATTTGTTCTTGTAATGAAACCACACACACATCTAGCAGAGAACAATCTGCTCTAAATATTAACAACGGGAGAAGACCAACATTCCAGTGGACACGCGGCCAAGTTGGATTGTTATTACGGTGACTGTCAAAATAAAACTACCAAATTCCGGATAATCTGGACTGAGAGTCATGACACTCTGGAGGAAACCTTGCTGTGATTGTCTCTACTGAGCATGTGTAGAAGAACTATTTTTGCGATAGATGGATAAAACGTTATTAATTCCGTCAAGGGTCCATAAAGGGAGTTGTGGTTCTCGAAGCAGAACAACACCCACAGAAACAATCATCAATTAAAAATAGGAAACAAAATCAAACACAAATATGCATCAAAAACTACGGCCGAGGCTCCCATGCACAGTAGCAGCGTTTCAGAAAAGTGTTTGACTCCCGTTTCCACAGAGACAGACTCAGAGTCATTTTCAAAAAAATCCACCTTGAGAGCATTTTTCAAAAAGTTGCATTTTCCGAATTTGCGAGCACCGTTGTCGTGTAAGCGAAAGTTTTCTGCTTTCACTTCAGATTGTTGTGGTGTAAACAGCAACTAAATTAAAAAACTCAAATGTTTGCATAACTCCTCTCCATTTTATTCGTCAAAAGTTTGAACATTTCCTGAGACCATTTTCAGCTGCAGGTCCTGATCTGCTTCGGCGTCGCCATCATTTGACAATCCGAACATCTCTGCTCACATTAGTTTACAAATCTGCTCCACATGGGACTCGACCTGCCATCAAATATTGATTTCGGTGGGAATTTTCTCCCCGTGTCATGTTGTATTAGGACATTCTGAAGCTTATTTCAGATGACATAAAAAAAAAAGAACAAAATAAAATCCCGTGTTTGGCAGAGCCTCCATCACTCAGGCCTCATTTAGCCTGCGCCCCTGCTCCTTCAAGACATGGCAGACATGGGGGAGGCGGGGGATGCAGCGAGCGGGGGGGGGGGGGGGGGGGGGGGGGTTGTTTAAGCGCTGTGCTGTGATAGGATTAATGATCGGAGTGGCAAACTTGGCTTTTGCTTGCATCAGGTAATCAATGGCGTTGAGCGAGGCAGACGTTTGCCGGCCGGCTGAGGGGCTGCTGGGGAGCAGCAGGAGCCGGGGCGAACCGCCGCTCATTTCTCAACAAGACAGAGAGCCGCTCGCTGCCAAGCAGACAAGGTGAAACACTGTGGGGACCCCGCTTGAATGGCAAGGGCTTTTATGCAGTTTAATGATTTTATTAATCCGATGAGTCAAACGCCAGTGTCGTGAGTCACCGTAATGTGTCGTTTGTCTTCAGTGGCTGTTTTCACCAACTTGTTTTGCCCTTGACTGGGATTAGGTAGATATTAGGACTGAGGAACAAACAGGAAAATAACAGATGATACCTGTAGCTAGGCTCAGGGTGAAGAAAAAAAAGAAAAGGTTTCGACTCTGAAGCTGCTCTGCTGAAACAGGATGGGAATGATCCAGTAAAACCAAAGCACTTTTAGAAATACGCCCATTCTGGTCTCTCTTCACCCAAACATTAGAAAGCATATTTCACCACAACAAGGACTCTTTCATTACTATTATTCCTGGATTTCAAAGACACAAGGTTTTGATTGACATGTTGGTTTGTTCCCGGCGTTTAATTGTATTTTTGAAAGTTCTCTCGGGGCTCATGAGGTTGACAAGTTGTTGTGTTTATCATGTTTTCGCTTCTTCTTACTTGCCTTTGATCCAACTTCTTATGCTCTTGAATAAATGCCTCCTTTCATTTTGCAAATGCACTCTGATTTCTAATTGAGGATAAAATAGTTCCGCTGCAGCTGGAGGACTTTTCTCCCTTCATCATTACAGGCCGCCACCATTATGAGACACCTCCAATCAGAAGTACAGGGTCGCAGCGCCGACACTTTCTCCCCAAAACAAAACAGAATATATTCATGTGATGACTCAAGGATGCTAAATTAGTGTCATACGAGTCCTGATGCAGTATATGGCATTAAAGGAAACATCGGTTGAGTAGTTTAAAGCAAAAAGAAAGAACGTGCATTAATGGAAAACATGAATTGGTAATTGGTGCAGGTTTGATGGGTGCTGTCTTGTTTATGCTGTTTGCTCATGCCTGCGTCTTCTTTACTCGAAGTCCCAGCAGCAACATCAAAAATCTCAGACATATCCATCGTCAAACACAAGGTCCATGGCTCAGGACCGGCCTGCCAGAGGCTCCAATCCTCCAAACCACCAAAGAAATGGTAAATAGTTAAAGAAAACATTGATTGTTTAACACATTTCTTGAGAGAAGTGGTCTACAGTTTTCCAGTATCTTTAGGATTAATTTGGACTCAGTTGGATCTTCTAAAGCAGACATATTTAGGAGTGTATGCATAAACTAACATCTAAATCACCTCTTCACAAGGCGAAATCAAAGTCGAGAAATGGACCTTAAAGGTACGGATGTCTTGTTGCACCAGCTGTACTCCAGTAGAGTACGAGCACTGTCCCTTTGAACATTGGTATATATTGTACCTTTCTATCTACACCTCTGGAAGAACATTTTTATACCCCCGGTCACAAAAATGTACCTTTTGAATTGGTACAGATTTGATCCCTTATGAAGTCTTGATAGAGCGACGGGCTATTTTTTTATTCTTAAGAGGTAAAAACTATCCCAATGTTCACATTTTTACCAAAGTGTAACATACATGTGACATGCTTATCTATCTCTTCATTGGATTTCAATTAACATATCTTTCTAAAAAACAGAACTCATGTTTATGAAAAGTTCCAGCACATTACGGACAGTGATGGTCCGGTATCTTCCTGGTGTACGGACAAAGAAAAAGTACGCCTGCAGCATGACTCAGCCCGGATCACACAAACACTCACTGAGGCTCAATGTTCAATTCAGTTATGGATGTCCGTCTTCTGCCAGTACTGTATTTATTTTATTTCCTGTGTCTGTCTGCCTTCTTCTTCAAGCTTCCGGATAAGAACCAATGGAGCAGCAATACCAGGTTCCATGGAGGGTCAAGGTTTTGATAAGATGATCTTTTCTCATCGTGTGTCAGGTCAACAACCATAAGTCTTTTATATTCAAGTTATATGATTTCCATCATTTGAAATAAGTGTTCCCCGACAATGCGATTCATATATATTGCTCATGCTTCAGGGTTAGATCTGCTTTTCTTTATACTGGGAACAATATAGAAACTTGAGCTTTAAGACCAAGCTGAAGATTTTTAACAGCAATGTCTAAGCTGTCTGACTCTGCGACGCTGAGACCTGGAGGGGAACCCAAACCATCACAGACATGATCCAGAGGTCTGTTAACCGGTTCCTGGGTTCCATTCTTGGGATCCGATGGCTTCTGGTAATCCAAACTCAGATAAAATCGCCAGATCGTTTGCAGTGGCAATAGGGTTAAGTAGTAAGTATACTTCAGGTGTTTTCCTTAAAAATGAGACATGCAACTTAAACTGAGGGTGAACACTTCAGCTGCACGTCACATTCATGAAAAGTACTGGAATTCACTACTGGATATAAAATATGAAGACAGAGTTTAGGCAGAGCGCAAAGGGAATTTTAGATGTCTAAATCCGAGTGAGTGAAAAATCTCCCCTCAACACTACATGTTTCTAACCATACAGCTGAAGACCGAACGGCTGCTGCTTTGGATATCTGGGGAGCGGAAACCAAACATTCACATCTTTCAAAAGCTGAATGAAAATTGCAAAGAAAAATTATTTTCAGGAGAGGCATGTCCATGCAAACGAAAGGTAAAAGATGAGAGGGCACTCAATGTTTTCTTGGATTAATGTCGACGTAGATGCAAATGAGTCTCCTCATCGCTATGTGACGAAAACAATGCTTCTGACAAAGAAACTAAATATCAAGAATACAAAAACTATTGTTTGCAAAACTGACATTTTATAACTACATGTAAATAGAAATATTCTTTAATATACTTAATGCAAAGTCATATAACTACAACTCGAACAGAGGCTGTATACAAAGACTTATGTTGCTTTCAAAGTGAAATTCTTTTCTACACAGTCTTTCAGTGTGAAACACGTCAGAACATGTGGCGTTCAATCCAAATGTTCCTCTTGCTGTGAGATAACACATCTGGCCGAGTCATTTCCGGCGTTTCTCCCACAATATGTGAGAATTTACAGCTTGTTTCTGGGAATCTGCTTTGTCCATCCTGCTGATGGTGTGGAGGAGAAAAGAGGAGTTAAGAGGAACAGAAACAGATTGTAACTAAGAACAAATATCTGATTTTAAAATGTCTTCCTGCACTTTCCATCTCCGTTGTTGTAATCTAGGTCATTTTCAGCTCCAAAGTCTTTTTTATCAAAGACCTTATATTCAATAGAGTCCCGTCTTCATTTGTCAAGACTTCAAGTCTCGTCTGTTCTGTCAAGTCAGATCCTCAATGTTATTTTTGTCGTGTTTAATCTCCTGTGGACAAAAGGCATCCATAGGTATATTACTGGATTATCATCGCAGCCTGACATTGCTATCAAAAACATTGAACCATCCATCCATGTTCTTAGAACCACTTCATCCACCTTAAAATGGCAGTGTTGGAACTGACATTGTGTTGAAGACACACCCTCAATGGGTCAACAGTAAATCACAGATAAAAATGCAAACATCTGGAGAAAAGAAACACACAGTGAACTCTGCACACTTAAACTTGACCCAGAATGCAACAGAGGTCTTCCCACTGTGAGCTAAGAGAACTAATTACCGTGTTTAGATTGAAAACAACAAGTTGAAACCGACACAGCAACTAGGGACGCGGCGATACTGATACCATTACTACACGAAGCTCTTATACTCTTGAAAGATCTCCGATACAACCGAGGAGAGTATAACATGACGTCATCAACGTCAACAGGAGGTAAACAAGAGAGTACAAGTGATGTCTGCGGTTTGGAAATTCTTCAAGATTAATGAGAAGAACAAAAGTAAGACTGTAAATGATGTTCTGGCAGAATATCAAGAGTAGGAGAAAGATAGTTGGTGCAACACCTGCAACGTCATCACCAGCAGAGTTAGAACGATGTCACTCAGGAGTTCAACTGCTCAGTGGATCAGGAGTTCATGCTACATGCTACATGCTAAAGAGTTTCAGGCACACATAGCCACGATGCTACATGCGAAACATGATTAAAGTCTGACTGATACAGTTTACAGTCTACAGTACCCACAGCTCAGTACGTAGATAAACGCCACACAATGCACTGGGTGTACTGTGCACGAGTGGCCTCCAACATTTTTTGCACCACAGAGCAGATTTAAGCACATGATTTTTCTGCAGACCAGCAGGACGATGTATGAAAAGGCCTGAATGAGAGTTTTACAATGTATAAAAAAAAAAAAAAAACTGTGACGGCACTAAGGCTCCTTTAAAAACAAAAATAAAACTCACTGCAGAGAAAACAGAAATTTAAATGTACATTTTCAAATCAAAACTTTTTATACTCTCTGCTGTAGACACAGTTGTTTTCTGGAGCTGTCATGACGCTGAGGAGCTTGTTCATGACAACACACAGCTTTCATTATTTTTTGCAGAGTACGGCATTTAATACGTACTGTATCGGTACTCAGTATTAGCAAGCAATTAAAGATTAGTACTCATGCTTTTACTCTTCCTATAAAAAAATGCTATCAGTGAATTTCAACCTGTTTTGAATTTGTAATGACTCCAAAGTACAGATCTTTGTCTTAAATTTGAAGAAAATGAAACTCCGAAGAGAGAAACATCAATACCTGAAAACTCTTCTTCAGTGCGAAGACAAAATACTTTGTTACCTCCCACCTTTCTGACTAACCAGTTTTTTGTTAGAAAATGATCAAACAATAAAGTTACAGACTGAAACAATCAAAACAAAAACTAAGAGTCCTTCAGTTTCTACTTGGCAACATGTCCTGCATGACAATACTTTTCAGTTTTATCTTTCAGATTGGTTTTTCCTCCAACAGAAACTGGCTTTCACAGAAGCAGATGGTCCTCAGATTCGTTTGACCTTTAACATGTTGTACTGAGCAAAGACGCTCAGAAAGCGGCTCATATGTAAAACATGTTCAGTGGATCAATATCGTTAAACAGGGCTGAGCCACTTGCACGTTGTCATATTTTGAATTGTTCAGTCATTGCTTTAGAATCTGCGGCCTAACAAACTGGAAGGTTTAACCTTCAAGGTGTCACTTATTATTTTGGGTTTTTCACTGAATCCATATCTGTCCTCGACTGGCAGACGTATGCAAGTAGGAGGACAGAAGGTCAGTGTGACAAAATCCCTTTAACCTTCTGTGTTCTTATCATACAGCCAGCTGTCCCCTGTGGGTCAGGCTGGTGATGAAGCAGCCATTAGCTGGAGCACACTGACCTTACAAAGGAAATCTGTCACAAACTAAGTTCTCTCAAGTATCCAGCCTCCAAAAACGCATGATCAATCGAGCTGACTCGAGTGTTTTTACCAGTGCGATTCTCAGTCAAGAGTGTCAGCACGTGATTATTCCTCCATCTATCATTGTGATGGGACCAAGTATTGGCTCCTCCTGACACACTCGGAGGAATACGACTCGACTTCAAGACGGACTTCACGGACTCACTAGATCAGCAGTCTGTGGCAGTCACGAGAGATGGCAAGCTCTCAGCTTTTTCCTCATCTTCACAACAACCTTTTAATTTATCGTCCAGGGCTTCCTTCCCTTGGACTTCACTGCCTCCGCTTTCTGTACGTTCACACTGAGAATGTCCTCCAGCAGCTGACGCTGATACGACCAACACCTCTATTTAGAAATCGTTCGACGTTGCAGGACCTCTTGAAGCACTCTTGACATTTGATAGCAAAAGGGCGAATTCTACATGTCCCACATCGACTCACAAACTGAATAAGTGGACATTAAGAAGTACAAAGAAAAAATTGTGTTTGTTTTAAACTTATACCAATAAGAAGTTACATCCCCTCAGTTGTTTATTAAGGTATTTGACTTTGAATATGCTCTCTCTCTCTCTCTCTCTCTCTCTCTCTCTCTCTCTCTCTCTCTCTCTCTCTCTCTCTCTCTCTCTCTCTCTCTCTCTCTCTCTCTCTCTCTCTCTCTCTCATGTCCTCCCTCCCTACCTGAACTAGTGTTGTACACCTCTGGGTCTGCTTCTGCAGAAAGTCTCAACTCAGAGAGACTTTTTTTTCCCCCTAAAGTGTGGTTTTCTCCCGTTTACACAACAAGGGAGTCGGAGTGCCTCGTTTCTATGGAGATGGAATCTGAGCCTTTTCAGAAAAGGTGCAACTTGCGAGTGTCAGTGCTCTTCGTGTTTCTTATCTGTGTCTGTGAGTTTTCATCCTTCCTGTTTTATTTTGGTCTGTCTCGTCTCTCTTGTCCTTCCCCTATGTCCTCCAACCCTGCGTCTGATTCTGCGATGCGTCTCACCTGCGTCTCCTTTCCTCCTAGTGTATATTAGCTTCCTCTCACCGTGAATCATTGCCAGATTGTCTCTGTACCTCAGGTCAAGATGTCCAGCGTTCTCGTGTCTCCACTTGATATTTTGGAGCTTCTGCTCGTCCTCTGACCTCCGCCTGGATCATCCCCTGGATACCTTCACCAGCTGAAAAAAAACCCTAATTTTTGAACCTGACTGCGCGAGTGAGAGTCTGCTCTTGGGTCCGTCCTGGTCTGTGACAGCGAGACATTTAACAAAAAGTTTGCTTTTCAGTGGCTCTGAGTTGTGTAAAAAAACAAAGGTTTTGTGTGTTCCCTTGATTATGTTGAAAGCGAGACCTTTATTTAATACAATGCTTCGGCTTTTTCTTAATCATCTGTTAAATACATACAGGAAACTCCATCACAAATCTTCACTTGGACATTAATCATTTGGTCGAAAACAACATTTTAATGCCTTTGTCAGATGCCTATTGTAGACGTAGTTGTCAGTATTATCTTGTCCTTATGAATTTAATGACTTGGCTGCTGTCCTTTTCCTTTAAAGAGAAGCAGCCTGCTGAGGAGGCAGACAGGATGAGATTCCCCCTTGAATAATTGACGCTCATCAAATTGACTGTCCTCAGTAGTCCATTGTTACAATTAGAAACTAGTGAAGCTATTCGTTTTATATCGGCACCTGATGTCTATTTTCCTTTAATTTGTTGTAATTTGGAAGGAATTGACTTAATGCCTCGTCCGACAAGAGCACGTTTTACTGATATGGATTGTTGTAAGGCGAGCTTAATTGATGCTGAGTGCTGCAGCAGAATTGTCGGTGTCGAGGTGACGGAACAAGTGAATGCTTGACGAGGCGCCGCGGCAGAGCCGCCCTTTATTTCCTGGGATTGTCATTTCAGGCGCACTACTGGTGCGTGGCCTGTAGGTGTATTTTTGTCTTCACCGCAAGTCACTCCAGTCCAGTGTGTGTTTGTCTGTCAGAATCACTATTTGTACAAAAAGTTCATTTGAATAACAGGTAAGGGGAGCAGGGTGGACCTGAATACTCCAGTGTTAACCTTAATATAGTTCTTTTTTTGTCCGATTAAATTGCATGTTTCGCTGAATCTTAATTGCTTTTTTGTGAACCTGCTTATGTGATCTGATTTTCAATGTTCACTGGGAATGGTATTGTACTGCTTTGAATATCAAGGAAAGTCAGACAGGGCCACAAGCTTTCCACAATTCACTCTCAGACTCTTAATTGCATAAAACACAGTTCAAAGGATCCAAGGATTATTATTGTCAAAATGTGTTCTTTTTAAAAAAGAGGTTAACTTTTCTCTCAACTCAATTTACTGGAAGAGTAAAAAAAAAAAAAAAAAAAAGACTTATTCTTTTCTTGAAGGTGTTGGCAAAGCCTTTAACCCCTGACCTGCGTTCAGCACATACAGGACAGTCGATCAGATGAAGGTCCAATGAATCTCCTGCATCTCTCCAGTGATCATCCGCCGCCAGATCACCGCTCAAAATGCATAATCAGCTGTAATTAATCGAACAAAGTGATTAATCACGTTGAGCTGGCTCTCTGTTTGCCTGCAACCTGTCATAATCAATTATTTGTGGGATAAATCGTGACTCTGGAGATGGGGGTGGCGGGAGGGGAGCAGGGCGCCTGATGAAGACTGATGACAGCCCCAAACATGGGACATGACAGTAGGAACATGGTGGAGATTGAATCCGTAACCCTCCGAGCACATCATAAATTATCTCACTCCGAATAAAATGATTGATTTGCATCGCTGCCGGCTGCACCTGGAATTGCTGTCCTTCACAGGAACAGACCAGGTGGGTGAACACTACAAGTGCTATTATAAGGTAATATTGAGAAAGAAAAACACTTTAAAATGTGTTATTTAAAGCTGGTCTCCAGAAATGTCTTTTTTATCCTTGAAGGATCAGGTAAACACATCGAGACACCGGCAGCAGTCTGTCACAGGACTATAATGCGTGCACGGTCATAGGAATAGTGTTTACCTTCAAACTAACAACCAGCGCTGAGTTTGATTTACAACTCCTGACAAGGAATTTTGCACAGGATGAGAAGTAAGTTCATCTTATTTAAAGGTGAAATGTGTAAGTTTGGCACTGTGTCTTCCTCTCAGAGGTAAGATGGAAGCCAAATGACAGCTACAGGAGTGTCAGAGTGGAGCTGAAAGGCGTCGAATGCTGCTGTTTATAGCGGAGTGAAATGATGAAAAACGTGTCAAAGTTGTCTCATACAGATTGTATAAATATATAAAAAACAGATGTTGGACAGTTGTAAATGAGATGACTTTGCTTTGGACATACTTACTGGACATGCCTCCAAATATCATTTCATGAAAGAGGAAGGGTTTGAGTTGTTTTGACCTGACTGACCACGACCACGGTGCTGGGAGACATTGAACATTTTGAAAACTGCTCCAAAGCTGGAATTCTTTTCATAAAGCTTCGACTCCATCTGCGTGGTAACAGGGGAAAATGCATCTTTACTGAAATACATCACGACTATAGCAACAAGCAGTTCTGCACATGCTCAATAGAGACAATCAGAACAATGTTTCCTCCAGAATGACTCCCAGTCCAGATTCTCCTGGGACTTGGTAGTTTCATTTTGATAGTTACTGTAATAACAATCCAACTTGGTCGTCTGTCCACTAGAATATCTGTGCTCTCCGATTGTTTATGTTTATTGCGTTTTGTTCTCTGCTGTATGTGTGGCTTTAATAAAAAAAAAAATAAAAAAAAACCAACAGCAACTAGTGTCCTGGCATGCAAACTACATTGATTTCAAAATGTTGTTTTTCTGAAATGAAATGCAAAAACAATGCATTTCCACTTGTATAAATTCCGCCTTAATTTTCCATACTTATCATCTCTTCGGCTTATTTATGTTTTACCATGGAATTGCTGGTGTGTCTTAAACACTATTGAATATATTATATATATATATATAGAACATTTAGTGTTTACACGGCAACATTTTGTTATCATGTTGGACCACTCGTTGGTGCTGTTGTTTCTTTTTGTAATGAAACCACACATACATGCGCTCAGATAACAATGCAGGATGAACTTTTATGTTTTGTGTGACCCCTGAACTAAAATGTGCTTGACGGGCTTGAGTGAGAGTGTAACCTGGATGACTGATAACCTTTATCATTTCTGATGCTGGGTCAAAGCTTATTTGGGTCCCCGTGGAATCCGTAGGGATTATTTTAGGTTGTTTTTGAAGTGATCATAGCTCAGTGGCTAGATTTTAGCATCACTGTCACAAAACCTGTCAGCTTGACAATGGTAATGCCAGCGTGACCCTGACGATACTTTAACCACATGATTCTACATGTCGTGTAACAAAGACTACATTTCAGGTTGAAGCTGACAGTTCAATGTGCGTTTTCACAATGGAAGTGCCAACAGGCCAACTTCTTCACCATTTATTTTGTAGATTCTTTTGATAACAACAGCAATAGACCTACAAACGTATCTCGACTCTTCTGCTGTAATCTGACAGCAGAGTAGTAATGTATAGAGCATTTACAAACATCCTTTACATTTGATTACCAACATGATCTTTGATGGTTTAATTGAATAAAACTTGCTCATTCATCATTTCAAACATGTTTTGTACTTAAACGTAGCAAAAAAGTCTAATCAGACATCAGTGTTTAACTTTTCATGCTCACTTCATGAAACCACGTCATAACACTTCTGCTGACTTCATTTCATTTTGTTTGTGCACAGTCTCATGTTTAATACTTTGATCTGCACAGGAGGAAAATGCAAACACTCATTGTCTCGATAAGCCGAGCATGAAGCCTCACGTTGGTACAGCCACTGCAGCAGGTCAACACTCGACGCTCCAGAACACAGTCAGAACTGTCGTCTGCTATCAGTACCTGAGTCTGCCTCATACATTTCAAACACACAAGCAGTGTTATATTAATGCCTTGAGGGGATTTTACATTGACTCACATTCATTTTCTGTAGACTGATGGCTCTTCTGTCTTTATTCAGGCCCTGTTTTTAAACTACCAGGGATCAGTTGTTGGTATTTTACTATCAAACATGTCTTCAATTTATTGTGCTGTGATGTACTTTACAGGGATTGGCTGGCTGGTCCTGGAAAGAGGACATTTCCAAGGAACTGAGGCAGTGACAACGTTGCATCGCTTTAACGTTTTCATTTTAGTAAAGTTGCGGCACACAGCAACGTTTTAAAAACATTGTCTGTTACCATGAAAACCATTTTCATGTTGACCCACTAGTGGGTGATGTTGGTTGTTTTTGTATTGAAACCACACAGACATGCAGCACAGCAATATCCTAGAAACACTTAACAATGTAGAGCACACGGATACCACATTTTAATTACACAGAAGTGTCGTGTAAATGAAACCTGAGTCTGTATGTCGATGTGTGTATATGTAACCAATAAAGACATTTATTTTCTTTATGTTAATTTTCTAGAGCCTCACGTAATCCTAATATTTACCTCACACAACTTTAACCTGCTCCAGACTCAATGCTTGAGCGACTCGTTACCTAAACCTAACCACACCAAGACATCTTGAACGGTATAAAACATTTGGCCACATGGTGCTCGTACTCAAAAATAGAGCAGGCTTGATCATGATGTAGTCAGAAGAACTTGATGAGTCATCACATTTTCCATACTAAAGTGTGCCCCGGATTGGATTCTGACCTGGGAGCCATATGTTAGACACTCCTGCCATAGAGCAATAATATGTTAAGGAGTCACTGTTTTCGAAGTGACAATACAATGGAAATTTGTATAAGGCCATTTTCTCAACGAGTGGAATTCATTCTGACCTGTATTGTTGAAGCACCCCCCCCCCCCCACCCCCCCCCCCACCCCACACACCCCCACACACACACACACCCTTCTCACGTTTCAAGAATTTCCCCCATGAAGTATTCTATTCTATTCTATACAAGGCAATCCTGACACCACAATGCTCCCTAATTGAGCAAAATGAGTACACACACACACACACACACACACACACACACACACACACACACACACACACACACACACACACACACACACACACACACACACACACACACACACACACACACACACTGGGGCTGATGGGTAGTTATGGCAGGTGACAGAGTGCACTGTATGCTCAGACAAATGGAGTCTGGCAGCTTCCCTTCAGAAAGACTTGCGGCTGTTTTTTTCCCCCCCTTTTTTTTTGTTATTACTGCCTGACTGGCTGCTTCTGCCTTTTACCAAACATCCATTGTTTACCTCTGTTCTGTTCAGTCTCACCTCAGATGACAAGCCATCCGTGGAGAGCCACCTCCCTTTCATTCTCTCCGTCTCTCATCGTCTCTCCTTCCTGCCTTTGCTCCTGCACCGTTCCTTCACAAGTCTGTTTGCTGTCGTCATAAGTGCATTTTAAAGTGACACAGTGTCAGGCTTTCTCCCAATGGAAGGTCGCAATTTTGTAATTAAGTCCTGCAAAGCTCACGACATGCATTTGGGCACGAATAAAAATGTGACAGGGTTTAACATCACTTCATGACACTCTGGGCTCCGTACAAGTGTTTCCATCAAGGTGAGAAAAAGAGACAAGATGCTGCCAAATGATTGATGGCATCTGGCTACAGATGGAATAAATCTTACACTAATATTCTGACTGTTTAAATATACGTATTTTAAATGCAATTCACATCATGTTTTGGACATTTATTGTATGCACACTATGTCCTGCCTGTATCGTCTCAGATTGTGTGTACCCAACACAAAATGTCTGTTTTCTGTCTTCAGTGAAACACCATTGATTTTCTGTGATTCTCTCAATATTTGCATCCTCTGATGTATGTCAAGTGTCCGTGTGGATGCATCACATGCAGTTTCCAACACTTTACATTTTAAACGGCTGGAAAATGTCATCTCATACGTCAAGAACACAAGACACACGTGACTGCCTATTCAAAGAGCAGTGGCACCAACTGTCAGAGTTCCAACAGCTTTATTAGGGCTGGGTGAAGCCCTATTGTAATGCAACAAATGATGATGATGATGATGATGATGATGATGATGATGATGATGATGATGATGATGATGAGGATGAGGATTATTGTTATTATTATTATTAATGTTATTATTATTATTATTATTATTATTATTATTATCCTACTCTTCTACAGCCAAAACTGCTCCAAGTTTGACAGCCTAAACATGCTAAAATCTTTGTGAAAATTTGCACACACAGAACAAGAACAGAAGTGGCTTAAAACGGGCTTCATCGTTCCCTCCTACAATGGTTTAACATTAGCAACATCTAAAATGGGCAATCCATTCACCTCCACCTAAGAAGTTTGGTAGAAGGTGAAATATAGCCAGTACATAAAACAGACCTTTTTGATGAAAATGTATAAAAATGCAACTTGGACTCAAAGGGGTGTGGCCATGGTGCTCCAACGAATGGCTCGCAATGAGACAGGAAGTGATGTGTGACTCTGCTCTACATACTGCAATCTGCCTGAAACATCATGTTTGTCATTACAGTGAAGTCCTGAACACATTCATATGATAATGTTCATTCGCAGTCACATCACCACCTATTGTTAAGAGAAAGTTTAAGGAATTACATTTTCACATACCACGGCCTCAAACGTCATCCTTGATTGGTCGGAATATGAAGCACATCAGGACACACTATGTCATGACACCCAAATTCTAAACCCAACAGGAAGTCCAACATTAACAGTGAAATTCTGGCATTGAACTCCTTTTACTGGGTAAATTCAAGAGACCTAAAATGTGGCCTGTACATACAACAACCCTTCCTGATGAACAAGGTTTCAGAATTGTTCAGCAAAAGTTAAAGGGTGTGGCCATGGCAGCCTGTCGAAAATCTGAGCAGGAAGTACGTGTACATGTCGCAATGGGCCTAAAAACGTTAAAAGTCAAAAATGTTCCCTGATCAAATCTATATTCCAATATCTAACATAGTGCCACCTGCTGGCAACAGGAAAGACCATGTTTTACATTTTTATGTGTTATTATTTGACCATATTAACCTTACATGTGGTGTGAGTGTAAAATATGTTGATGAGGACTCAATGAAAATCCAGGGGCGAGTCCATAGAGTTTGGCCCTTCAAACTTTAATTTGTCAGGTCTGATAGATACGTTTCTGGGGGCGTCCCTGCTGGGATCGGGGGGGGCTCCCTACCTGCTTGGCCTGGGGGCCCTGCTCCGCCTGGTCCTGGCTTGTCTGGGGCTCTGCGCCCTTTATCCTTCTCTTGTGGACCCCTCTCACCGGGGGTGGGGGGGGTCTTCTCTGCACTCTCCATCTAGTGCCTTCTGGGTTGGGGCATGGGTCTCTGGGGTGGTCCGCCAGGGGCCGCCGGGTGCCGGGGTGGTGGTGTCCAGGTTCGATGGCCTCGGGCCCCGGCATGTCGCTGCAGCCCCCCCCCCCAAACAGTTCCAACCACACACACACACACACACACACACACACACACACACACACACACACACACACATCCCCTATCCCCCCACTCTCTCTCTCTCTCTTGTCAAAATTCTCTCTCTCTCTTTGGGCGTTCCCCCCGGTCGTGTACGGCAGCCATGCCAACTTCATAAAGGCAGCAACATAGGGAGACTCTTAGTCTCTTCCTGTTGCAAGAGAAAAAACTGTTCTGACACCATAAGGCTCTGGATCACATTATATTGTTAGCTCAAGCTGCCGAACAGGACAAGGGAAAGAAAAAGATGTCCATCATTTCTATGTGTCATTTGTCAGCTAGTTTTGGCTGTCAAATAGATGTCCACATTACGGCCTGGACAGATGGACGTGTCTTGGACATTGCCTGCTCAGTGGTGAGGTTTTGCTAAGGGGGGGTGGGGTGAGGAATCTGCCGACCGCATATCAGAAATGTGACATTCTTGGCACTTTCAGGTCATATTGTTTGCCCACATTTCCATCGCGCTCTGACGTTCACCAAACCTCAACATGCATCACATTGAGGCGGGTGTGCGAGGACCCATTCAACGCTGCTTGCACCTTTAGTTATGAGATTTGATAAAAGAAGAAATATATTATATACAACTGATATTTATTTTATTAAAATACAACATTTGGAAATGAAATATTGTATGGACAATGCTAGTAATTTTTTTCATCTTCATTTTGGCAACGTTTTTCAAATGACTGTTTTTCAAATACAACAGTCATTTAAAGATACTTTTATAGAGAAAAAACCAACATATACACATGAACAAGTAGAGGAGAAAGTAAAACGGAAAAACACTTTAATAGGAAGAAACCTGCAGAACCTATAGCAAACCATCCTTCACGTTACAACCTACAGTAACCATAGCATAGTGCATAAATAGCCGCTACGCACTGCGCTATGCATAGACTGTAAGGCAGTTGAAGACAGCGTCACATTGATGGAGAGGCTGTGCGGAGGTGGTTCATGGCAACACATAGCCCTCACAAATCATTTGCATTTGGAGTTTGAATTAGGCCTTATGGCACTAAATACATACTCATTCTGATACTCTGTATCAGCAAGTAGCTGAACTCGTACTTTTACTCGTCCTTCAAATAAGTGGCATCGGTACATCCCTGTCTTAAACACATGATTTAACCTGAAACATGTCATTCAGTATCATATTTCTAATAATATGTAGAATTGTAACTGTTGGAGCAAAAGTCTATGTCAGTATATCCGTGTGAACAGAGCCACAGGAAAATGGGACGGGTTGCTTTCAGATTCACACACATTCTCTATCCACTGCTAAGTTTGGGCTTTAGAGCTCCCATCTAGAGAATATGTGGATCCCAGTGCTGTTGCAGTGCAGGTTATTCTGTGGGAAGATTGAGTTGATTTATTGGATGGGGATGGAACACATATGCGTGGTGTTAGAATGGAAACTGGAGGCTGGAAAAAATCAGCAAGTTGAGGATGAGGTGCAAACCAATTTGGTACTATTAATTCACATGGAAGGTCAATTCAAATCAATGAGGGCACATATATAAAATAGTTTCTTCCATTAGTTTATAGCAGCCTAAGAGGAAGCCTTTTTTGTAGACTGTCGCTGATTAGCTACACTGTGCTTCCATTTTAAAGGTTAGCCTGAAACAACACTAACCAACTACCCATGTGATGTACATGTAACCAAGATAGAAGCACCTGCTTTATGTTTCCAGTCATAAATGTATCATTGTAGCCTAGAGGTGTTGTAGGACGCTCCACTCAGAGCTGGGATTTGGCGGTTTTATAGTTGACACTCACTGTCTGGGGGTTTCTCATAGAGTTTCACCTTCCTGTCAGCTTTCTCGCTACTTGCTAAGATTTGAGGTGGATTTTTTTGCCGTATATAAAAGTTTTCTTCCCACACAAAGTTCACAGCGGACATGAATGATCTTGTTACCTTTTACTCAGCCAACTCAAAGCAATTCCGATGCGTTTGAGCATTAAACGCTGCAGGTCCTGCTCTCTGCTGCGCTCCGGTTGATCACTACACTGTCTGTTGTTTACACAGTCTGTTGTTTATACTGACATTGCGCCGCTGATATTTATTGTTAGAAGGCAGTCTCACAAGACAAAATGATGGTTTCATAATGCAGCAACGTGACCTGCTTATGGGAAAGTAACGGTAATCTACGGACTGTTTTTGCCAATTTAATCCTTTACTTTAGTTGTTACTTGTAAAAAGTAATCCAATTAGAGTTACACGTTACTGCCCATTAATGGTGTTGACTGGAGGAAGAACAATCTTGGTCGTCGGTCCACGAGAATGTCTGCGTTCTCCCATTGTCATTGTTTATAGCAGATTGTTCTCCGCTGCATTTGTGTGTGGTTTCATTATAGTAACAACCAACAGCTCCCACTAGTGGCCCTGCATGCGCAATACATCTTTTTCAGTATTCCTAACATCGTTGTGTAAACGGACATCATTTTAAAAAGAAACAAACACAGATGTTGTGGCATATATTTGGAACGTTATGTAGACGGGGTCTAAATAAAATCTAGTTGTGAATGTGAGTGTAAACCTGCGTTAACTCATTGTAAGCCAGCACATCTCCAGTGCCCCAAAATACTGAATTGGATAAAGTAGTATCAAAGATGGGTGGATGGATATACAATTACAATGCCAACATATAGAGATTTTGATAAGATCACAGAAGGTTCTCCTATTAGATCCGTTTCACTTACTCACATCATGATACCGAGAACCGTTAAATGATGCATTAATCTGCATTCTTTAGGTATTGTATATCCATGACCAAAGGAATTCAATGGTAGTTGGGCCATGTGAGTAGCCCACGAATAAAGAGGGCCTTCGTTCTAAGGCGCTACCAGTTTTCTCTCTACAGCCTCGTTCCTAACAGAAGCGGATATATATACATCTGAGCAACACATCATTAAGTCCTTTGACGGCCACTGAACATAATGTCACTAAACTTGGACAAGTCTATTGATTGGCAGTAAGCCTTTGGACAAACAAGCCATTCTTTGGATTGTCAGCATATCAATACGAGTAAGCAAGCCGTTATTGACAGACACCAGCGTCATTGATCCGACAAAGTTTCACTCTCAACCACAAATCCCTGTCATGGCAAAGTCATTTTCATGAAGAAGACTCAGCAAACCCCTCTGTAAACTGTCTTAGGTGTGCATCCTTCCTTTCTTATGGCTCAACACGGTCGGTTGTACTGTATTTGGTTACTATTGACCAGGACTGATTGGAAGTGGCAGTGTTGCAGGCAGATGGGTGGGAAAATCAGTCAGAGTAATGATTGTGGTCGACTACAACCCAGGGTCAGTCAACCATTCACAGTCTATAATCCTGACTGCGCAGCCTTTCTTTAAGTGCAAAAAAAGTGGATAGTCAAAGCTGCATTAATTGATTTTTTTGTCATTTGGGGAAGAACAACAAGGTGGCAACAGCATAATAGACTTATATCACCTCTTCAGCCTTACGTAGCAACTGTGACAGACACACATTAACATGAACATTTAATGAAGATGTTTATTTGTTGTATTTAAGATGTTTTTTCTTTAAATATCAAACCAGTGTTTGTTCATGTCTCCACTGGTGTGTCATCAAATCATTATGAGGACTCACATGGAGAAATCAAAGTCCAGAGATAGACAACGGGTCAGGCAGCAATTTCATGCCTGTAATGTGTGTAATTTTGTAGTCCTGCCATGTCACAAAGACCTTTCAGACAAATAGAGTTCATTATAAGCTTCATTTTTATGGCCACGTGACATAAACATTTCGAACAAGGGTAGAAGAACAGTAAACAGGAGCTACATTTTGTTGATGTAATCTGGCCGACAATCAGAGAGAAAAGTGTAATAACGTTGCTCATTGTTGCAACTATAATTCAAAAATGTGGATTGAATTGTGTGTGTAAACTGCATATCAACATTAACACGTTTTTTTTTTCTCCTGTGCACGTGTGACTTGTACTGCACACAATAATACACTGTAAAGCTTGAAAATGAAAGCTGGGGTTAGTTTCCCAGATGTGCTGTACATTCGAGAGCGTATGGTGATGTTTGCTTTCATTGTAATGCTCTGAGGAAGCAGGAAACATGTCAGTCAGTTGATAAAGGTTTTCCTGCATCTATCTGTCATTGAAAAAACATACATTTACTCCTGATCATTTGCATAAAAACTCAATTTCCACTGACCCGCGTATACACCTGGTTCAGAGCTGCTATGAGCATGCCAAACCTGAAGGGAGCAGTATAGCAAGAAGCATGAATCCATGATAGCCAATCAGAGGGCTGGGGGAAAAAAAACCACAACATTGCAAATGGCGTCAGTCAGTTCCTGTTTTTTAGTGAAACAGTTCATTTGTTTGCACATCTGTTTGCATTCCCTGCACAAGGGAAGCTCCTCCTAAATGTGGCGTTAGAATATACAACAAATAATCCACAAGAACAAGCAGCTTTCATTGGATTCGTTTTATCACACCGTTCAAACACATATTGCACATAGCTGATGCTGATCACGCTTCTGTTGCATATTGTGACATAAATCTCTGCTTTTAGAAGCAAACGGAGACACAGAGTTTTTCTAAATCTCCACTGTGGCCAGAGGTTTCAGGAATTATCATTTGCAGAAATCAAAGCTGAGTTTATGTGTAAATGAAAGAAATGCTGGAGTTTTTCTTTCCTCCATCTCCTCTACTTGTTCATGTGGAATTGTTGGTTTTTCTCTGTAAAAGTGCCTTGAGATGACTGTGTTGTATTTGACGCTACAGAAGTAAGGTTGAATTGTTTGTAGACAAGTGTTTCATGCTTTCGTGCAGTTACTGTGAGTTTGAGAAAGCTCAGAATCCATCTCATTGTGTTATTATGACTTATCTATATAGACTTTCCAAACTTATACAACACATTTGACCACTCCTTTGCATCATTCTCAACATTCTTGGCATAATCAGTCACATTTAGCCTTTTGCAGCTACAATAACAGATACAGTCACACATAAACTGAAAGAAATTCCCTCTGGGATGAATAAGGTCTATTTTATTCTATTGTCATGCAGGGTGGACTTCAATGTCTTGTACAAGGACGCTCTAACAGAGTGAGACGGGGGACTGAACCCTCAACATTGGGATTAGAAGACAATGAGATTCACCAGCTAAGCCACAGCTGCTCACGAACATGCGACTCTAATACACATATGTTTTAGTTGTTATCACTACCTGCACACAGTGCTTCAAATGCTGTTTCTGGTTCACACAACATGTTGTTAGAATAAAATCATGTGTTGTAAAGTTTAGAGCACTTCCAACTGTCACTGTAACGATCGTCAACAACCACATTTAACTCTGTTTCTAACTTTTCAATGCCAGAAATTGTAATTGAAATGGCACCAAATCTAAAGCTGGCTGGGGTTGATTTCAAAAACAGAACGTAAGCAGCCGTGTAAATGTGTAAATTGGATGTGTTAGTGATCAATGACAAACTTGCTTCCATGGAAAACACACAGACAGTTGTTGAGTGGCTGTGCTAACGTTTACTCCGTGATAAATGGTTCCGAGTTTGTCAGTTAGTCGTTTCTGTATGACTTCTGAAGAGTTTTAATTCATTTCTGACTTGGACACAACAAACTCTTCAGTTTCTGTATCTGGAAGTCATTGCCCTGCTATCCAGTCTCCTCACAGATGCTTCATGGTGGGGTTGAAGACATTTGTAGTTAATGTTGGTTAGTGCAAAACGAGTAATTGGTTTTATTGACATGAAATGGACAATTGACATGGAACGCAAAGGAACAACTCAGATTTAATTCTCCTTCTCCCCTCGCCACATGTCAAAGTGTACTTGGACTGAACCCCAATTTGCCCTCAATGGATGGACTGAGCACGTTGCATGGCAGCTGCCTCCACGGGTTTAAGCATTTCTGGGATTTCTATTCTTGTTCAAGTACAAGAGGAACAATCTTAAACAAGGTTGGTAACATATGATGATGTGTTACTCCCAAACATGTAGATACATAAGATGTGGAGATTTGTAGTTGAATGTGTGGAACAAGAAGATTTATCAGTAGATGCCAAGCTGATGAAAGATAAATCTAAAATTTGGAATCAAGACAGAAATGTGAAAACCTTTTGCAGACTGGCACTCAAGACTCAGGTTTGAGGACTTGGCACTGGAGCTTGGATGGGTTCACATGAAGAACATTAAACACAAACATAAATTACATATAAAGGACGAGAGGCATGAACCAGTGAAGACTGAGCAGATGTCTATATCTAACGTCACTGTGATAGGTTTTGAACATATATTCCAGACTCCAGATTAGCAAGACGACGTTTAATAATCTGTGTTGATGAACAATGAAATGAAAATGTTAAACTTTGTGAGAGATATTACAGTAGTATGCCTTTAAAGTCCTGTACGTTTTCTGTTGTTCAAGACAGTTTCAACATGCAACAAATAACATGAATGACACAAAACCCAATGACTGTCAAAGAACCAAAATATACCCAACATATTATGTACAAATGACATTTGCTATGAGGTTGTACCTCCTTAAAGTGCAGTGATTGTAGCCTGGAGGCAGCAATACCAAGTGACGGTTGATCCAGGTCCTTGATTGTTGTGTTGGCGAGGTATGTGACACCTCTGTGGCCTGAGCTGTCTACAACAGGGTGGTTTAGGATATGGATTCAATATGGGTTGTTTTTTTTTCTTCTTTCCTTGTCCTGTTCGGCAGCTTGAGCTAACAATATTATGTGATCCAGAGCCTTTTGATATCAGAACAGTTTTTGCTCATGCAACAGGAAGAGACTAAGAGTCTTCCCATGTTGCTGCATTTATTCGAAGTTGGCATGGCTGCCGTACACGACCGGGGGGTAACGCTCAGAGAGAGAGAGAGAGAGAGAGAGGGAGAAGGTAGTAGGGGGATGGGTGGGGGCCAACATACAATACCCTTGTTCGTGCTACATATATTATTTACAGTAATCACACTGATCTAAATACTTTCCAACTGTTATAAGATGAAACCAGCCTGAGCAGCTCCATCTGGACAGTACAGTAACATGATTTTCTCGATTAAACCAGCCTGAGCAGCTCTATCGAGACAGTAACACAATTTTCAAGCAGGAATATAAATTAGCAAGGACGCAACAACAAAATAACATGATTGTGATTGTTGAATAAATAATGGCAGAAAACAAGAAACATCAGCAGCAAATGAGGAATGGAAATGTGTGTGTGGTGTGTGTGTGTGTGTGTGTGTGTGTGTGTGTGTGTGTGTGTGTGTGTGTGTGTGTGTGTGTGTGTGTGTGTGTGTGTGTGTGTGTGTTGATGTGTGTGTGGTTTGTCCACTGGGTGTGGTTGGAACTGTTTTGGGGGGGCTGCAGCACCACCCCGAGGCCTAAGGTCATCAGGCCTGGGCACTGCCACCCCTGTGCCCAGCAGCCCCCCTGACCCAGGGAGACCCCGGCAAACCACCCCGGAGAGCCACGCCCCAACCCAGAAGGCATCAGGCGGAGAGTGCAGAGTAGACCCCCCTCCAGGCAAGAGGGGCCCACAAGAGAAGGATAACCACCCCCCCAACCCAGCGGGGGCAGAGCAGGCCCTAGCTGCCGAGCTCCGGGCCTGAGGACTCAGAGGGGAAGACTTTCTGTTGTTTTGCTTGGGTTTAGATGGTGAGAATATGATGTCCAGAACTAGCTCTCCAATTCACATCATGATAACTGGGTAGTAATGAATTGGCTCAGTGTGGGTTCATTGAAAACTAGAAGTATATTTTCAGAAGATTTATATTTTACTTCTGAATTTTGAATTTGATTACTTTGACAAATGATATTCTGAAAATATTCATTCCAATATCTTTATCATTAATATGTATTCACATACCATCTCCCATCAAAAGCAAGTGAATAACAAACTGCCTGGCAATAAACTGTAGCTCTGGAAATCCTGTTGAAATCAGTTGAGAAGCGATCCACCGCGGGATCTGTGTGGAAGCCCAGTTTGATAGGCAGCTTTCAAAAACTGTAACCTTAAAGAAGCAAAGTTATCTGGCAAATACAGGACGGTTTCCAGCTGAGCTGCACAGATTTACCCTCCTTTCAGCTCTGATTTGACCTTAACCAACCTGTGAGGAGGGGAAAAGTCTCCTGTGTCAACGGCTAAATGCTGCATTTACCGGCAGCGCTAATCACACAGCCTGACCGAGCGGTGTGAGGGGCCGGACACATCCTGCACAGCTGGGTATTTAAGGACTTTCTCTCCCTGAAAACATGAGCTATATGCTGTTGAATGAAAGGAACTGAAGCAAAGTGTATCACTATGAGAAAAACAATCCAACGATGAAAGTCAGCGTATATATATAAAGGTACACAGTCTCAGCTGGCGTTTGTCCAACACCTAATTATTAGACGACTGTTCAAAGACTTTATCTGGACAGCATGACCAGTTTTTGTTCCTTCTTGTTTTTTAATCCTCATTGAAAATGATGTATATGTATCATCAAGTGATATTTCTATAAAGTATGTTTGAAGGAGACTGGATAAAACACTACTGGAAAGGAAAACCTGTCACCCGTCTGAACATTTCATTGTCTTTCTAAAAATGTTCTTCTCTATTGACTATAAAGCATGAATAAACTGTAGCTGCAAGTATAATTTAGGATTTACAGTTTTAGAAAATGCCATCTTTGTCATCTTTGAGTTACCCGAAAAATCTTGAAAGATTGACCTTTTCATTTGCAAGTGCTTTGATTGGTCCACTAGAATAGTGAGCCGCGATGAATAATGGACTATTAAGTAATGTGTCATTGTATTACCTCGACTTTTAGCGATAATTAGTCTATATGTAAAGCGCTGTAGCAGGTTCTGAAGTTTGAGTGGGCTTGAAAGTCATTAGTATAGTCGTAAGCGAAGGCATTTTAGTGCCGAACACTTTTAGTTTGACACCAGCAGCACATGCAGCAGAGAACAATACATTATAAACATTAACAACAAGAAACACGGACATTCTAGTGGACAGATGGTCAAGTTGGATTGTTATTAAGGTGACTGTCAAAATAAAACTACCAAGTCCAGGAGAATATGGACTGCGAGTCATGACACTCTGGATGCCTGTCCAGGATCCTCTTTTATTTTCAGCTTCCACTGTTTGACCAGAGTTTCTTCAGGGGAAAAAACCCAACATGAACACACCCACGAACTCTGAACTGGGGCTAACAATCAATATTTGGTTCCCTTCAAACGCTACGTCTCGGTTCCTTTACAAAAAGTCTTTCTAGTGGGCGGGGTGAGAGGATGGGACGACGTAACGTAGTGCACAATGCATTCTTGGTAGTAAAAAAACAACGCTAACCACGTGAATCAGAACAAGCAGAAAGAAAAAGTAGGAAAATATCTCTCGTTCAGCCATGGAGTAGTGAGGAAGAAGTAGTCAGGAAGATTCTCATTGATATCTGGCCTGAAGATGATATGTCACGGTTGTTTATGGCTATCCATTAGCTATGAGCTAACTGGCCTAGCCACCACAGGCAAAAAGCGGCGGGATTTCCTGTTTCGATCTGGACTAATCAATGAGCCGTGTTTTTTCTTTCCTCCCTCTCTAGTCAGCGTTTGTTTCAGGTGACAGCGCCCCCAAACCAGCAGCTCGCGTGACATTTTCAATGCAGTTTCAGCTCTATTGTGAATGTGAATGCCACCTGAACCAAATGAAGGGGTGACAATTCTAGGCTCCCCTCCCTCCCAAGTGAATCAAATTCCAGACTGTCCAAAGGTGAAAGGAACCTTGGTCAAGTTGGCAACATTTACCTGCTTGTCACTTCCTGTTTTATTTTGACTCACCAGTCTCGTTCGCGTCTCCATTCACTTGTCTTTCTTTTGTGCGTTTCATTGTGTTGATTTGTTTCACCTGTCTCCTCCCTCTCCCGGTGTGTGTATGCCATCCAGCCTTGCTCCCAATGTGTTCCTCATTTTCTCTTCTCGTGTTTGTACTTAGTTTCTGTTCTTGACCTGCTCTCGGATCGCTCCTTCACATACCTTCACCTGCTCCAAGTAAAGATTATTCATTAATAAACTCTCTAAACTGATCTCCTGAGTCCAAGTCTGCTTCTGGCTCCAGTTCTGAGGTTTGACACTGCCATTGTTCTTATTATTCATCTACTCACACATATACATATATAGAACTATTTACTATGGCCGTCGTGCGCAAGTAGCAGCATTTACACTATCTACAAACAGACGGTGCTCAAGCATTTTTCAAAAGTTGCATTTTCTGTTTACATCGAGACGTCTTTTCAAAATGTTCAAGATTGGGAGACGTTTTCAATAACGTGTCTTTTCAGGGACTCTGAACATTGTTGTGCTGTTTTTACTGTTGTGTAAATTTGACCTTAGATTAGAAAAACTCCTTCAATGGACTTTGGATTGTCAGCATGTTATACAATCAAACCACTGCAACCACGTCTGGAAGTAAACTCAATGGAATCTAAATGTGTGTTGATGATTTGATTGATGCACAATTAGCATCAGAACAATTTACCACATTCACCATAGCATGTGCAGTGGCAATGTTACAGAAAAGCTGCATTTCCCACCCGTTTCCATGGAGACAGAGAGTTTTCTAAAAGTTGTGTTCGCCCCTGTTTACACAGCGACAGAGTCAGAGTTTTTAAAATGTTCCACTTTAGAAATGGTTTTCAAAAAGTGTGTAAACAGACTGAAAATTCTCCGAATGTTTTATGTTTTTATTTTATACACATTATCGCGTAAATGAGGCTTTCTTCATGTTATGTAAATACGTTCATATTAACCAATCAGAGAGCCAACCTTCCTTTGAGCCGGCATACTGTATGTTTAGCATGTGCTTAAACTCCTACTGCTTTAATGATCTGATTGAAATTAATATGTACTAACACCAAACTAATATAATTGATACTGTTATTCATTTTCCAGGCTTTAAAAGTGGGATGAAGATGATTATTATTCACTGTGCTAAGCAGAGTTGTGCTCAGTTTTTTTTTTCCACAGACAAACAGAAATCAGAAAAATGCTTTCAACATCAAATGTGACGTGTCAAATTTTTGGCTCATTTACCTTTTTCCTATTTCTATCGCCCTGCTGATTTCCCGCCGCCTCACACTGACAGTGGACTGTAGCTGTATCTTATCTACCTGGCTGGCCAATTGCACATCCAAGCAAACCACCTGCCGACAGTCGAAATGTATCTAAACTGAGGCCTTTTTATCCCGGGGACACCTGGAAAAAGTCCTCCACGTTTTTTTTTTCCTCATTTTGGATTACTGTGAGTCACTCTGTTCCTCTCTGCAGTCTCTGAAAAGTGTTTCTTCCCCCGTTACATCTCTTCCAAAATGCTGCGGCAATGCTTGAAGGAGAAATGATCTGTGCCACAGCTACCTGTGAGTTTCAGAATTGATTTTTTAAGATTCTACTTTCATGGCTCAGCTGGCTATGTCCTGTGGCTCCAGCACAATCCTTGAAGTCCTGTGCAAGCCCGGGCACACTTTGAGATCCTCAGGCAGGCTCCTTTTGATTGTTCCAAGGCCTTGATTGAAAAGAATACGTTTTGATTTTTACTAATCTACACATGTGAGGAGTGTGCAAAGGAGAGACAAAGATCTGACGTTAGTCTTTGACTTTCTGAAGTACATCTGAGAGCGGCAGCATCATGTTTGCAGATGGAGAGGTTATATTTAGCTCTGATGGTGGCTTGGCCTTGGAAAATCTTTAATTCTTAGTCTGGGCTTGATTACAAGTTTTCTTGAAGGCTGCAGGAAACCTTTTACATTCTTTTTAACATGATTGCCTCCCACTTACAACTAAAACAAGAATTGTCCTTTTATTCATCCAGGAATAGTCGCTTCATTACGTCTGCAGAGGTGGACGTGCCGTTCAAAAGGTCAGATGAGATACAGCGGCGATCGTGTGCAACAATTAGAGTTGAGAGAAGGTCTTTTTTTAACCAGTGATTAAGATCCTTGCATTAATTTTAAATTGGGTTATGATTCTATTTATGTACCCCAATTGGTAAGAGAATCAAAACTTTAGGCAACTGTCATTAAGCAAGTTTGTCAACAAGTCAGTGCAAAATAATGACATCATCACTTACAAAGTTTGCTCTTTAAAGTTTACCTTCGTCACCAAACAGGGATACACCGAAGATGTCCAATAATACCTGTTATTTAATATATGCATGACCTTGGCAGCTTTTACAAAAATATAGGTGTAATCCACATTATCTACCTTAAACAGATATTTTATTGAAGAAAAGTCAAGATTAGATTGAAAGAAGAATCTATTCAGACTAATTATTAAATGAGGATGCCAACTATGTATCACATGTGGTTTCATTAAGATCAACTGTGGTGTGACGTTGCAATGCAATAATTTAAAAAAAGTGGAAGCCTCTATCTGAGCCTTGGTGTGTGCCTCAGAAGAGCAGAGTGTTTCAAAAGCAGCACTCTGTACCTTCAAACCACAAGTGGATCAGGTTAAAGTCTGAATGCAGCAATTTGCTTTGGAGAGGCTGGCACAGATGCAACACTTTGAAAATGTCATATTCCTTCATCATTGGGTGGAAACTCCTCCCAATGATGAAGCTCTTGTCCAGCATGAACACTCAGATGAGCAGGTCCCTTTAAATGTTGCTGCTGCAAGGAATTGTAGGGCAGCATGACCTTGTCTTCTTTGGTAAAGGATGTATCAGTTTCCTCGGCTAAAGGAAGTGCTAAAGGAAGCATTGAGCCTCCTTTCCTTAGCTTATTGAGAATTACAATGGTCCTTATCATGGCCGCCAATTAAACACTTCCGGGGTTAAGAAAAAGTGGATAGCAAAAGAGATAGGAGGGAATATTTGGATGCACCCCAACAGTTGGCTTCAGTGCTCAGGGCCCTCCCACTAATACCAGTCACTGAAAGAATGAGTGTTTGGCAGAGTGCATATTGATTGGCTCGTTGTACATCTGGCACCCTGGATAGTTCATTAGTCCAGATGTCCAGAATTAATATTTCCCTTGATTAGTTTGGTTCCTTGTTATTATTTTCAACATTAATATAATTTAAAAGGCCTTGTGTCACAAGGAAAACTCACCAGCTGTTGTTTAGATATTTTTGGACGATAACCACTTTCGCCACGAGGGGTCAGCATTGACTCTTTGACTGTAGGAAACTTGCTATTTTGCTGGCAAACAAGGAAGAAAGCTCCGCCAGATGGGCAGTACTGCAGAGGAGTGAGCCAATAATCCTAATATTCTGTGTTTCATCTGTATTTACAAGTAAGTAAGTGCAGAAGTACCATGTTTATTCTTTTGTTACACCCATCGTTGATTTATGGTGCCATGTTTCATGATTGTAGTCTGTTAATTATAAGAAAAGTTGGAAGCTAACTACAACTAGCAACACATGCTAATATAGGTCTGCAGCCAGTTATAGCAGTAACTTTGTGTAACTAATTATTTTGTGATATCATTTGTTTTTATGACCAGTCCAATGTGTTAATTAGTTGCAAATGTAAAAAATACATATAACTCAGTAGCGTGTGGTGGTGTTTCAGTCAGGACCAGCGGGCCAGCAGGGCAGCAGCTCCCCCACCCCCCACCGCACATTATGTCCTACAGTAAATACACAATCCGAATCCAATATATGGCCACTGCTATATGCATCAGTACTTAATCCACACCAACATGACAGCTGATCAACAACCACAACACATCAAGACACGACTGTCCAGCTTCACCATTACATCATTTTTCAGTGTTTCCAACAGGTTTGCACGGAGATGGGTGTGGGGACGAATCTCGCGCACTACTGCCATGCATGTCTGTGTGCACGATTGTATGGAAATCACCACTTTACAATAAAAAAACAGCACTAAATGCCAAAGCAGCACCAACCTAATTCAGAGAAAGTAAAAAAAAAAAAAAAATTGCTTGTAGATTAAATCCATCCTGCTGTAAAATGCCTTTGTTGGTCTGAGTTAGCTCATCCATTTCTGGTGTCGGTCTTCTTCTACTCACAATTGAAGAAGGTCCCCAAAGCAGGTCTGCTATCGTATCATCGATCTTGCTGTTAAATTAGCCGCCATCACTCCCGAGTAGCAAATAATAACAGCGCGTCATCATCACCTGCCCATGGGCCAATCAGTCAAGCTCATTTCAATGACCATACCAAGGCCAGCGCCAGAAACTTTGCTGGCCCTAAGGCGGTCCGTCAATAACACATCAAAATCTGAGCTCGCCCTGCTGCCCCTGACCGCACACCACTGTACTTACTCATATAGCTGTAAACGTTAACATTAGCGATGACGATTTGATTCATTAGAACACATATTTCATGTTTTTTTCTGTCACGTTACAGAAAAACGTGACAGAAAACGTGTTTGAATGGAAAATGTGGTATCGCTAATGTTTGCTAACGTTATGTTTCAGTGAGAAAGAAGTACGTTCTGATGTGTGGACCAGTCAAGCATCCCTGCAACCGCCACCCATCGGAGCGGATTTTCTCTGTGGCAGGGAATATCTGCTCTCAAAAGAGAGCAAGCCTTTCTCCTTGACATGTAGAAATGCTAACTTTCCTGGCTATGAACAAGAGCCTTGTGCAGTTTGGGATTATATAGAGTCAGAGTGTAGTAAAGCTGAATAAGTGGTGAGCACTGAGCACAAAATGCACTTTTGTTATATTTGAGTCACTGAGACCAAAACTTTAATAATTCCTTAGTTGCAGGTGCCTACCTTATTGTTGCTATGTTTAAGGCCAAAGACCAAAGGCCAAATTAAAGAAAGAAAAAACCCATAAATAATAAACCTGAAGTATTTATTTTTCTGTTGTTTAGGTAAGTGCCTTTTCCTTATTTTACTCAGCTGTTTGTACTTTATTCTACATAGTTAAACAAGTGTTTGTTGCTACAAGCTTATTTAATTAAAGGTTTAATGAACTATTATCATAATTGTCTTCATTTTTCATTAGCATATACCTTAAACACTTCAAGCTGAAAACTAATGATGATTATATAAGAGCAGATGCATGCTGGTGCAATAAGCTGTATGTTTTACGTTCATTTTACAAATGGTTCATCGACTATCAAAATAGTTGTTTGTGGCAGATGTATATATATATGTGTGTGTGTGTGTGTGTGTGTGTGTGTGTGTGTGTGTGTGTGTGTGTGTGTGTGTGTGTGTGTGTGTGTGTGTGTGTGTGTAATTCCCTCTGTTGCCCATGTGAACAGATGGAGGTAAACCAAACAGTTTGGAATTTGTCCAAATCCAAATATCAACCAGTATCAATATCAAATATCTGGGACACAATCTGTCAAACTCTGAACCATTTAATATATTCTAAAAGACAGAAAGAAAATCATTTTTAATCAAGATCTGAAACATTGACAGAACAGTTTGATAGAGACAGAGGAACTCTAAACTCCAGACTCCTAAACCCAGAAACAGACATGTAACATATGACCATATTACCTTAAGCCACACCTGAAATATTTTTCTTTCCCATACTTTAGACTTGCCTCTTCAAATCCTGGATTTCTTTTGGTCATACTGAGGATTCTCAAAAACATTACTGGTTCTTCATTAGCAGACTCAATTTAGACATTGGTTCTTGAATCTACACCATCAAAGTCTTACTATTCAGAAATATTTGGATTCTTAAAGTAAGCCTGGGCTTGTCAAGTGGTGGGCTTGTTAAGTGATGGGACAGACAATGAAGACAGCGAGTTGTTTTTATCAGACTTGAAATCATTGTATGTAATCTTATTAAAGGTGGGCTTATTCTCAGTAGGTGAACCAAAACCAGAAGAGGTATTGTTTAAAAATGGAAGTTTGCATGACATCATTGTCAAGTGAAAACCAAAAAAAAACTATCTGAGCATTTTGTTGATCTGTTCAGATTCTCACTGAAATCTGAGCATTTGGATGTTTGACTCAGGATGAATAAGTCTGATTATTCTGAAACACATCAGCACATTGATCTGAGTGAAAGCGGCTCACCACTTACTGGCCAATTTCGGTTTGCTTCAGATTCTATATTCGCAATGTTGATGTCCTTAAACATGACTTGAGACTCTGAGGGAAGTGTCTTTAGAGGTTAAAGATGGTTAATTAAGGAGAATTTTAAGCATCTAAGAAAAATGAGTTCAAAGGTAATGACTTGTGGGACCTATGCTTGAGCTGCACTCATGTTTTTCCAAACGAACACCCTTTATTGAAGCATGCATATCTCAAGATAGGCTGCAGTAATGTTTTCTACACTCTTGCTTTTGAATGCTTTAACATTGTATGTATAAAATATGAAGTGAATCTAACAAAGCCCTTTGGGAACGCTCTCTGAAATGTCTTGATTTGATAAGGACTGCCCCCTCTAAGGATGCAGACACGAGCATTCAACTGCGCTCTGGTTTGAAACAGAGGCTTTTGGAGTTAATATTCCCAGTCATGTTTTACCAGTATTGTATGCTATACTGTGCAATTAGAAACAATCCAATTAATTAGCCTATTAAATATTCATTTTAATCCACCACATTCTTTTGAGATTCAACGCCCGCATTAGATAGAAGCTTTGAGAAGCAACGCTCACAAAAGATAGATCATATTGTTATTGTTGCTTCGCTGCAGGGAGCGTGTTGTAGCCACACATCATCTGAGATGACTTAAGCACTGTTTTATCCTGGGATAATACTCTTAGACACGAATTATCTACTTATCGGTTAATCCCATCACACTTATTTCCTGCGGGTTACAGCGGGCTAACGAGATTCCATGTTTTGACACTCCTCGTGGCTGCGCACACACACACACACACACACACACACAGCCATGTAGTCATGCAACGCGCACATGCAGGATCTGCTTCTTCTGTCGTCTTCCTCAGAGCCGAGCGAATCCCTGCAGCAAGACTTTAATCTACAGCTGGTGACGAATAATCCCAGCGATGTGGCGATGGAGCTCACGAGCAGGCCTGAGGACGTTGACGAGGATAGTTCAGAGTTGAGGATCGCTGGGCTCTATCGGCCGAGACGAGCTGGTCGTGGTGAGCGTGTGAGGGTGGGGTGCGCGTGGGGGGGGGGGGGGGGGGGGTTGATTGTCTGCTGGCTGAGAAACTGTGGAACGCAGCCAAGTTCTCCATTAGGGAGCCGTGCAAGGTCACTACAGCATGCAGTCCTTGTGCCAAGCGACCCGAGCTCTTCGCTCTGTCCTTTTGGGATTGGGGGGGGGGGGGGGGTGCTGCAGTATAAGACAGAGGAAGAGAGCTGGAAGAAGTCCGGGCCACAATCCAACCCATCTGGGATGCTCTCGGCAGACAGTCTGTGCCAGAGGTCACTGACAAAGCCGACCCCATCTTTGTACAATGTCTGAAGGTTCCCGGCGAGAAAATGAGTTTTAGGTGGGAGTAAAAATGAAAAAAAAAGCCCAAAAAAACAGCAAACTGTTCTTGATGCTTAATCAGAGCAAAGGTCCTCATGAAAACAAGGATGTCGACTCGCAGAAATACTAATGCCCCCCCACCCCCACCAGACCCCACCGCTCCAAAACCTTTGTCCCAGAGCTTTCATGGCACGTTTCCAATTGGTGGCATTAAAAATTGTCTTCTTTTGCCCTTGAGAGTGGAAAAACAAGAAAAATGCCTTGTTTTACTTGTTGTTTTTTCGTCTTCGCCTTCAGAATGTTAACTTTTGTGTCCCTCCGGGAGGAGGCAGCGACTCGCACTTGCTATTATGATGAGCTTCTCAAATTAAGAAGAAAAGGAGGGCCACTTCAATGCAGCCGCTGTTTGTGTTTACCACTTTAAAGAACCACTTGGTTATCGCTTACGGTGTAGATTGTCTTGTGAAGAAGTCTGCGCACTGCAATGCAAGTCTATTCAGGGAAAACTGGAGCTCATTAGGGTCCATGTATGTGTGTGAATTTCTATGAGTGTGTGAGAGAGACAGTGCAGTGTCTATGTACCTGTGTGCACACTGGTTTCTTTTTTTCCCGCCCAGCATTCATCCTCGTCGCTCTCCCCCTTCAGCAACACTAGCTTTAGAGCTTTTAAATTGTAATGTGATAGGGTTCACCTGCAAAGCTACCACAATGAATTATTAAGCTCTCCACTATGGATGAGTGAGTCTCATTATAGCTCCCCTCAGTACTGCAGGAAGATAAGCATGGCTGATTATTCCTGGGTTCCTCTTCGCCTTGCTTTCTAGAGTGCCTGGAAAAAAGGAAGAATTCGGCACCGCAGCCGGAGCGAGATAAGATTTCAAATGTGTATTCAGATGTTCTTTCACGCTCTGGGAACTGGATGCAGGAGGGGAGGAAAAGAAAAGGTATGGCGGTGTGATTCGACATCTCTCTCTCTCGCACTCTCTCTCGCTCTCTCTCTCTCTCTCTCTCTCTCTCTCTATCCCCAAGCCAACAGTACAGGCTGTATGGTGATAACTTTTCAAAGTGAACAAAGGCATCAAAAGGATGGCGGAGACCCGGGGATTATTTAAATACTAGGTGCATTAGGAGCCCCGGTGTGCCTTCCATCCCTTAAGTCATCAACAAAACCTGCTCCACTTTTCTCACTGCGGCTGAGGAGCATGTATACTACTGACAAAAGAACGGCGAGATGAGGATAAAGGAGACGCCGGCTTAAAAGTATTATGTTGTGTTATACGTACGAATCACCGAGCGAAAAGGCGCCTTGCCCATGTCAAGATAAAGTACGCGACGATAACTTCAATCATGTCGACAGTACCGACGTCCACAAGTAAAAGAAAACAATATATATCCACCGACAGATTTCACACTCTGATTGAAGCAGGTGGGAATTTCTAACCAAACATGATATGATCCTTTCTCCTGCTTGACACAGGTTTCAACGCCATGTGGCGGCACAAACTTTGCAAACTAGGCAAATCATGTTATAAACAAAAGGCAAGCGATTGTAAAAGGCACAGCACAGCTTTTCAAGTATGACACCAGCCTTTGATCAGCTGATCAGATCCTCGGTTTGGTATCGTGGGGATCATCATGATTTCTGCCCCCAATGACTCTCTGATCATCATCACTTCCTGTCATCATCCAGCCTCAAGCACAGCCAGCATGAGAGGTTCATTGTTCGAGCAGGGCGAAGAATGAAATGTGTCTGTAAAAAGTACTGCAACAAGAAAAGACTTTCAGTACTGAGCTCTGAGAGAATCTCCAAATAAGCTCAACAAAGAACAAATACAGTGTTGAAAATCATTTATCTTGTCGTCAGAGAATGGAGACATTGTGTATCTCAGTTCAGTCACTTGTGATGAGTGTTGACATCACAGTGATGATGAATCTGTGATATATCATCCAGCTCAATCACATAATTAGAAATGGAGTTGACTCACCTCTGTACAACCTCGTCTCACTCCAAATTGTGTAATACCTACGTTGGTCCACTGCGCACAGACGTCGTTGTTTCACAAAAAGCCCTCTGAAGTAGTGAGAAGGTCACCTTTCTTTTCTATGGGCACAACGTCAGGTCACGTGACTGCCGACTTTGCTCCCGGCTGGAAAGAAAAACATGACGGATCTTCATTCTATTTTTGACAGCTGGATTATAAGATAGTTTGTGGCTTTAGCTTAGTTTTAACTTCACTGATTTAGTGACGAATGTAAACGTCATTGTCATATTATGTTCATTTTATTACGATCCTTCAGTGATTCATTTTGATGTACATTCTTCCAGTTTGAACAACAAAGCTGTTACACTCTAATGATCCTTAGTTGTTGCTATGGCAGGCATTGCTATGGATGCTTTGGACGAAAAACTTAAGGAAGTTAATTTTGTGTGACGGCCAACTGGGGTTTTCTTTCCTTACAGATTGATTTCCTCTTAAAAGTAGCTATATTTGACCACAACAATGTTCTCTGCATTATATATCGACTTTTGTTTGATTTTCAAAACTCAGTTCAAATATTCAGTATAATATGGACATAATTTGTTGCTTTCGCCCACCAATCTTTTTTCTTTTGTGTTTTCTTTTGTTCTCTTTTATCTCTTACTCCGCTCTTGCTAAACCTAATTGCCCCTGTGGGATAAATAAAGTTTAATCTGACTCTGAATCAGCTGAATTTGTCTTTATATAATACACTGGTAGTTTGGTATCATTCCTTTTCGTGACTTTTATTTACTTATTGTTTATATTCAGATGTTTGTATTCATACCGCAACAACAATTTGGTTTCTCTTGTGGGCTAAATCAATCATTCAATCAATGAATAAATCTTTTGTCTGCATCACAGCAGTGCTTCTGGCTGGGGGCGTGAGTGCTTTCACGATCAGGCCTCGTCCACACGAGCCAAAAGGATCTTTTTTCTCCCCAGGGTTCTCAAATACCATTCCATCGGCACGTCACTATGATCATGGCTCAACACGACGCTTCAGGGCATGTAGTACATATACCAGATGCCTTTAGGAGCGCTGTGACACACCAAACACGCCAAAAATGTAGAAGAAGACATGGAGCACATAGAAATTTAGAAGTAGACTCCTGCTCATAGATTTCTATATAACAGTTCTATAGGTTTATGGCCCTGCTCCTACTCCAGCTAGCATCAGTAGCTTCAGCAGCGCTACGTGGAGCATGTAGTCCACGATTGTTGTAGTAATTAGATGACATTGCAGAGCGCAGTTGGGGGAGAGGGGGGTGATTACATCATCTTTTTTCCACAAATTACGGTCTTTGCCGTCCACACCTCAAGGTCAAGCCGGGGTTTTAGAATGTACCCACTCTGGAACCTGTGTTAAAAAAACAAACAAACAAAAAAAACCAAAACACTTTTGGGGCTTCTAAAATGTCGCCTTGTGTGGATGATCAGCAAAAATTGGCTCATTTACATGGGACTGGGAGTCATGACACTCCCAGGAAACATTGTTCTGATTGCTCATCTACTGAGCATGTGCACAACTGCTAGTTACGACTGCCACGGTGACCAGGACCAGGGACAGAGTTTCCATTTTCAGAAAGTTTTCAGTTTTCAGCACTGTTGTCATTTAAACGGAGCCCAAAACAGTAAGAAGTGTTTAGAATAAGCAACTTCTCACACTAACTGAAAAACCAAACGTGAAATTACTGAGAAAACACTGCACTTTAAAGAAGTCATATTATCCAGCATTTCACAAAGTCTCGTTGGTCCAAAAACGTTGTGTTCAAAGTTTATTGCCCCAAATCCAGCTTTTCCCTACTTTTCCTCTATTTGAATATTTGATCATAGGCGCTACATTCAGAATCTGTGTGAGCTGGACTGGCTCCGCCCACACATGCCCATTTTGGGAAGAGGAGGAAATATTTCCTCTCATGCCATGTGCCAGAGCAGAGCTGACTAATTGTGGGAGGGTCAAAGGGATTAGGATTACCTTGATTGTGATTGGCTATACCCCCTGATGACACTGGGTTTGAATTCTGGTTGGCTGGTTGGAGCAACACACTTTTTAAAAACTGAAACAAGCCAGAGAGAGAGAGAGAGAGAGAGAGATACATGTGAACTTAGTCATTTTGAATACATGTTTTATGATAAGTCTGACTAAACTTGAAAGTATACTGTATCTTCAGCTCACACAAGATTGTACCATAAATGTCTCTTTCTTATCTTACATCAATTCAGTGATGCTTTTGTTACAGACCAGAAAACATACACAGGTTTAAAAACAAAATCTGTTGAACCTTCAAAGGTTCTGAAACTTTTCAGGGTTGCCAAACCTTTGAAGCTTTTTCAGCCAAGTGCCTCCTGAGCAGGTTGAAACGCTTTTGTCAGATAAAAAGAGGCTAAATAAATGGGTACAATAGTGTTGTGCTATCAGTCTCTGATTTATTACACAACAGTCTTGTACCTGAGAAACATCCATCACTAAATTCATGGAAGCCGTGATGTTTCCACGGTGTGCTGAATCTGTTGGACAAACTTCACTTCCAGCTCAGTGATTTACGTTGTTGTTCTCTTCTACTGTGGCACACAGCAGCTCTAATATGTTGGAAATAGTTAAATGAAATACAGTGTGGCTCATGTTCACGTTTTGACCGTCATCCTCATGGTCCAGCTGACAGCCAGAGTCTCGGGGTCAAGAGCGATCCCTGCTGGGAAGACACAGTGTGTTATCAACAGTGACACTTTACATGTCGAAGAAGCTGCTCTGCTCCTACATTTGGTGAGCATTCGCTAAAACAGAAACAAACAAAGCAACTGAAAAATGACAACCAAGCTGAGAAGAGTTCAGCAGAAAAGCATGACTTCCAACGGGAAAATCTCAGAAATCAGAAGAAATGTACTGTTTCGATTTTTTCTTCAGATTTCTTCTTACTGAAGAGTTGCTTTAAGTCATATCAATGCGTATTAATACTGTTTTTACGACACAGTTTTATTTGTCGATGTACATCTCTTACGGTTTTAATACATTGTTAAAACTGTTCTGAAGAAAATTCATCATTACACTCATACAAACACATATTTTCAGCATTTAAATTTGACTGAACATAATGGGTTTGTTGACAGCGTCACGGAAAAACCTGAAGATTCCAGAGGCAAGATCCCATTTGTTCACTCGATCACAGTTGGTCTCGAGTCGCACTGGAAAAATGGTTCACGATCAGTTGCACAACATTACAGACTATTCTCGTGACGACTCTTTCTTTGAGAATCTTTTTATTTCAGGCTGAATCGATCAAATGTCGATATTTTAACTTGAGCTGCCACAACGCCATATTTGATATCCCAGAAACCCTTGCAACCGGTTTCAGAGGATGACGTCAGTTTGAGGAACGTAAACAGTTTGATGGCTACAAATTCCAGTTTGTTTGTAAACATATCGATTTCAGAAACTGTGAGTTGGAAATTTGTGAAAATGAGTGGTGATGGTGTTGATTAATTGATTAAAACCAAAAACAACAGGCAAACTGACAAGTGATGGAAATACAAAATTTCAATTACAAATGAAAAGATGTCAGGCAATGAAAATGACATATTCCCAGAGCTGGCATTACTGCGAGCAAAAGCTGATGTCAAAACGCTGTTAAGCTGACCCGCAGGCCTGTGCCAAAAAGAAAAATGTATGTTAACAGAAAATACCACACAGATCAGGATTTTCAGAGCAGACAGAGGAATGAATTGTTAAAGGCGGGTGTTTCAAAGCTTGACTCTTATTTTTCTGCAAGTAACTATAGCCCCACACCGTTGAGAGACACAACAAGCATATCAACACGTGTGGAAGGTTCAGGGATATGTTGCTATACGATTCAGCTAACCGTTTATGAATAAATACCCCCCCCAAATTTCCCATACAAGGTAGATGGGCGAGGCACCTCATGAGAAGATCAAAATTTCTTCTGGAAAGTTCAAGTTTTTTTTTTTTTATTATTCTTGTGCCTGCCTCTTTAAGAGGCAAGGCACAAACATTACTGTCCTCAGTGCCCATTAAAAAAAAACTAACTAAATAGACTGCTACGCTTTTTACAGAATATTCAAATCAGTCTCACAGATGCAAATCATGTAAATACAGCAGAATCAAATCAAGCTTACATGTAACTTATTTTAGCTCATGCACAGCTCACAAATATATCAACTGCAATTCACAGATAAATCATATTATAAATTATATTTTCGCAAAATTAATGTCACATTTAACTTGATTTAATTGGTGTCCATTTGAATTGTCTTTTTAGTTGGTGCAGAGTGGAGGAGCTGTTTAAATCTAAGTCCAAGGCATTCCACAGTTTCACTCTGGCCAACGAAGTGCCATCCGCCACAGGGCCTCCTGGGGGAGGGGATGGGGCAAGCGTTGGTCAGGTTTGCTCTCCCTCTCCACACCTCTGCTGCTGCTGCCGCCACAATCTTGATCTGGGCTGTTTCTGGCCCTCATGGCCTCGGCCACCGCCTCCGCCCACCTTGCCTCTGGATGGTCTGGATGGATGGATGGATGGATGGATGTTCACAGGGTGGTGAGATCGGGATCACTCCCTCCTGTGCACACACTTTTTCCCAAGCGGTTTATCATGCAGGGGGATCAAAGCCATCTAAAGACACTTCATCAGAAAACTGTGAAACCCCAGTAAACACTGAATCTAACCGCACTCAGAGATGGAGAATGAAACTGAACTCACTTGTATAAACTCAATTTTGCCATTGATGAACATTGCAGAAAGTTGAATTCAGGCAGGTACATTCTGACATGGAAATAACATGCAAAGTACCTTTTAACACATTATTAGTGTATAAAAAAAAAAACAAAGTCCTTCATAATAAAATGTGATTTATATGTGTTTCCAGAAGTGTCAGCATTTAGTGACCTTGCTGTACTTTATAGAGCCGGCTTGGTGACATTATTTCTCAACGTATAACCCATTGTTTTCCTAGCAGAAGGGGCTGGCCTGGGGAGCAGCTCGGGGTCAAAGGTCATGTTCAGGGACTCACAGTAGAGACCTGTCAACTGTGGGATTTGAACCTGTCAAGTCAGTGTCTCTAACCTCTCATCCACCACTGTCCAAACTAGCTCAATATCAGTGAGAAATTGTTCCCACTTCTGGGTTATAGGAATCAAATATTAATTTAAAACTAAATATGACCAGCTTCTTTCTTCACAAATTAGACATTGATTGTGTTTTTCATAAATCTCACAGTGTCCCTGCAGTACAGGTTTATCATTTATCATTTTCTAAAAATAAGTTGTATTTAAATCTCTTTTTTTTTCTGGACATCATCTGTCCTGGTGGACCCAAGAGCATCCATGAAGAAGGTTTATAATGATGATAAATAATAGGTTTGTACATGGAAGGTGTAAATTTCATCTCCACACAGTGAAATGAATCGTTGCCAGACCTGGAGATTCACTGGAGCAGAACATTTACACACAGTAATAGATGTCTGAGTTTAGCATAATAATCTTAAGATGAAAGGAAAAAAAAAACATGATCATCAAAGAATTTACTAAATATCACCTCAGGTGACTGTTATCTGTTTCTAATTATGTTTAAGGGTGTAATAAAACTGTTGAAATGAAAGATGAACAACTTGTTTTTTAAAGGCAAGCAACTCAATGCAGCACCTCAAAAGGCATTAATGGCAGTAATACTCTTCACTCCTCAATCGATGCCGAGCAAAATTAATATTGGAGAGTAAATCTTTCATTTTCCTGATTGATTACCATCATTAGGCGCATTGATCAGCGGCGAGCAGAGGAGGAGGAGGAGAAAACAGCGAGTGGGTGAGTGGGCGGCTTGTAGCTTTTTATCTGCTTCAGACAACATTAGAGGGAAAACGGAGGCTCGTCCTCACTGTCTGGAACATAGATGTCAGAGAGAAATTTGCAACCGTCAAGGGAATGTTTTTGTTCTGACCTCCTCCAGCTAAATGAACGCTCGTCCTTGATCATTGGAAATGGAGGCATAAAGTGTAAAGGAAGAAAATAAAAAAAAAGGGGGGGGCGAGGTGCGCGCAAAGTCTTCAAGGTTAATTTACTCTTAACTCTTATTAAGTGTTCGTCTGCTGGGGCTTCATTAGGGTGACATGCTAGTTGCGGCTGAGGACGAGATTAACCTTGCGCAGGGGGGTGTCAGGAGATGGCGGGAGAGGGGAAGAGGAGGAGGAGGAGGAGGAGGGCCTCCTCTTCCCGTCGTGCATCCATCCTCCGAGCTGCTCGATCGCCGCGGGGAGGCGGACGCACGTGCTTGGTAAACATCTGTAGCGCGAGGCATCTGGCATAACAAGGACGAGGAGGCAGCGCGGCTCGGGAAGCAGCGAGCTGTGGGTCACCGCCGAGGACTCATCCAGACACACGCCGCCAGAGCTGCACGCATCCTCAGACACGCCTACACACACACATATGCGCAAGCAGAGAGCTGCGATTGAAGCAGGGTGGTTAAATCTTTGCATTTTTTTGAAGAGAAAAAAAATTCAGATAAAAGTAAATCACCGTAATGTAATGTCTATTTGCCAAATGGTGTATAATGGAATTTGAGTTGTCACTCAATGTATTTTAAATAAAATCTTAAAAATGGAATAAATAGACCTAAAATTGGAATAATACAAAAATAGGGCTGTATTTATTAAAAATATGAAGGTTTTTGAAGGTTTTCTGCAGTTTGCGTATGAAGAATAGGTGGACAGATTAGTCATCATATTCATTCATGCTACTCAAAACTCTCATTTACGGTTCTAAATGGTAAAATGATAAATTTATTTAACTCTTGTAGACCTTTTCCTCCACGTGAACAGTGCCCAAAGCGTTTTACATTATTAATCATGTTCACCCATTCATACACATTCACACACCAGTGGAGGCGTCTGCCATACAAAATCCTCAGGCCGTCCAATGCTTTGCCCGTCTTGCTCAAGGACACTTCGACGTCTGGATAAGTGGAGATGGAGAATTGAGCCTGCATCCTAATTGAGAGATGAGCCACAGTCTCCAATCGTTCTGATTCTTCCATAATGACACGTGACAGGATGTGTCGACACTTCAACTCAGTGGAGCTGCAGGGCACTGCAGACACTGTTGTCCTATCATACAGTGTTCAAATATTACAAAAAAATATATTTATTCCTCAAAACGTGTTCATTTTTTCAAATATTGATTTTGCTGAACAGAACACTGCAAACAGTCGGAGCAGCTCTTTTTCTTCATTGTTAAATACTTATTTGAAGCTTTTTCACGAACTAACAGAACAGGTGTTTTTTTTTTTCAGTAAATACACATGATAAGACTTTTGTTCTTATATTCGGCCTCTAAAAAAAATTATAGCAGACACACTATTCTATGACTGCAAGTGGAAAATAGTTACTGTAATTTAAATAATCTGTTTCTTCTACAGGTTTAGCTTCTTTTACTGCAGCTTTATTTAATACAGTCACCTTTGATTGCTTTTCATTATCTAAATTTGACTAAAAAATGGCTAATTAGATTGTGGCTAAAAACTTAATATGAAATAAACCAAACCGCATAATATTTTTGAAATTGAGTTTTCTGGTATATCTTATCCTACATATAAATGTACCCACAAATGACATATTCTATATTTATATGTTGCAGAGCCTTTGTAGTGTTGGATGTACCGTATATTTCCAGCTGAGTCTCCATACAATAATTGTGTGATTTTATTACATAACTGGCAGAAGATTTGTTTGAGCACAACTTTGATATTACTTTACTTATACATAATGTAAGATTTGAGTGCCATCACTTCTTAGGTTGGGTTTATAGTGGTTTATTCAGATAGATTTTTTTTATGTGTGAACATTCTAATTTGTTGTCTGGTTAATTAATAAATACACAAATAAAACATGAAAAGACCCAGTGAGGAGACAGAAGAAAAACATACAAGTCGGTAGAAAGACATAAAAGTACACAGTGGATTCACGTTTATTATATTTACAAAATACCACAATTTTTGTGTTGGTCGTATCATTTTATTTTGTTGTATTTATCCGCCACACCTTAAGGCCGGTCCTTGAAAATATTGTCTGATATTAAACTGGTCCATGGCACTAAAAAGGTTGGGGACCACTGCCCCAAATCACCTGCAGGAAACAAATCTTTGGCGCCGCCACTGGTTGCATGCCACTGGTTAGATTTTGTTTGGGGGTTTAGCCAAAAGTCAATCATACACTTTTAAAGGTTTGTGGAACAAAATGGACCTTGCAAACATTTTTGATTGGTTGCATACTCAAGGTCAATTGATTGAAAATGCTCAGTAATAGTAGATTTTCCACATATATCGATCAGTGGTTTGCAGTTGGGCTGCAACTCGGAGGACACCAGAGATCCTGTGACGGCCTGGACTCCCATTTGGCCTGAATTTGCCCGAATAGAATCTATAATAATACATTTGCAAAGAGAAAATGACTTGATTTTGATTGTTTCTGCTTTTGTATGTTGGTGAGAGGGATGCCAAACAAAACACATTTCATTTCAGTGGCTGATTTCATTTAACTGTGAAAGGCAACAGCAGTAAAAAAAAAACATTGACGTAAATAACAAAATCTTTTATTCATGAAAGCATCTTATTTCGACTTTGCTTTAAACATATTAGGCAACCAACTGTATAAAAAATGGTGACAGCCAACATGTGAAAGGAATAACAAAGAAATGTAATAGAAGAAAGCGCTTATGAAACGTCTGCAGTGGTGCCGAAGATTTACAGTCCGGCCCAGCCGGCTGCAGGACCCCCACTGACCACAGTCACACCAGGACACGCCGACACTCACTGTCCACTCGTCTTAGCGCAGAATTAATATATAAATAAATGATTAGGCTTTACTTAAGAAGACATAAAAATGCAGCTCACACCGGCAGAGTTTGATTTGGCTCGGTCTTCTTGTGTTCAGAGTCCCTGGTGTCCTTCAAGCCAGTAGTTGAAGGACGAGTGGAACAGCTCTCCTTTTTTTTCCTGCTCAATAGCTCTATTGTTTTTCTTTTAAATTATTATCATGAATATGTTTCCATTAAAGACGCCATAAAACAAAATCCCAGTTTTCATCTTAACTGCATTTCCATGACGTCCATGGGCGAATTGTTGGAGAAAATTATTCTTCTAGTGTTTCTCACACAGAATTTCCTCCATATTTCTTCCTGTGTAATAGTGTAAAACGTCTGGTGACTCATCCTGCACTATGAAGCCAATAAAAATGCAGATGCGACTCGAAGTGAGAGTTTCTCCTCTACACTAACAGAACCCACAACTTGAGATATGGAACTGAACTGTGTGTAACGCCGACTCAGCCCAATTGGTCAAGTCTGCAACATGAACCTCCACTTTCAAGTCTTTTCACCAGGAACATGTAAATATACCATTAAGGAAATACTGGATGTTTACACAAATGCAAATAGTGGTGAAGCGGGGTAAAAACCTTCAGTTCCTGATCAGAATGAGTCCCTTCAGACAGAACCAGAGTGCTGGTTCTTGTTCTGAACAGAGTCCAGTCCACACTGGTTCTGATCCGGTCTCCATAGTGGGAGTAACTCAACTCTGAATGTTTCTTTGTGTTTGACTTTCTAAAGAAACAAAACCAGTCTACAAATGAACTTCAATACTTCCTGCTGAGGCTGGATGTGGATCATGTAATCATGTCACAGAGCATTATGGGATTGATCCACTGACTGAATGGGAGGACGTCTGATATATCTCATCACTTTATTCAGTTTTCATGTGAACAGGACAATCAGATCTGTTAAAATGGAGTCATATTCACAAGAAAACTACCATATAAACACAGGGAGTGTTGGACAAAGTCTTTGAAAAGCAAATGTGAACGACATTAAAAGGTAAGTAGTCATTTCTTTGCAGTACGGTCCAGATCCCTGAGCAGTTTCATGGGAAATAATATAATCAATCAGTGATGTACGTCACAACACCAGCTCTGTGCATTTGTGTTCTTCCCTGCTCACATGTAGTACAAGTAATCTCAGACATTGTTTTGGTGTCATGTTTCCTTTCCTGCAACAATTAAAAACATAATATACATCAACAACCATACCTGTAGCAGGTGTCACATTACAACGATCTTGCCTTTTTTAGATTGAGAGGTCCCCAGTAATATAACATAATAGTTCTTTTAAACAGTTAATACATATTAAGACTCTTTTATTAACGTACTTGAAAACAAATACAAGCAGATGCTTCATTTAGAAAATGTTTTGATGTTGGAAATGACTGAGTTTAGGGAAAACAAAAGGTGTATCAGGTATATTTTCAAACTATGGTCAATCCATGGTTCAAAGCATTTTAGAAGTGTGCCTCAAAAAGTAAGAATAAAATAAACTCTGTGCTTTTTTACACTCTTAGATTTTTAGTCTTTAACACATAAGAGCATATCAAAACATTTAAAAACATTAACAAACTTGGACACATTTGCTAAACTCTGAACACATTTCTGCTTGTGTGCATTTAAAAATAAGCATAATGAAGAAAGTTTAACTTTATTATTACTCAATGATATGGTACTTTTGTACAATTTAATTATGTTTTATGAGTAATTTTTACAAATTTAGACATCTCTTTCTGATATCTACTCAGTATTTTTGTTCATGTTTTAACCAATTAATTTCGACTCATATTAAGTAGTAACATCAAAAGATCTAATTTAATGAAAAAATGACTCGATCACAAACATGATTATATTTAATTTATAATATGGTGCACAATCTGTTGCCTCAATTGAGTAAATATGTACTTAATTTGTAACAGTGCATCAGATACTGACTGGACCTGTATGATGAATGTGTTATTTATTCTACTTATCTGTGCTCGGATCATTTTGTCATTTTTAATGAAGATATTTGTAAATGTCAACACAGTAGAGGTTTTCTTTCCTCTGTCTCCTCTATTTGCTCATGTGGAATTGTTTTTGTTTTTTTTTCTCTCTGTGAGAAAAGTTTCTTGATATGACCGTTGTATATGGAGCTATAGAAATAAAACGGAATTGAATTTATTCAAACTGGCTAGGTATTCACAACGTGCTACATTACATTCATCATTTGTGAAAAACTCCTCACATTTAGTTGTGGATTGTTTATCTCTCAGAGAACCCTTCCTCCATACCGTCTGCATGTTTCATATTCCACCATAACACAGACTGTGCTGCGGAGGAAGTCGGGCCTTTTAAGCCGCTTAAAAGCATCTTTTGCAGACTCACTCAGCATGGTATCTAATTAGCCATCTGACTATTAACATTTGTTGATCAGTAATTAGTGGAATATTGTCACTCTTAGAGCCCGTTTACAATGTGTTCAAAGTTTGCAATGACTTCAAGTGAAAAAGCAAATGTCTTTTCACACCTGCTGAAAATGCAACTTTTTGAAAACAACTCCAAAGGTTGAACTTTCTGAAAATGCTTGAACTCCATTTCTGCGTAATCCGGCAAAAAGTACACTTTTTAAAAACACTCGGACTCTGCTGCTGGTCCTGGTCACCACAATCATAGTAACGAGTAGCCTAGTTGTGCACATGCTTAGCAGCTGGACAATGTTTCCTCCAGTGTCATGACTCCTCCTCCATATTCTCCTGGGACTTGGTAGTTTTATTTTGACAGTCACCGTAATATCAATCCAACTTGGTCGTCTGTCCACTAGAATGTCCGTGTTCTCCTGTTGTTGCTGTTTAGAGCAGATTGTTCTCTGCTGCATGTGTGTGTGCTTTCATTACAAAAACACACACCAGCACTACCTTGAAAACATGAAAACTACATAATTTTCAGCATTTGTAAGCAACAAAAACACAACAAATATGTGTTTTCAATTGAAATAGTGTCTTATAAATGATGTTTTATCAAAGCAGGGATATTTTTTGCATGTACATTGGCCATCGCTGGCCGTGCAGGGAGCTTTTCTGCTGAACAAGAGGAGGAGAGGCGTCGTCCTCTCAACCCTGCAGACTGGACAATCAGGAGAGCTGGACGGAAGAATGAAAGAGCTTTTAAGGAGCCGTGGGAAAGAAGCCTCAAACAAAGTGACCATGATGTTTAGCCACCTGACAAGTGGGACATTTTCCAATTAGCTCTATTTGTTTTCACTGCAGGTAATCTGAATGTAACGGTGCCTCGTTTCATACGCAGAATCATGTTTGTAGCTTGTTATTCCTTCAAGACTAATTAAATCTACCAGCTTGACATTAAACGCTTTCCATTGTTGGAGAGAAGGAAAAAAAGCTCATAGTGATGACCTTTCTCGTGTTTGTTTTTCTCCAAGCTGGTAATAAATAATTAAAATAAACAAAATATGGAATTCCTCTTTTTCCAGGATTTCCAGGACTGTGACAGAACACTGGGGCAAGATAACTGAATTGTAAACTGCTGAATGTGCTGGATTTCATATAGCTGGTGAATTATCTGCAGTCTATTTTCCCCTGTGAGCCTGAAATGTCAAACTCATTTTAGTTCAGGGGCAGCGTTGGGTCCAGATCACTAGAAAAATTGCATCATTATTGATAATTAACAACATCTCTCTTTATTTCAGCACAAAGACATATGAGTTGGTCCTGAAAATGTTCACATTTAAGGTACTTAAAAAAATTATTCTATTATTAACAACCTGTAATTTCTTTAGGGAAAAAGCTAATTTTAAATTGTGTAGCATGAGATTGATCAGACTCATGTGGGCAAAGCCTGGCATTTCTCAAAACATACGATTATTATACTTGGGAGGCTTCAGGCGATCAATTTCTCTGTCAAGTTAAGATTTTTAATTTAAAGTTGTCAAATCAAGTACAAAAATGTAGAAAAGTTCCATTTGAATCATTTAATCTCAAACACCAACTATTCTGTCAGACGTTAAAGTTTGCTGAAGTTGGAGGCTCTTTGCTCCTGCAGTACTCTGGAGGTTAGCATTTAGCATTTAACAATGCTGCAGCTGAAAATTCCTGCTGGATTCATGTGGTTACTGCAAGTTAAGGTTGCTTTATGTAGTTGCTGCAGGTTAAAGTTCCTTCACGTGGTTGATGCAGGTTAGAATCAGAATAAGAGTCAGAATCAGACTTTATCGTCATTGTAACAGGTACAACAAAATTGCATAGAAAGTTTGGGGGAAAGAAGGACAACAAGAGGTGAGGAGAGTAGGGGGGAAAAAAGACAGATTACAGACTGCTCTGAGAAGCACAGTCTAATTAGGAAAAAAAATCCACCTCAGGCACATTGAAGCATCAACACAGATTACAACATATTTCAAGACAAGGCACGTAGGGCATGGGAAGGGTAGATTTGCAGCCCACCACTAGGAGGAGGTGTCTTGGCGCACTAACCACATAAAGTTGCTTCATGTGGTTGGTGCAGGTTAAAGTTACTTTATGTGGTTGCTCCAAGTTAAAGTTACTTCATGTCGTTCTGGCAGATTAAAGTTGCTTTACGTGGAGTGATTGTGTGTAATTTTTTTCGGACCCCGTCATATTGCCTTGTTTCCATTTTCCATATTCAGACCAAATGCTCCGGTTTCGTGAGACATGTCAATTTCCCACCACTGTGTTAAAAAGAACTTGAACACTGCTGTTTTAGAGGCTGTCTGCTTTCTGACAAGTAGCTCCAACTCGTGGCAGGCGGCTGCACAACAGTGAAATGGAACTGACTGATATTTCTTGTGCACACTCTTGAGGAGGCAGATGTGAAACTGTTTTCATGACAGGTTGCATGCCTCTGATTTCTGCAGCTTTTAGCACAATTTCACAATCCAAGCGTTATTGTTTTTGTTTAATGCTGATGAAGTAGCAGTGAGGGTTCATTACTAATCTCTTGGCTATGAACTGACCAGTTTTGGGTCTCAGCGTTACATTATGTCCCTACTGGATAAATTAGGAACAGCAGTTACTTTAATTTAAGAGCATGCAGCTGATACATAGTATTTTTTTTTTAAAGGTGGTCCGAAGTCTGAAGGACAAACTGATGGGGACACATTTTCTACATTTGACCTGAAAAGTATTTTCAATTCTTAAATGTGTTCTGACTTCGTGAATGGCCCATATATATCATAATGATTTACCTTCACTATTCATTAAGGCTAGTTTTCGCCAGAAGACCATATGTTTGAGTTTTCTTTCAATATTGTGCAAAATAAATGGAAAATGATGAAAGCACTGTACAGAAACCTTTACTTTTTCAGCTCTGGCATCAATCCTGCTTGAAGGGTGCCAAAAGCAACACCTTCTCTCCCCACCCAGGCAAAAAGGTGCTGATGCTTCAAAGTGTCAAGCTGAATCCACATTAATGTGGTTTGAGGTTATGGCTGGGTTTCAGAGTAGGTCACGATTAGATTAGTGAAATCCTGCCTTTGTTTATGACCGTGAACTTCCTCATTTTCCACGTACCTACTCGCGTAAAGCCTCCCCATCGCAGGAAGAAGATTCAGCTGCCGTCCCTGATCATCAGTCTTCCTGCGCCTACGTTCCAGGGGAAAATGATCTGCATTTTCCTGTAATAAAGATATAATTGACCTGTGCACAGCAGGAAACACAGAAAAATGGGATTGATGTCCCACAGAGAGATTTCTTCTCCTTCTATGGGAGGGTGACGATGGCGGCAGCAGCGACGGTATTCAAGCTGAATACCTAAGTATTCAGCCCCTCTAGCCCCCACCCCCTGGACCCCACCACTCTCTATTCCCACATCCCCATTTTTATGTCACCATCAATTACTTTGCTTTCTGCTCTGGGAGAAATAAGAAAAAAGCCTGAGCATGGTCAGACGTGCAGAAGACATCTCAGTCTCCATGTAAAGAAGGAAAAAAAAAACTTGCTTTCTGAAGTCCTAAGGAGTGCAAGTAGAGGGCTCGCCAGGCTTACGCTGGGTAATGTCCCTGTTTATGTATTGCTTTCTCAATTCTTGTAGCCAGTTACTGTCCTTTTTAGGATTATCTGAGGCTTCACTGGATATCAGACAGACTGCCTCTCTTTTTATTGTTTCTCTTATTGCCAATGTTTATTTTTGATTCGGCCTGTGGTTCCTGCTCCGAGTCTCATCCCAAACATTTCATTGTTATTCAGCACAAATTACAACCTGAAACTTTTAACTCTGAGGTTTGGGATTGTTGTTTGCAGAGCGCTCTGACCGAAGAAGCAGTAACGACACATGCTGCATCACATGCAGCTATTACTGGAAATACACAGCAGGGTAAATGTGAAATCTATTACTCCATCATTAAAGGTTTAAGTAGCCTAGCATTTAGAGTTTCAGCCTCGCACGCCCACATCTCTGCCTTTAGCAGTTGCATTTTAATTCAGTGAAAAAGAAATAGCTGCCTATATCGTGATGATTAGAGACTTCACGGTTGTATTAAATGGTAATGTGTTGAAATTAATATTAGTATTAAATCATGAAAATCTAATGCACATGTCATGTGTTAAGTTGTTTTGCATGACAAGCTGGGCTTCATCTGTCGTGCTGAAGTGTCACGTGCAGCGGTTCCATCCGTCACCTCACTGACAGACGATCACCGGTTTGATCGAAGGTTTGAGGGAGTCAACAAATGTTCTGCTGTTAAACTTTGGTTCCAGACTTGAATGTGAACGTGAACAGGCACCAAACGCTTTCAGTCAATCCATCTCCTGCAGTGGTCAGGTCTGACCCCCGAGGCTTTGTAGTGTGAACAGGACACGTCGGTGTCCAGGAAAATACCTCATACCTAAACATCATCAATGCTCACCGTGGTTTCATTTAAGAGAATGTATCTGTCTGAGTCATACAGAATTTACACAATTCTTAAGATTTTGATTCCATTTTCGATTCTTCTTACCCATTTGGTTCTTTATCAATTCTCTGATCGGTTCTCATTTGGAAATGAATCCTGCAGTGTCAACATTTTGGCTGCTGCTGGATTGAAATTCAGTCCGGAGCAGATTGAAAATGTGACATTCATTCAATGATAACGCTATAGTGTGTGAGCATCTTTCTGCATTATGTATTATTGGTCGTAATTCCTCCCTTTGATGAAATATGCACTTTAGAGTATTGCAAGTTGTCCTGTTGTCCAATCTCCTGAAATGGAACCAAAAAATTGAGCATTTGTGCCACTTGAGCGCCATATTTCCTGCTGGCTGCACTGGTGAATTACATAAACGCGTACCGTGGGTAAGCTACATGTGACGTCAGGGCTGCGTCACCTGATCTGATCACCTGAAACAGGTTATCACCAGGTCTGAAGGGCCTGAAGGCGGTTTACACAAAAATGTTTTCAAGAAAACTTTTGTAGTGTTTCAGGTGTCTGTTTACATGACATCAATGCTCAGAATCACTGAAGACACAACCTTTTGAAAACAGCTTCCAAGGTGGAAATTTAAAAAAATGACGTGACTCCTTCCTGGAAACGCCTGGTCCTGTAACATGCTGTTACAATGCATGTGGACCTTGGCCATAGTGACCAGTTCTTTCTGCACACGTGTGTGTGGTTTCATCACAAGAACAACCTCTGAATCGACTTGTGGCCTGGTATACTTACAACATCGTTTTCAGCGTTTCTGCCATCTCTGCTCGAAACAAGTTTTACGCTTATTGTGGAAACAGGCCCCAAGCACCGCTGACCATGCAGCTTTCAAGAGATGTTATTTCCTGATATTAGCAGAATAACGCATGGTTTGAATAACACAACCACGATGAGATGATGACGTATATATCCCTGAGATTTCAGTCCAATAGAGCATTTGGGGAATGACTTTAAGCATCTCTTGTGAACTTCTTGGTGTTTTAGACTGGACTGCGAGAGTGAAGGCTATTTCAATATCAAAGGAAGAACCGACAAAATGCTAGGCAAGATAGGCATCATTAACAAATCAATTTGTTACATCTCAAGCACAGGATGAGCTCAATATTGTATAGAAATGAAGAAAAATGCAGCTGTGAACAAAGTGTGATTATCTGAGGGGCTGAAGTGAAAGCTGAGGGACCTGGATCACTGCCAGCTTCTCGTGTTGAGGGCTTTCAAGGGAAAGAGTGATATTGCTTGAAAAAAAGCATCTTCAAGCATGAGATCAATAATTAGCTTGATTCCTTTGAGACCCGGCTGTATTGAATTTTCTCACAAGTTGAGACTTTATCCTATAACACCAGCAGTTATTAGCAAAGTCATAGGACATAAAGAAGAGCACACACTCTGAGAGTTTATGTGCTGTTAGGACATTAATAAATACATGACCACATCATCACCGCCTTATCGTCCTCTCCCCTTTCATTTTAAAAACTAAAACAAGAAATGTAGCTTCCCTCCTGAATATCTGCCTCAGTGCAGCTCCATTATGAGGAGGAAATAGATTTCTCTCATCCTTTATGAGGCATTAGCTTTTTCAGATATTGTCCTGGTTTTATAACGCTACTGGATGGCGTCATGCTTCTGATAATTTCCAGTTGAAACGGGATGTTGTGGCAGGATATTAAGTGAGGAGAGGCTGTTCAGATATGAGCAGGTGGCACCAGAACCGCTACAGACAGCAACTCAATACTATGCTCATAATCTTAAGCTTAGGAGGAAAGATGATGTCGAAGAAGAGGATGGAGAAAATAATGACAGAAAACCAAGCCATGCACACCAGAACCAAAGAGCCTGCTGTCGTCTGATGAGACGACTTCTTCTTCATCATCATCGTCATCATTATCGTACGTCGATGTATCGTCGCATTGGCTACTGGTCAATGACTAAAATGTATGTAGCAACATCAATGTGTGAAAGAGTGGAAAGTATTTAGTGAATTCACAACATCAACATTTGTTTGAACACTGTCTTCTGGTGAGAATTTCAAAACTCATCTTTCTACTACCCAGTTTTTAACAATGTGCATGAAAAAAAAATCTGAAATCATCTGAACGTGTATCAATTGTCTGTTTCACTTCGTTACTGGTGAATGAGTTACTAAAAATAACTGCTAAGATTGTTGAGATTAAAAGCTTAATAACCAGCGCTGTGCAAGTTATTGAAAATGAGCCAGTTTGGCTTCATGTCCAGCAGTGTTCGTTTCAAGTAAAAAGGAAGCGGACTGACCTTCACTCTGCTACTTACATACTTCTCTCATGGTTGTTCATTCCAGCAAATTCAACGATTTGCCTCCACCAGGAAGTTCATGTTTTAATTGCTGTTGACTGGCAGGTCGGTTGGTTGGTGGATTTGTTTGTTAGTTGCTTGGTTAGCTAGTTGCTTGGTTGTCTGACTTGTTGGTTGCTTGGTTGGCTGGTTGGTTTCTTGCTTGGTCGCTTGGGTAAAGGTAGAACTCATTAAATTTTCATCGAGCTCTAAATCATATTCTTGTCAGCTGGAGGCATGTGCTCACTCAGGAACTTATTTTTGCTTTATTTTGTAGTCATCATCATCATACATGATATAAAAGATAAGTCTGAAATTCTGGAAACCTCCACTGGTTTTGTCAACCATTGACTTGCACATGTGCTGACAAACTATTGACACTAACTACTGTCTTATGGCCACTTGAGGTCACTTCACCATCTCAGGCCTCGTCCCAACTGCACGGAAATGCGACCCTATTCCGATTTTTTTTAACTCACAAGTGACCAATTTCCAACCTGTTTTGTGGCCATGTGAAAGTGGCAATTCCATTTTTTTCCCTCCAGACCCAGGCATCGATCATATGTGGTACCAATTCAGATATTTTTCGACATGTGACTGCTTCGTCATTGACATGTGACTGACGTCAAGCACCGGAGGAAGCAGCTCCATCGAAATGTTAAAAGCTATGCTGTCTTTTATCTTCATCACCTTCTTCCTTTCCTCCTCGTGTTGTCTGGATTTTTCCGGCTTGCATTTAACAACCAATTGAAAATGAATCTACATGGGTTGACCACGGTTTTATGTTGTTTGGGCTGGAAAGAGTAAGTCACATCTGGCAACCTGGTGCTGACCGGCATGTCATGACTTCAACGTTGTCTTCTGTGCTCTGGGGCCCTAAAACATCCTGTCCGATCACATCAGCAAAAAAAAAAGAATTGAGGAACAAGGAACAAGGAAGGTGTGAATGGAGCCTTGTTGTTATTATACAATCATTGCGCTGATAACAGCAAAGCGATTATGCAAAACATTTCTGGTTGACAGTTAAGCACTGAAAGAAATGTATGTATTTTTTGCCTGCAGTGTAGGATATTAGTAGTTTTCCAAAAAAAAAAGGCAGAGGAGATAATGAAATGCAGGTGGTATCATGCAGTTTTATGAAACAAATTGAGGAAGCCATGAGCCATCTGGATGTATCTGTGACATAGAGTGAAGCTGTGAATTACCCACAGAGGGAATACGTGTCACACCCAGTGCTGTGGGCAGTGTGATTGTACAAAAGCAGACACTTACATCAAGTGACTTACTCCCATTACACAGGTACCACTGTAATCATTAATATGCATATGGCGCATGATTAAATGTGTGATAGATAAAATGTGACGCACCATAATGAATGGAAATTTAAAGCACATATTCAGGCCTAATTAATCATTTAAGACTATCACAATGTCAGGATTATCAGATTGCTGCAGGAAATCAGGGGAGTAATGAAAAATTAAGATGGCAGTGTGGCTGGTAGCTGTGGCACATGCTCAGGTGCTCTAAATCTGTGCTGCCCTTCAAAGTCCAAATGCACAAGTCTGACTGTTTCCCCTCTTAATAAAACGATTAAAACCTACTACATCAGCAGCTGTAAAGGCTGAGAGTTAAGGCAGAGAGTTAACATTTTCCTCATTTGATGCACTCAGGGCTAATGCTTTATCCATTTTCTAAAAAAAAAATTAACTCGGAGTGAAATATGAAACTAAAGCCCCATTTACAAGATGTTTTAAAGTGGAAACAGGAAACTTTTGTAGTGTTTGGGTGCCACTGAAAACACAACATTTTGGAAACGCCTGTGGTGACATCATTGTTTTCAGCTAAAGTGCAATGAAACAGCGTTGTTGTGTCTTCTGATTATATAATGAAAAAAACCCAAACCCAAAATTCAATTTAGCTGGAATCAGCACAAAAAGCAACAACACCAAACAGTAACAATCAAGTTGAGCAATCAAGTTAATGAAAAAATCCTTCAAATCACAATAAATCTTTTCAGTTAAACAATTTAATTCTCACCGTGTGTCAGCATCACCATGAGGAAACTGATAACAGGCCCGTGATTCATGATAACATTAAACCATGTTGTTTGATTGAATTATTGCACTGGAAGCAAATGTGTGTTTTTCTTTGATGGTTGCCCCGGTCATTGCTCATCTGTCAGTCTGCAGCTCGGCGTTGACTCGTTCACGTGACCCTTTCTTTGTCACCATTGGTTTAACTTCCTCTAATGGCCACAGGAGTGCACTTTAATTCAGCTGGAGGATTCAGATGATATGAAGGAAGCGCTCCATCACTTGACGTTACCCTACATTGACTTGCCGGTGATTGCCTAACCTTTTACAGTCCCCCTTTTCATTTTGTCCTTGCGACAGGCCGACCACACCCACTGGGACCCCGTTAGGCTAAAATGTAACAGCAAATAGAATTTGTCCTATCTGTTACATTTACTTGTATTGGATTTATTTTGCGATCCCACCTCTGTGACAAGGTAGACTTGCTTAAGATGCAAAAGGCCTGGATGTCACTTTTGTTTATTGATTTTTAAATCTTGCAGAAGATATATTTTGTGGCTTTGCGGTAGAGAGTCGGGGCGAGGCGAGGGGGTGGGGTGGTGGGTCGGGGGGGTCCATCTGACCCAGCCACTCCATTTTAGCTTTGTCTGAGACCAACTTTCAGCAGATCGGCTATCTGCTGAATAAAAAGTGAGTTTGCTTTGTTTCTTTTTTCCTTCCTTCGCCTCTTAGAGGATAAAAAGGTCACGGGCAGACTGGTATTTAAGATTGAATGTGCACTCAGAAAGCAAACAAACCCAAAACAAACTGCATTGCAACTCAGTGTGTACATTTTTGAGAAAAGAAGAGATCAATCAATCCCAAACATCAATATCCGTTTGCATCCCTTTAGCCGCACACGTTTTCCAACTAATGAAATCTGTGCATGGCTCCCCTGTTATCGATTTTAGAGAGGCCCTAATTTGCCGCTTGAGATCAGGCAGCTCTCTCCCTCTCTTTCTCCCTACCTTTCTCTCTCTTTTCCTTCCCTATGCATGCACGCGTGCACACGCACGCACGCACACGCACGCACGCACGCGCACGCACGCACGCACGCACGCACGCACGCACGCACGCACACACACACACACACACACACACACACACACACACACACACACCTCCTGTCATGTGTAACACAGTCATGCCTTGGGCAGCATATTGAGCGCTAGCTGCAGCGGTAGGGAAATCCTGCAGGGCAAAATGTTTAGTGCAGTATCTGAAGTCGTTAGATATGATTAATAATGTGCTGAGAAGGGCCGCCAGCCATCAAACAGCTCATCATAGGCACATATCACCTGGTAACTACGGGTCCACTTCTCCACATACATCTATATCTGCCATTTTTGACTGCGAGATGCTGATCCTGAGAGCTACTCAGCGTGGTGACTGGATGAACCGCCAGTGTATTTCACTCAACGGACCTTAATATGGCCGAACAATTCAGTCGTCATGAGAGAGTGAGCAAAGATTCTTCTTCTAGTAAACTCCAGGTGCCCATATACAGTTCTTATCATATTTTAACAGCTTCACAAGTTGACCTGCTGTAAATGAGTCAACTGTTTTCAGAAATCATGAGAAATGTGTCGACTCGCTGCTCACAACTGCACTATTGTCCTGTTTTTGACCCATTAGCTGAGCCCTTAGCACAGTGAAGTTTTATCCAATTTACTTGTTAAATAGTTGTAGAATAAGTAAGTAAGTAAGTACATTTTATTTGTATGTTTGTAATGCTTTTCAAAGACACTGAGTCACAAAATGCTTCACAGTAAAAAATGGATAGGAAAAACATCTTAAAAAACATAGCAGATGTTGACAATCATAGGCATAGAGTCATAAAGTGCTTTGCAGTAAGACAGGTAAGAAGACATCTTAAAAACACAATAAAAGCCGATAGTAAAAGCAGATAAGAGAACATCTGAAAACGGCGCATATGCCGAAAGTAAAAGTAGGTGGGGGATCATCCTAAAAGCACAAGTGACGGTGGTCGGTGACCACGTGAGAAGGTTGGACTAAAAAGCTTTTCTAAAAAGATGTGTTTTCGATGCTTTTTAAAAATGACCACTGAGTCTACGGAGCGCAGGTCGAGTGGGAGTTCATTACAAAGTCGGGGAGCGACAGCTTTGAATGATCGGTGGCCCCAAGTTTTAAAACAGGTACGTGGGACCATTAATAGGTTCTGCCCAGATGATCTCAAGCTGTAGGGTTTTATGAGATTGGCAATGTAGGGAGGGGCTTGGCCATGCAGGGCTTGAAAAGTTAGTACCAGGATTTTAAACAAAACTTAACAATTTAGTGAAATAAAGAGGATTTAGGTCAGGTGTGTCAAACACGAGGCCTGTGGGCTAAAACCGACATCAAAAGAGACTCCAATCTGGCCAAACCATCAAGAAAAAGGGAAAAAGTCTCAAAGAAAACTGTTTTTTTCACAAACTTAAGCTACTTAGTTACTATCAAACCAGCCTCAAAGCTGAGCTGTCAGGGGGAGTTTGAAAAAAATACACAGAATGACACATTTTTTGGGGGACATTTCACTGTATTTTGTACCAAAATCTTTCATTAGAAATGGTTTTATGTTGAGATTGTAGTAATTTTAGCAGTAATTATTTGGTTTTGGAAAAAAAAATAAAAATGTCACCACTCTTCAATGCAACAAAGAAAAACGTTGTTCTGAATGTGACCCTTGAACTACAATGTGTGGAAATGCTTCTACGTTTTCTTTAAAAATGTAGAAATTTTCTTGGTGGTTTGGCGGTCCTGTTTTGCCCACAAGCTTTATGTTTGACACCCCTGAGTCAGAGGTACTCATTGGGTGCATTGGAGTTGTATCTCTGTACGGAGGTTCATCATCAGACAACCTTTGCAATACAAACATTGTTACTTAGTGACTCGTTGACGATGGGAAACATTATCAGGTCCAATTTTATTTGTAGACCACATTTCAAAACAAGAGATTGGACCAAAGTTCTGCCCATCAAGACTCAGTAACACACTAAAACAGTCAGAAATACAATAAAAAGGCACTAAAACAGTCAAAAACTCACTAAAAAGAATAAAACTGAAGTAAATCATAATGAAATGCTTTGAGACTGAAAGTGTTGGGACTGGCTAAGATAGGATTAAAAACATAAAATGAATCCTTGAATGTACAGGAGGTAGTATAAAGAAGTGAGGACTCGAGTTGCAGGTGTGTCTGTCAGCAGCCGAGCAGCAAACTGACTCGCGCTGAATGAGAAAGTGACCTGTTATGTTGCACTTTTTATTAAAAAACGACAAAAATGTCCAATCGTCCAGCTTTTTCACTGATTTATCAAACCGAAGGTTGCAAGCAACCACACAGCTCACACACAGACAAATTCACACCTGTGTTGAATTTAGAGACACCAACTAAGATATATTGTGCAGATATATGAGATGAACAGGAGCACTCTGAAAAAACAAAACAAAAAACATGAATACACAGAGAAGACACAGGTGACAAACAAAAAAACAAACAAACTTGGACACGAACTGGAAACCTGGAAGCTGATTGAAGCAGAGATATGCAAGATTTCATCAAGAAGAGCCTGAGGAGCACCCTGCGGATTTGGTGGCCAAGAAGGATCCGTAATGAGGAGCTATGGAAAGAAACAGACCAATGGCCAAGAGAGGAGAGGAAACCTAGAGTGTGGGGCGGGACTGGACACATGATGGACACGTGGCCATGAGGGCCTTTGAGTGGAGCCCAAAGCAGAAGAGAGGGAGACCCCAAACAAACCTGGAAACATGAGAACGTCAGAGTGGAGGAGCGTTGGAGGCTTATGTGGCGTCAGGAAAAAGATACGGCACTAAATAGGGTCAGACTGTATGTTCTATCAGGAATGAAGAGGAATAAATAATGTATGACTCCACTGTGCAGCCCTTCATTACGTACAGCACAACTTGGAAACACCTTGAGTTTTTGAAGTCTTTTTTTGTTCTGTACATCTGAGATGAAAACAGGTTCCAAACACAAAGCAACAATAGCAGCAATAGAAACACGAGGACAACGTTACCACGTAAAGCACCTTTTGTCACATTTTTTGTATGAGAAATGTGCTTCATGAATAAAACTCAATCAATTCATTGAGTTAAATAGAAAACTAAGCATCAAAGATGGAGAAGCATGTCAGCAGTTCCATATTGTTTCCATGCATTGGAGGAACAAAGCCATCAGTGACGACCCTCGGCAGTGAGAGCGAACAGGTTTTTCTATACATGACTCTCACAGTCAGGGATTGTTGGAGGGTTTGTGTTAACGTTGCTGAAAATGCTCCTCCGGGCTTCAGTGAAGGATAAGTAAACTGTATTAAATTAAAAGAGCCTCCCATCATGACCCTCGCTGTAAAGAGTTGTTTCTCTAAAGAAGACAGATAGCTAGATAAATAGATAGATGGATGGATGCATCAAAGGATCGGCAGAAACAAACAGTAAATCACCTTTGGGAAATAACAACAGATACTGCAGTGTAGTGGAGCGTCAGACTGCGCTGTTGACTTTAATTAAGGTGGTATTAAAGCATTACGGGTGTAAGTTTAAGTCCTTGAAAGACAGCTAAATAGTACGGTGACATCAGGGAGTGCCAGATGCTCACTAAATATTCCTTGGAAGCGGCCCCCCTGCCTGCACTGCGGCGGGTGGTCTCCAAATAAGACACTGAATGCAAATTGAACCAAGACAAGTGCAATATCTGTGCAATGTGTCATCTTTTGGCTGCGGCTGGTTTGCGATCACAGAGCGGATCGAGGCCAACGCGATGACGCACTCGCGTGTCAACCACTCTGTCATGGCAGCCAGGGCTTGGAATACTAAACAAAACGACGTTTCAGAAACTCACCGTGAACTGACAGACATTAGAATGGACATTTTTTTGACTCGCATGTTCATAAGGACATTCTTTTAACTTAATTTATTTTCAGAACAAAATGAAACATGAACAGAATAGAACAGCAAGTGAGAGTCAAAACCGTGTACACGGTAATGGGTTATACATTCATGGTTTAGAGTAATAGTTATAACTGTGGCATTTATAGTGGTAGGGTGACACAGAGGTAAGGTCACATCAATTGAAACCATACAAAGAAGCAGGACATACCTGGGAGCCTGACTAGCTGATTTTTCAGATTTATGCAGAAGATGTTTATACAGAGTTCCTCTTTCCTTATCGATTCACTTTTCTCCTCTTTGTTCTCCTTGTTTTTATTTACAAAATCTGTTAATTTTCCCCATTTTCTTTCAAAACCCATCCTATCCAGTCTCAGGTTAAGAGTTAGTTTTTCCATTTCAAAGATTTTACAAACTATGGTGAACCAATTGTCTATAGAGTGGATCAGCTTGTAGCCATTGATGTGTAATGGCATTTTTACCAGCTGCTGTAAATATTTTCAATAAGTATTTGTCACTTCCTTTCACTTCGTCTGGGAAAGCACAAGACAGGAATTTGGTATTTTCAACTTTCCTCATACATCATTCCAAACCTGCTGGATCCCAGGACAGCTCCAGAAAACATGATATTGATATGCTTCCTTTTCATCACATTTCCTCCAGCATGTCTACGGTACTCCAAGCTGCATTGTTTTCAGCTTTGGTGTCATAAAAAACCGTGTTATGTTTTTCCAGCTGAATTCTCGTCAGGTATTGGAGTTTGTGGTAGCGTGTTGTATTTTACAAATATTGGTGCATTGCTCAGCTGAGATTTTAGCTTTCATTTTTTCCCATCTTTCTTCGATGTTGCCCTTTGTATGTTTTCTGGAACCATCAATACTTTGATCTAGTTTAGACACAATATTCTTTATCCCCTCACCGTATCCCTGTACAAAAAGTGTCACAAGTTGATTTGCATTTGTGTCTGGTTCATGGTCTTGAATCTCTGCGTGGAAATACTCTTGTACTTGAAAGTACCTGAACATGTTTGGCTTCTCAAGGTCATATCTACTCTTCAGAGTTTCTTAACTCAGCAAGTTATTATTCAGGGATAGGGTTAGGGTTAGTTATTATTAATATTCATTAAGGACATTCTTGAACCAGGGTTTGAATCACACCCCACAATCTGTCTGTCTGTATGTCCTCTTTTCTCTCCTCCTATCACCTATCCCCAACTCTAACAGCAGAAAGTCTCTACCTCTGAGTCAGGTTCTGGTGAAAGTCTGCAGGATGTCAGAAACCCTCTCACATCCTGGGGTCAGAACACTGATCTACTCCTCAACAGCAACAAGACACTTGGTCACTGACACACAGCAGAGAAGAGGTGGTGGTCTGACCTCAGAGGACCGGACAACGGAGGTGAACCCAAAGCTCAGCAGAGACTTCATGAAAAAAACTGGACCCCCACAGAACCACCGTCCACTGGTGCATCACAGAAAACATCTTGGTTTGGTTCTAGAGCTGCACTGAACAGGAGAGGAAACACTCGTAACAGAATTACTTCAGAGACCATCAGTGCCCCTGTAACGTCCTAGGAATGTATTCATTCTGCTGGGTGGAGAAACTGTGACTGCAATCACTCTGTACTCTGCAGGAAGTTCAATTCAATTCAACTTTATTTATATAGCACCAAAGACAACAGAGTCATTTCTGGGTGCTTTACACACCACACACCACACAATGCACCTTTTAATCCATTTTCCATCTGGAATAGTCTTTATTCAGCATCATCCCTTCTACCTTTCACACTTAACTCTTGTTTACCTTGCTTGCTTTATTTGTCCCTCAAGACTTCATGCTGCTGTGCATTGAGAGCTTTACTGTAAATGGAAGTTACTTGAATCAGTCATACATGGCAATAAAGAATGTATTGTTTTTTTTTTTTCAACATACGCTTTATTGTTGTCTCAACTAAACACATAGAAGGTAGTGTCAGTAGAAATACCTTCAGTCTGTTTCGATGCTCATCTGTTTTGCACACTGTTGTAGGTCTCTAATATGTGTGGGATTCTTCATCTCAGAGCACCTCCTCATTAACCTCCAGCCAGTTCCACCAGAACAGTTCGTGCTAGGTATTTCTGTTGAATTTTTTGATCACGTTGTGGCGGCCATTAGGATTCAGGCCTCTCACCCAGTAGGATGATGGGAAAAGGGGCGTGGTTTTAGCGCTCCCGCGCCTGGGGCTGTTGCCTTATTGTTCAGTCGAGTTTTGGCGGTTGCTGAATAAAGACGTGTTCCTACCTTCAGCTCTGACTCATCCTTCATCTTGTCACATTGGTGACCCTGTTATGGACATGTTCGAGGGAGCAGAAGACTGTGACGTTGATCCGTCCTCGTCTCCTCAGCTGCGTCAGACGGCAGTTTTCACCGCGGCTCTGAGGCTTCCCGACTTCTGGCACAATGACCCGGCATCCGACTGCGAGGAATCACTGAGGATGAGCAGAGGGACTACTTGATCATCGCCGCCTTGGACCAGCAAGCCACCAGGCGGGCAATGCAACTCCTGCGCGCACCCCCGCAGCTCGGAAAATTCACCGCTCTCAAACAGCTCCTGCTTTGGAGATTCTGCCTTTCTGTCGCCGAGAGGGCGGACAAACTCCTCTCCCTGCCTGGTTTAGTGGACGGCTCGGCCGTGGAATTGATGGACAACATGCTGTCGCTGTTGGGCTCGGACGAGGGTGGTTTCCTATTTCCCCACTTGTTTCTGCGCCAGCTCCCGCTGCCAGCACGCGCAGCTTTGGCTAACTCCCGCTGCTTGGCCGAGGGGGATTGCCAAGGTTTAGCCGAGGAGGTGGATCGAGTTCTGCTGGCGACGAGATTTGCGGTACAAGGTGTGAAAGCGGAGCCCCCCCAGCTGGTGACGGAGGATGCAGACCTTGTGGTGGTGGCTGGAGTGACCGCCCGGAAACGACTCAGGACCCGCCTGTGCTTTTTCCATCAGCGGTTTGGCGCCAAGGCGTGACGCTGCGTCCCTCCTTGCACGTTCGAGGCGCCGGGAAACACCAGGGCCAGCATTCAGTAGCAGCTGTGGGTGCTGCTGGACGGAGTGAGCTGCTTTTCGTCAAAGACTCAGTGTCGGGGAAGCGTTTTCTGGTGGACTCCGGCTCGCAGCTGAGCCTCCTCCCTCCAGCCGGCACAGATTTGTCGGCCGGGGACACAGGACCTCCGTTGAGCGCGGCCAACGGTTCCCCCATCTCGTCTTTTGGCAGTAGGTCAGCAACTGTATGTTTCTACGGACGCCAGTTTAAGTGGGACTTTGTGATCGCCTCCATTACTGTTCCCATTATCGGTGCTGATTTTCTCTTTGCTCATGATTTGCTGGTTGATGTCGCGAACCGCGGGTTGATCGATGCAGTGTCATTTGCTATCTTTCTGTGTGAGACCGGGGGACCTGGGCCGGTGACCTGCGCTACTTTTTTAGCATCAGAGAATGTGTTTCAGCATTTGTTGGGGGAGTATCTGTCTTTGACCAAGCCTGTATTTACCACCACAGTGACAAAGCATGACGTCGAGCATTTCATTGCTACCATGGGCTCACCGGTTTTTGCGCGCACATCGCTTTGACGCTGATAAGCTAGCTATAGCTAAAGAGGAGTTTGCCAATATGGAGCTTTTGGGCATCGTGAGGCGTTCTAATAGCCCGTGGGCCTCGCCGCTTCACATGGTGCCGAAGGCAGACGGGTCATGACGGCCATGTGGAGATTTTTGCCGCCTTAACAATATCACTGCGCATGATCGCTATCCCATTCCGCATATTCAGGACTTTTCTGTGCGTTTGGCAGGTACATCTGTGTTTTCTAAAGTGGACTTGGTGCGCGGTTATCACCAGGTTCCTGTGCATGCAGATGATGTGCCTAAGACTGCAGTGATTACCCCGTTCGGATTTTTTGTGTTCCTGCGCATGCCTTTTGGCCTTAAATGTGCAGCACAGACTTTTCAGAGGTTGATGGACTCGGTGCTGGGCGACCTCGCTTTCGTGTTTGTTTACCTGGACGACATTATGGTGGCTAGTTCTTCAGTTGAGGAGCATTTGTCACACCTAAAGCAGGTTTTTCAGCGCCTTGAGGAACATGGCCTTATTGTCAATCCTGCTAAGTGCCAGTTTGGTGTGCCTGTGATTGACTTTTTGGGTCAGCGTATTTCAGCTCAGGGTGCCTTTCCGTTGCCTTCTAAGGTGCAGGCGGTGACAGATTTCCCTCGTCCAGCCTCGGTTAAGGCCCTGCAGGAGTTTTTGGGCATGATTAATTCCTACAACCGTTTTCTTCCGTGTGCCGCCCACCTTCTGCAGCCACTTTATGGGGCTTTGCGTTTGAAGAAAGGCTCCGATCCAATTGACTGGACACCAGATCGTGTCCTGGCCTTTGAGGATGCCAAGACTGCTCTTGCTGATGCAGCTCTTTTAGCCCATCCAGCACCTTCAGCACCCATCCCTTTAACGACTGACGTCTGATATAGCGGTGGGGGCTGTGGTGGAACAGCAGGTGGCTGGAGTTTGGCAGCCTCTAGTTAGCTGAGCCACAAGTTACGAGATAGCGAACGCAAGTATAGTGTTTTCGACCGTGAGTTGTTGGCGTTATATCTTGCAACTCGTCATTTCCGTTTCCTTTTGGAGGGTCGTTCATTCACAGCTTATGTGGATCACAAACCGTTGACCTTTGCGATGTCTAAGGTGACGGAGCCGTGGTTTGCTCGCCAGCAGCGCCATTTGGCATCCTTCTCTGAGTTTATGACCGATATTTGGCATGTGGCTGGTAAGGCGAATTGTGTCGCTGATTATCTGTCTCGTGTGCTTGTGTGTCCGGTGCATCTGGGGGTGGATTTTTTTGCTATGGCTGCCGACCAATCCGATGACTCAGACATTTTGACCCTCCAGTCTGCAAGTACGGGCCTTAGGCTGGAGAATGCGGTTTTGGAGGAAGGTGGTCTGTCTCTCCTCTGCGATGTCTCTACGGGTCGGCCCCGCCCCATAGTTCCAAATTCTTGGCGCCGGCGCGTTTTCAATTCTATTCATTCCCTTTCTCATCCAGGGGTGCGGGCGTCGGTGAAATTGGTCGGGGCTAAGTTTGTTTGGCCGGGCCTTCTCCACAATGTTAAAGAGTGGGCAGCTGTGTGTGTCGCATGTCAGCGTGCTAAGGTCCACTATTACACTAAGTCACCCCTGGAACCGTTTCCCATTCCGGCGAGACGTTTTGATCACGTGCATGTGGATTTGGTGGGTCCTCTGCCTCCTTCGCAGGGTTTTACCCACCTGCTTACAATGGTGGATCGAACCACCAGGTGGCCAGAGGCGGTTCCTCTGTCCTCCACGACTTCCGCAGATGTGGCGCGCACGTTCCTTTCTGCTTGGGTCTCGCGTTTTGGTGCCCCGTCAGATATTACCTCCGACAGGGGCCCCCAGTTTGTGTCGAGCTTTGGTCTGTGATGGCGGCGTCTCTGGGTGTGCAGGTACATCGTACTACTGCACCCCCAGTTTGTGTCAGAGCTTTGGTCTGTGATGGCGGGGTCTCTGGGTGTGCAGGTACTACTGCATATCACCCTCAGGCAAATGGCTTGTGTGAGCGTTTTCACCGGTCCCTTAAAGCAGCGCTGCGTGCCGCACTGTCTGATGGTAACTGGGTAGACCGTTTGCCTTGGGTAATGCTGGGGTTGCGTTCGGCTCCTAAGGAGGATCTAAATGCGTCGCCTGCCGAGCTTGTGCTTTGTCAGCTGCTCCGAGTTCCTGGGGAATTTTTGCCTGTGAGTTCTGCGCCGCGACCCCGGTCGGCCGTCGGTCCATTTTCCTCCAGCAGTTTTTCGACTCCGGGCCCTATTCACCACGGTCGTTTGTTCCGACGGAGCTCAATTCGGCCCATTTTGTTTTCGCGCGACATGACGCTCACCGCTCGCACTTACAACCCCCGTATGATGGCCCCTTCAGGGTCCTGGAGAGGGGTCCTAAGGTTTTTGTGCTGGATATGGGTGGGCGTAGGGAGTGCATTTCGTTAGACAGGCTGAAGCTTGCTCATATGATGGCTGATGAGGTCATGTGTCCGGCCCAGGTTCCCCGTCGTGGTCGCCCTCCTTCAAGACCCCCAGTGTTTTCTCCTCCTCAGGAACGCCCTGCTCGCTGAGTTTCACCTGCAGTTTCGCCTGAGGGACGTTAAAGCCTCCAGTGAGGTACTGTACTGACTGGTTTCCCAGATTTGCCTTCTGGGTGTTCGGGGGGGGGGGGGGGGGGGGGGGGGGGGGCTGTGTGACAGCTGTTAGGACTCAGGCCTCTCACCCAGTAGCATGATGAGAAAAGGGGCGTGGTTTTAGCGCTCCCGCGCCTGGGGCTGTTCCGTATTGTTCAGTTGAGTTTTGGCGGTTGCCGAATAAAGACGTCTTCCTACCTTTAGCTCTGACTCATCCTTCGTCTTGCCACAATGTCACATTTCCTACTTAAAATACAGTTTTGTCTTTCTTAAGATCATCTTAGGATTTGATTATTTTGGTAGCAAACCAGCAAACACATCCTGTTCCACAGGCTCATTTAACAGGTGATTGCTGGCGTATGTGTACCTGTTTTTCCAGCTAAATTCGTCCTGAATGGAAATCTATTCTAATCGAATGATTAATCTTCATGTGTTGGCTGTAGCTGAAGTTACCAAGGCAACCGAGTACAACTGATTCAATCTCCTAAACCGAGCATAGTTTTTGTCTTTAATAAGAGAAATGACAGAAGTAAACTAACAGTCATAACTCTGGAAAAAGAAGCTGAACTGGACATACGTTCAGTGTCACTACTGTCACCTATTGCACAAAAATGGCAGTGATGAAGTTTTGCATCCTGCACCTTTAACTCGTCATTTACGCAATGTAACATTGTGTTTGCATATATGATTCTGTTAAAAGCTTTTAGTTTGCATATCAACATTTTAAAAACACTGTTTATTTACACCACAAGGGCAGAAATGAATGAATGAATCAACGGATGGTTTATTTCAGTTACAGTTTCAGTGCAAAAGTGGAATGTTGCACATCCAATGATTGTGCTTAAAGGTTCAGGCACACGTTTTTTGTTTTGTTTTGGGGTTTAAAGTACAACAGGGATTTGCACAATTTTACATTGCTGCTGAATGTATTCCAAAATGTGACTCCCATTAATATGACATTCCAACATTGGTTCTCACACTACCTCTTTCAAATACACACAATCCACTTAAATTATAATTATTTTCTCTTAATTTAAAAAAAAAAATGAATACCTGTGGGAAGACTTTTATTCTTTACTCGAAATAGTATTTTAGATATTTTTAAGGTTATAATAGCTACAAATTTTAAGGTGCAAGATTCTATGAATAGTTTGTTAGTGTTTTCTAGATAAGACACTTACGGAGCCCGGGGCTCCGTAGAAACTTTATTTATTATTCTAATAATTATTTTCTGGACAATGTAGTCATCACTTTGGTCCACTAGTGGGTGCTGTTGTTTGTTTTTGTAATGAAACCACACACACATGCAGAGAACAATCTGCTTTAAACATTAACAGCAGGAGAACACAGACATTCTAGGACATTCTAGTGGAAAGACGACCAAGTTGCATTGGACTGTGACTGTCAAAATAAAACTACCAAGTCCAGGAGATTATGGACTCGGAGTCATGACATGATGGAGGAAACATTGTTCTAATTGTCCAGCGACTGAGCATGTGCCGAACAACTGCTCACATTCTTCTGCACATTAAAAAAGCAGGACGTCTACAAGCTGCCATGACAGTTTTTCATCCAGTTCTTCCATCTAAGGATGTGCTGATCTAATATCCTCTGTATCACCGCTGATATTACCTTTATCAAGCACATCTGGTGCTGGCTGCTGAGCAGCCAATCCCATTCCTTTGCCAGATTATCTGTCGTTCAGACTTATTGCAATGACCTCAGATGACTAAACTCACCGCTTGCTTTTTAACACTGCCCACTGATCTTGATGTGAATCCACTCTGATTACAATTAATTAGCAGCTGCTCATTAAAGATATTAAACCCACATTCTTTCTATTGTTTTCAAATGATGTAGCAGATGTGCTTCCGGCTTTCACATGAATCCAGCAGAGCAGCATCAGTATTCCTCTGCTGTGACTTTCCTATGTTTACTCTTTCAGACCTCTATTTAGTTATCCGCTGCACCATGTTCACGACTTGCAGGAGAAGCAGTATTCAGTTGGCTTCAAGGAAATTATATCCAAAAGAAAGCTGATTAATTCTTCGATTGTGGGCTGAGTATTAAAAGTGTCACTTAGAAAACCAGCTCAAGTGTTATTGTTCTCTGTGTGGCTTTGTCGCTACTTTAAACCTAATAGGAGTCCTGTTACTACGGTTTTCATTTTAGATAAGAGCACTTTTATTTTTCATCCAAACCTGTAGCTAAGATTGTTATACAAGGTAAAAGTAGTAATATTAGCTTCAAGGGTATCAAAAAAAAACAAAAAAACATGTACATCTGCTTTATTGGAATAAATGAACAGAATTGTACTGGAGGCAACAGCTGTGTTTGTCAATAATAAGTAGATTACTGTGTTAAACTGAACTCAGGACTCCTACATTTAAAACGTTTCGAACTGTGACCAAAAATGCACTTCTTTCTAATCTAATACTGAATAAGTCTCGTTTCTCTATTAAAAGTCGATTCCGTGGCTTAGAAGCAGAATACAATAATAAACAGCTCAAGACGTGGCTGCAATTTGAAGCAAAAGCATTTGACTTCTCAGCGAATTACTTTTTAGGATCTGTTGGACTGTAACATGTTAACATTTCAATACGAAAACAGACACAAATAACTTGAATTGTTCCTGTAGCTGCTGATCCCAGAGCTCATCTCACAGCGTTCAGCTCCGGTCTGTTTGATGTCATCACACAAATCCTTTACACGGACTCAAGGAAAAATCAGGAACTGTCTTCAACTGGATCTTTTTAGTTGAAATTGATAACAATCTCTCACAAACATACTTATGGAGTTCGTGTTCAAGGATCAAGTTTAGGGCTATGTGTGTGTCTGCGTTTCTTCATGACACAGCACCAACTATTGCTTTAATAAATATACTAATTATTGTCTTTTTAAAACTTATCATCTCAGGATACAGCTCCAGTGTACCACTTTTTTAAGAGATGATTACAAATACAAATATTAACCTTTATGTACGTACTGACACAGGTTTTAAATATGGGTATTAAATGCCACGAAGCCTAATTTATGCTCCACATGCAAATAATGTGCGACGGCTATGCGGTGCCATGAACCACCTCCATACAGCCTTTGCATTGATGCTACGTCACCTCTGACAACCTTGAAGGCTCCAGAATATGACTTGAGTCCAGAGTACACACAGTACTGTGTGTTGCAGCTATTTACGCACTGTACTATGTGTACTGTAGACTGCAGACTGAGGGACAGAACTGTTAATGAGTGAATCAGTCAGACTTTATTCATATTCAGCGTGTAGCATCACTGGTGTGTGAGTGCCAAAACTGTTTAGCATGTAGCATGTAGCATGGCTCAGAGTAAAATCCTCCTGATCCACTGAGCAGATAAAGTACAGAGCAACATCGTTCGGACTCTACTGGTCTAAATGTCTCTGGTGATGAAGTTGCTGGTGATGAAGTTGCTGTTGTTGCTCCAACTATCTTGATATTATTTCAGAACACAGTTTATCGACTGTATTATTTTTGTCATTCTCATTGATATTATAGAATATCCAGAGTGCAGACATCACTCGTCCTCTCTTGCAGACCTGCGGGTGACGTTGCTGACATCATGTAGTACTCGCCGGGTTCTCCCAGGGTGCTTTTATGAGTACAAGTACTCCGTGTGGTACTACTGTCATCACATTCCGAAAGAGAGAAACTGGTTGAAAAATTACACATTACACACTACAGGCATTTTTCAGAATTTACATTTTTAATTTCACTGCTCAAATAAGTTCTGTTTCTAAGCTTTTTTTTTCATTTTCATTTTAAGAATATTAACAAGTTTCCATTTTTCTCCATGAGAGAAAAAGTCTCATTTGCTGATTATATTTCAATTGATTAGATCATTCTAATGATCTCTATGATCTGCCTTCAAAAAGGTAATTCAGAGCACTGATGACTCAGACCTGAACCTGAACCAGGACCAGACCAGGACCAGGACCAGACAGGAGTGAGCAGATTACACCAGTTTTAATTCATCTGAAAGAAAGTGGGTAAAAGGTAAATGGACTTCACTTAAATGCTTTTTAACTGTGTGAGCAGAACCAAAGTGCTTTACATTGTTACATCGTTGATCACATTCACCCATTCACACACCAATGGATCCTGAAACACGAGTGAAGCTCTGAACCACAATTACAAACATTTAAAAGAAAGCTGAAAATGCACTTATTCAACTGGGTATTCAATAAGTGGTTATTTTAGTCAAAGTTATTCATTCTACATTTTGTTTGTCTAATTTTACTTCTGTATGGTTTTAAGCTCAGTTTCAGCTTTCTTTTGCCATACCATCAATTTACTTCAATATTCAATGCACTTTATAATATTGTTTTGTATGTTTCTTCAACCACCTGTTTTGTCATTTTCATTTTTAATCTTCTTGTTTATTTGTTGCCTTAAAGGTTTTTTTTAATCCACTTCTTTAGCATTTTCCTCCATTCTTGTTTTTATCTCCAGTTTCTTTGTCCTTCTTTGTTTTGTCCTGTTTTCACTGAATCCATCTTCCTTTCAGGCACCTTGGATTCTACCCGCCCGCCTGAAAAGTGACATCAAATAAAGTTTGATTGATTGGAAAGAAGGCTGAGCTGATGCAGCGACACACACACACACACACACACACACACACACACACACACACACACACACACACACACACAGAGAGAACATGCAAACGCGACTGAGAAAAAGCTCCAAAGTGCGTCATGACATGATTTAATAACAGAAACCTTCATGTGAAGAATAATTTAAATGTTTCTCCCACCTTTGTTATGTTTTATTTAAAACAAACCTTCAAATCTTGATAAGTTACAAAATTTTCTCATGAAAACACAGTCTGTGTGCTTGAACTAGTGTCCTACAAATTCGAATCAGTTCAACTTTATTTATATAGCACGACATACAACACAGTCATTTCTAGGTACTTTTAACAGAGAAAAACTCACCAAATGGTTAATTACTTTGATCAACGAAAGTTAGGTTGAGAAGGTTTTGTGATCCATTGTAGTTTCTTTAAAATTCTACATTTTCATTCCAGGATATTAGTCAGGACAGTTCAATACATTCTAGAACTCTCATTTATTCTAGAACTCTGATGCAACCTAGACGCTTGTACACATTGTAGAACTGAAACTGAACTGAATTAAATGAAAATTTCACATACTCAAGCATGAGCTTATTAACCTTGCCATCACTCTGCTTGCATCCTGTTTTGTTTTATTTAACCAATCACACACACTTAAATAACCATAAAACAAAGAGAAGAAAGCAGCCAGGTCAAGCATGTAAATAACTAAGTAGGTAAACACAATGCAAAACTAAAATAAGAGTTTAAGTGTGTATTCCACTGCTCTTCTTCCGGTGCCTGTAGAACATTTGCTTGTCTTGCTGTTTGAACTGCTTCGTGGTTGCTTCCCGTCAGATGGGTCCACAGTTTCACTCCACAGATTGAAATACTAAATGATTTTACTTTTGAACTCTGGCACACTTCTAGTAGTTAACACACATATCGTAATTGCTGGAGCAGTCATCTCAGAGTCCCTCCAACCGTTTCCTCCTCACTTCTGTACTCACAGACTTCCTGTTAAAGGGTTAAACCCACCATGTAATTTCACATGTGAACAGCAATTGTTCCGCACTGAGAAATCAATGCTTCTTAGTGAACGGCACATAATGTACATGCATGTTGTACAGGCTGACCTATTCTGTCCATTTACCACAAGGATGTGTTGTCCAAACCATACGTTATGTTCTGTTCTATTTTCTATCCTCGGCACAACGTCTACTAAACCACAGAGCACTGAGCTATAGATCCATACTTCCTCCTTGTTTAAAGCATTAAATCCACTATCATAGACTTTAATTTCATTTGAATCGGCACAAAGGAAGGCAGACAATAGCAACTGAATTGCTCTTAATGGAAAACTGCTCACTTTTTCCTCCTGTTGCTCCCTCTGCTCTCTTTTTCTTTGTCTCTACCTCTCGGGTGTTTTTGTCAACACTGTTGATAACTGCCATTTTGTTTTATTAGTTGTGTTCCTACAGTCTTCATACTTGCCTATTTTGCACAACTCGAGTGCTATTAAAGGAAATGAACACTCACAGCACCGTGTGCTCCTTTATGAAACACTCCGGATTGTTTTGAAAGTAGAAGATGAGGATGACTCAGTCTGCAGCGTGCTGCATTTCTCCTCTGACAGACACCACATGGGGGAGGATGAAGAGGAGGATGAGGAGGAGAAGTGGCAGATCTCCTGAAAAGTCTGAAAATACTATTGGGAAAGACACGTTGGCCTCACGCACAATCTTTCTTTTTTTTTGATTGGGCACTCTGCTCATGACGATGATGTGTTAATTCACGGCCAACTGTTCACTTCCTGTTTCTAGGAGTTGGCGTCGGTGGGCTGGAGGTTGTGAGTGGCAAGAAGATGTAAGCATAGGGACATGTAGGTGTGGCGACGGGGCTGCAACATCAGGCAGCAGCAGACGGCTGAACCTTCAGTGTGCATCAGGCCTGATGGCGGCTCCTCCCTGGATCCTTGTCTCAGCCCAATATGACAGTTCAACATGAGAGAAGCCCACAACAGCTGGATATTTTGTTTCCTAGTGAAGCGTAAGGGCCCGCTGACTGTCTTCATTAACCAATGAAATGCTCCCGGTTCCACTCGCTCCTGTCATGACTCAAACGTCTTCATCGCACGTTGTCTGCTTCTGGGGATTTCCCACTTTTTCTTAGGCCCTGCCTAAATGAACCGTTTCTGACTTTTTGTTTCAGGAAACATTCACGTTTCCATGGCAGCATTTTGAAAATGGTGTCCAATTCCACTGCAACAGCAGAAACACTGACCATCGCCAAGTGTAGACATGGATACAGAGAAATGACACTTATTCCACATCCAGATTAAATGTCTTTATTAATATTTTTAATAACCTCCTTGGCGGAGATAACAGTCTGTCAGCATGTCAGGCCATGAGTTGGCACAGTCGGCTGTTTTTAATATTTTTCTGGCAGCTGTGGTTCGGTTGGTTGAGCGGTCATATATTTCTATATGCCCCCTATCTTCTTCTGTGTTTTTGATTTATTTGGTGAGTCACAGTGCCCCTAAAGGCCTGGCATGGGTACTACATGTTCTTTGGCATCGTGTTGAATCGTGTTCATTGTGACTTGTGGACAGAAAAAATATCCTTTTGGCTCGTGTAGAGCTCAGTTAGAAGGTTGCAGGTTCAATTCCCTAACTGTCCACATGCCAACGCGTCCTTCAGCAAGACACTGAATTGTTCGCAGTAGGTGGACTGAGCTCCTTGCATGGCCACTGCTTTCATTTGTATATGAATGTATGTTAATCACATTCACACATTTACAATAGAAAGTGCTTTGGGGACTCGTTATAACGTAAAAAGTTATAAAAGTGAAGAACAGTGGTCCCTCACTATAACGCGGTTCACCTTTTGCGGCCTTGCTGTTTCGCATTTTTGTTGTGCAATTTTGCATACTTTTTTATTTATTTTACGGCATATGAACATGCAGTGTTCTCCTGATTGGCCAAAGGAGAACCTGCACATTGTATTCTGTGTTCTGATAGGCTAAGGGACTGTAGACCCTTGTCAATCAATCTCATGCCGTGTCTCATGTATGCGAATGCGTTCGATTTGCCAAATATACATCAATGTCATGCTCGATAGCAGTGAGACTCTGAAGTGCTGCATGTTTGCAAGTTTTGTTCCTGACAAACCCCACAATGTCGACACAAAATTCTGCACCGACAAAGGCACCTGCGGTCACAGCCAACATGCAGAGGTACATTTATGTTTTAAAACCTATGAAGGTTTGAATTTTAGGAGTGTTTAAACAAGAGAGAAATGTGACAAAAAAAAAGTTAATTCCTGTCTGAGAAAAGTGTATAAAGTGTGTGGTGAGGGATTTTACAGCCTTAAAATATATATAATACTTTACCAATTTCATTTATTGCGGGTTATTTTTAGAACGTAACCCCCGTGATAAATGAGGGACCACTGTACATTGACCATTTCTATAATGAAACCACACACACATGCATCAGCGAATGATCCGCTCTAAACATTTACAACAGTAGAACACAGACATTCTAGTGGACAGACGGCCAAGTTGGATTGTTATTAAATTGACTGTCAAAATAAAACTACCAAGTCCAGGAGAATCTGGACTGGAAGTCAAGCCACTCTGGGGGAAACATTGTTCTGATGGTCCAGCTGCTGCGCATGTGCAGCAGTACCAGTTACTACAGCCACGATGTACATGACAGAACTTGAGTGTTTTTGAAAAGTTCCACCATGGAAGCTGTTTTCAAAAAGATCTGTTTCAGTGGCTCTGAGCACCATTGCCATGTAAACACCTAAAACACGATGACAGTTTTGTGTTTTCACTTGAAGATGTTGTTGTGTAAATGGGGGCCCTAAAGGGATTCATCAGTGGAGCACGCATTGCTAACGCCCCCGATGTTACTCTCCAGCACACACAATTGCACCACACAGCTTCGCCATGACAGGATGGGACTTTGTGCGCTGCTGCGCCACGCTGCCACATCCTGCAGAAGTGCCCAACATCTGGATCACCAGTCGAGTCAGACAGTATTTTCCTCACCTAATGGAGATCTACAGGGGGAAAAAAGAGTCAGTCTGGCTCTGCTCGAAAACTCTTTCAGTCCTTTTTCCATCCTGAACACGACTCAGCCTCTCGTCGACACAGTGCGGGCTTTGTTAATGTCAGGAGTGGACTTTCTAACAAATAGAAAGTCTAACCGGTGACTGGAGGTAGTCAGGAGCACAATTTATTTCTTACTTGTTGTTTAGCAACTGTCTGGCTAAAAGGAGCCAATTGGCTTGTGTGTGCTTCATCACCTCGACTGCAGCTGAACGCTGACACTTCATAACATAACACTCCCACAGTTCTTGACAAACAATTTTCAATGATCACATTTCATGTTACAAAAAAAACCAACAAAAAAAAACCTGGAAGCCAGGATGATGGCGATGTGGTGCAGACTGTCTGGCCTGTGTGGACATTCATTGTGTCTGATCCCGGTGCTTTCTATCACCTGATACTCTTACCTGACATGTGAACACCTGCAGACATATGAGATGACAGAAGTTGGACTTTGTGTGTTTGGTTGTTTGGCTGGATGAAGGAGCTGAACTGATCTTCACAGGTTGTAACCTTACACGACCTGTACGATCAGAGAAGAGCATCTTTGACATTTGCCATCTGTGTCAACTGTACTCAAGCATCATCGTGATGTGAAATGTAATTTGCGGTAATCCAAGAAAGTTGGGATTTAATCAAATGTAAAGCCCAGTTTCCCACTTATTTAAAGGTTTGTGCTCAATGCTTATGACAACAAACGAGAAAACAATGATATCATCCAAAAAGTAAAAGCATAACATTATGATTGCCCCCTGTTGGCGGCTTGTTGTATTGACCATGACTCCAGGTAAGCTTTTAAAATTCACTTTCAAAATGTTCCAGTGTAAATGCAAAACCTTTCTAAAAGGAAAATACAAAAACTTTGCATTTTTATTCGAAATGTTGCCTCATCTTTGTAACAATTTGTACTCACACATCGTGAAATGAACGCACAGAAGATAAAACGTGCTGTCTGGTATTGGATAGTTACTTGAAGTACTTAATCACAGTGATGTCTTCAAAAAGTATTTGTTAATAACTGACAATAAAAACTATTTGTTTATTACTGTAAGTGATCTCTCCAAACTAACATGTCCAGATGATGGTCAATACAGTAACTGTATTCTAGTGTTGCTGTGGCGCATTATCTGAGTGGTCAGCTGTCTGTGTGTCAGTATTCACTCACTGGGTTCAGCTGAACATCATTTAGTTGTTTCAACAACGAACATACAGGAAGCAGCACGCCAGTGAAAAATATGGAAGCTGATGTATTTTCACTTCTAATGCATCACTATTGTGTAAACCAGGGGTGAAATAATTGCAGTGCGACTCTTCCAAGTTTTGATTGTTCTCATGTGAAACTCAGAGTTCCGACTTTCTTAAGTCGCACACAACTGTATAAACTAGACTGCAGATTCCCTTTCACTCACTTCACAGCCGTTGCTCGGCTTTATACTGCAGGTCGGGATAGTTGGAGCGTAAAAAGGCAAGAAAACAGAGGCTCAGGAACAGAGACACTTCAGCTCCACCACAAGGAGCAGGTCTGTAAAGAAGTTGGAGTTAATTAGTCGATTAGACCCAGACACAGACACAGACACAGACACAGACACACCTGCTGAGAGCAGCTTGGTAAAATTCCGCCATCAATAACTGTTTAATGAAACGTCATCAACACACAAATGTTGCTTCTTTCTCATCGGCGTGATTGAGGCAATATGCCACTAGCTCATTTTTGTCCTTCTTTGACCAGAGAGCAGGAACCGTTTGTAAATTACAAACCGCTGCAAAAGCGAAGATAAATGACACAAAAAATATCTAAAAACAACTGATATTTACTGCAGTGTCCCCAAAATCACTGCATCCTTCACTTGATCACACTACAATACTTGGTTTGATAGTGATATATGGTTTTTAGCATCTATCTATACGCTCCAGTGGTTTTGCAATTTGCAGACAGTCCCTGAACATTTGTATGGCTGAAAGGTGAAGTTATTCCTGTTAATGCTGTCAATCCTTGCCCTGTCGACTGTTGTCTAACTTTTGTTATTCCACATAGAAATGTATCATACATGGTGTGTATTTCACTTGAAGTCATTTGGTGTTTGTGTGAAAGAGGGAGTTTATTTGTAAGCCAGTTTGTACGATGTGGCTCTTTGTAGTATCATGGCCAGTTTTGTGGCTCTTGGTCTCTGACTGGTTGGCCAACCCTGGTCTGAACACAGTATTGCTAAAGTTACTTACAATCTCAGATATCATATATTGAGTTAGTTCAATTATAATCAAACATTCCACCAGTGAGCAGTTTAGACCAGTGTTTTTCAACCTTTTTGAGCCAAGGCACACTTTTTTGTTTGGAAAAATCTCGAGGCACACCACCACCCAAAAATGTTAAAATTTGATTATATTAGCCTATATTAACAATATAAAGTCATTCTCATCAAAGTTTTATCAACAGGAATCAAATAAATACAGAAAAAAAGTATTTCCCAATTTCTTTTTTTTAATTTTTACTCACTCAGTGTGAAACCTGGACCTGATGGATGAACACAGAGCTGATACCTTGGTTAGCGTTCTTCCTTTTCAAAAACTTCTCCATCACTGTCACTGACACAGTACTTTGATACAAGATGGGAGCAGGAGGTGGAGATCAACCAGAATGACGTCTGTTAAGCTTCGATTTCAATGGCAAACTTCTGTGCTGCCATCTAGTGGTGAAGAGTATTTATACATGATTACTCTGCAACACCCTGCTCTCACAGCTGACAGCGGCTGTGAGAGCAAATTATTTTTTTAGAAAAAAATGTGAAATTGGATAATTTCCCACGGCTCACCTGACGATATCTCGCAGAACACCAGTGTGCCGTGGCACAGTGGTTGAAAAACACTGGTTTAGAGTTTACTAATATAATAAGTATTTGAAAAAAGAGCTTCAGCATTAATGCAGTTATTTCTGCATTAACGGAAAAAGTTGAGGTTTTACAGCAGCATGTCACTTTATAATATGTCTGTTTTTGACATAATTGATAGAAATATTTGTGTCTTTCGGGCTGAAGGTGGCACTGAGCAGAACCAATCAGATTGGCAATGTGATTTAAGCAATAGAGCAATTTTTAAATTTAGCAATGACATTGAACACAGCTGAGCCACATTGATGAAGCAATAAAAAGAAAGTATCCTTCATACTATCCTTTTACTTGGAACACACACAACAGGTTATTTTAAATCAGAAAACATTATAGACATGTTCTGTTCTTGTTCTACCTGTTAATAAATAAATAAATAAATATAAAAGATTAACACATATGATCAGAGTAATCTGATGCACTGAAGCAGAGCTGCATGTGTGACTCATGCAACATTAAAGCAGTTTCCACTGCGTGAATCAATGTCCAGAACAAAAGAGTTTCGCCTCATGGTACCAACCTGACGGCTGCTGTTTTTCATCACTTCAGCTGCACTACACTCAAAACAGCTGGAATTGCAGACGACTGGAAAGCAACTTCTGTCTTTGAGACACGTGCAAAGAAAATCTTTCCCAAAACCCGCCGGAGAACTCTGTGATGACATACTGCTTTCAGGATGTCTTTTCCACCATTAAAATGGCAGATTTTTAGGATGGGTTACTCCGTTTTAAGGGGGTATCCAGAACATCTTGATTGCTTCTTGGTTTTTGATTGTTGTAATGGACTTAAAGCTACCTGGACTTAAAAAAAAAAAAAAAAAACAAGCAAAAAACTAATGTGCCAAAATCACAAATCAGGGTCAAATATTTAGTAGAGCATAAAACAAACATAAACATTATTTTTAAATCTCTGAAGCACATTTTCTGCAGGCTTCTCTATTTGGGTTTTCATAATTCACTCTTACAATAGACTGTATTCATTATGCCGTTATGGAATTCCCCCACGGTGCATTGTGGGATACCCTGTGGCACTCGCTGCCATGTACGTCTGTATAAATACAGTCCCACAAGAGCGACATGCAACTCCTTCAACTCTCCTAAAGCCACAACAATATATATATGTATAGTATATATAATGTGTATAATCGCCGAAGACCCTCAAAACTGTTGGGCTTTTTCACAGGCAACAACATAATTGCATGTTTCACCAGAGATGAGCAGCACATGCTCCGTCTTCAGCATCCGGAGCACAGACCCGGACCACTCAGACCATGGTTCCTTGCATGCCGGAGGACATGGTGTAATCATGAATGACGTCTACGGAGCTTTGAAGCTCATTCTATTTAGCTACAACTAAGAAAGTGAGCTTTCACAGCTGCGTTACTCATCTCGAGTCTCAGTTTATTATTGATGCACTGTTTGCGTGACATTTTAGATAAAAATGCATCAGTTTTGTATTTTAGAAGTTTCGTGAAAATGATGTCTGTTTACACACTGTAAACAAGGTAGTTAGCCGGCCAACAATGACAAAACACAGACATTCTCGTGGACAGAAGTGGGATCGTTATTGCAGTCAACTATAAAACTACCAAGTCCCAGGAGAATATGGACTGGGAGCAGCAGCATTTCAGAAAAGTTGCGTTTTTCCCTTGTTTTCACAAAGACAGTTTTGCAGTGTTTTCAAAAAGTTTCACCTTGGGAACAGTTTTCTAATAATTGTGTTTTTAGTGGCTCGAAGCATTGTGGTCATGTGAACGGGTCCCAAAAGTGAAACAAAAGTGTTTCGCTTGAAAACATTGTATGAACGGGGCCTAAAATCCCCCTGCTACTGTAACTAAAGCAGTGACATCCCCACTTCAGCTTAATTGTTTTTTTTCTGAACTCTAATTTCATTCTGCAAGCCGGAGTGGATCCCCTGGTATGTCGTCTTGCTGCTCACTGTCCAAATGTTTGATGTCTCACTTTCACCATGTTAATGTAAATGTTTATCTTTGGGCAACAATTCATCCACCCAGACTGTCTAGAACGGTGTGTGAAGAACGCTTCCTCCTGCGGGACAAAGAAATGACAATACTCAGGATACGAGCGCTGCCATCTGGTATTATAACATTCCTCCTAACATTTACAACTGAAAAATAGAGCTGCTGTATCCAGGTTGAAAAAATGACAAAACGGTCACATTCTGTGAGAAAGTCATCCTCAGCAACAGACAGAACTCCATCCAAACTACAGATACAGACCTATTTTCTGAGGGAGAACATGTAGATCTTTCCACGTTTCTGACCAACGTGAGCCTGATTCAGAGGAGACTTGGAATATTATTTATGGTTCATTGCTGCTGTCCAGCAGCAGCTTCATAACTGACATTTATATTATTAGATCATTTCATTGTTAAACTACATGACAAACTAGTGTTATATATAGCACAGTTTGAGATCAATGATGTATATCAGATGTAAAAAAAACAACAAAAACAAACAAACATAAAGCTTGTGTCCTGAGTTTTCAGACATGTGGTCTGAAGTCCCAACAGCATTTTCCTTCTCCAGTCCACTCAACATGATGTTGGACTGTTTGTGGCCCTTGAACAAAATTGTGTTTGATACCTCTAATCTATACGTTGCAGCGATATAACCAGACCTTTCAACCAGGAAGTTGCATGATAAAGAAGATGTATTTCATGGGACACTCTAATGCAGTGTGCTGCTTAGGACATCTGTGCCATTTTCCCAGAGGTTTTTATGTAGAATGAAACCACCGTGTGATAGTTTTATTCTTTTATCTTCTGCATGTAGGGACTCACAGTTTCCTGCCTCAATGCAACATGGTGAAATAGTGTCGTAGCAACAGCCGAGGTTTTCTCACACCAGGTCAATGGTGGTTCTGTTTAATTAGAATTATTGTCAATATTACTATTTTAAGGCTGAAATAACAAATGTCAATCAACTCAAAGCAAAGAGAGCAAAGCAGTGAAAATGAGGCATATTTTCTGGCTTTACTTTGAGTTTTACACCGTCGAGTCTCTATGTTTTCGTTTGGTTGTTGCTGTTTATTGGCAGGTGCCAAACAGCTTTCAGGTGCAGCCACTTGACCTGCTCTCTGACTCAGAACAGTGACTTTACCATCTCGTGAAATTCTCCAATTGATTTCTGTGTTTAATAAAAATCTGAAAATAGCCTGAGCACCAATACAACATCTCTCTAATCCCAGATGTCGTGCGATTGCTTTGGAGTATAATTTGAAGTGTCTTTCTCTCTTGTCGATATCTAAGCCAGTATAAAAATACATGCTCAATTATGTTTAATGCACTTTGATTGGTTGGACTTCTTTTATCCATCTCAGAGCTTGTAATTTTTTTATTAGGGACAGAGCCCGAAAGGCCAGGACCCTGTTGTATTTTGTATGTTTCTTTTTTCACTCCTGGGGAAGCTTTGAGCCCAATTTTGACTCATTAAACACGCTCAAATATTGGTATGCTCATCAAGACTGGCGAAAAAAATTAAGGAAACGTAAAAATGAACCCCCAGATTGTGCTCCCCAGCGCCACCACGACCCATAGGAATGTCGTAGGAAGATAATCAAACCAAAACTCAATTGTTCGTCTCATCAAGACCTAAAAATCCCGTGCAGATAGCCCTGACCTACGTAGATCCAACAGGAATCTGCAATTTCCCTTCAAAATAAGATTTGCAAACGCTATCTCCTCTGAGGGTGAATATCGTATCGGCTTCAAAACACTAAAATGACTCGCTCAACTCACTCAAATGCGAATGTGTGTTGCCGATATTCAGTGACACGTTTGACAATATCCTATTTAACACAATCGCTACTTAACTATTTAACACAATTGCGACAGGTGTTCTCAAGTCATAACATTTGAGAAGACCCAAAAAAAGGAAAGAAAACTGGAAAACCTGATGTCAATACCACTGTTTCCGGAACTGGATAATGAAGAGGGAAAAATCCTTCATGAAATGGTGCAGCTTTTGAATGTAAGTTGTTGTGAAATACATTTTATAAGTCACAAGTATCTCCAGAGTAATTTTGCATTTAAAAGGCATGAGAGGGAGGGATTGAAGATTACAATGACATTTACTAAGGCACAGTAAAACCTCTGATGTAGGGACACCCTACAATCCAAGCGCAAGTGTCCCCTGAAGACAGGTGTCCTCTCTTCAGAGGGACAGGTCACGAAGACAAATTGTAGGACCAGTTGATATTGAACGAACCAAACACCAAATATGTTATGATTATTTAAAAGCACATGACTGAATCAATACAAGATGTATACAATATAAATACATATATACACATGTATATAAGACGTATACAAGATAATTATTAAATAAGATATAAGACACGGGCCTTACGTTCTCTGCTGTTATTTGAAAGGGAAACTTAATTGCCCTGTGCCGTAGGCTCCGACCCTCAGCGAGGATTTTCAGGATTGTTACATTATGGAACGTTAAGGAAGTGAAGCAAGAGTGTAGTATGGAAGCAATAATGTATCACCCGCGGCCTGAATGTTCCAATAATCCGGTCCAGCCCAAGTATTTTGGCCGTTTCAATATTGCTCAGCTTGAAATTTGCCAGGAAAACCTGTCCGTTGTGCAAGTTTGGCAGGTGTCCCCTCATTACAGTGTGTAAACAGTTAAGTATGTGTCCCTGCACAGGGACGTGTCCACTCAGTACAGGTTGTCCACTCTTACTGGGTCCCCTCCTCAGAGGTTGTACTGTACTCTGAAAATTTTAAATTGGGTAGATTTAATAATTGTCTTTGGTTGTGTTTTACAGTATGTCATTGTTGCTCCTATACTAAGCAGACTGGAACGAGCAACAGAATTGCTGGGAGTTGCATCAAAGTTTATGAAAACTCATCCAGAGAATTGAAAAACAGCTCACCAATGTGAATGAACAGCCACAAGATGCAAAAGAAAGTGTCAGGTCGGAACCTGATCCTAAAGAAAGTGTATGGACTGAAGATTATTCTGAAGAAAGTGTATGGACTGAAGCATTTAGCCTCCTTTTCATTGCTTATTGAGAATCCCAAAGCTCCTTATCGTGGCCACCACTTAAACACTTCCGGGGTTAAGGAAAAGTGGATAGGAAAGGGGAAAGGAGGGAATATTAGGAGAAACCCCACATCTAATCACTGTCAAGAGACACAACCATTGGACATAGCGCCACCTGCTGGAAACAGAAAATGAGGTTTACATGTTCTGTTCTAGCTCAAACGTTACACATTGAATGAGATTCCACATAAAATCACAGCCATAAGACTGTTATATCAGTTTGTCATAGTGCTACTTGCTAGTAAAATGAAGAAGGATGACATGAAGAAAACCTTAACATGCAACACATTCTGATGTGCATGGACTGATGATTTGTGAAGCCCATGAAATGAAATAGTTAATCTCTAACTCACTTTAAGTGTTTTTATTTGACTTTGTTTTGTTGTTGTGTATCCCAGTTTATCTTTTTTTCATTCTATACATGTACATTATTGACTCTGTAAACTGTAGACAAGAATTTAAGATTCTTCTTTAAATTTACAAAGCTGTTAACTACCAAGCTCATTAGATCGCAAAATGTCATGAGTGTCATTGTCCGGGAAGAATACTTTGTTCTCTGGTTGCTGCTTTGTTCTAGAGTTTCCTAGAATTTTGGAAAGCTCTCATTGTGGAACCAGCGCCTAGTTTCAGTTAAGGAAGCTGACACAGTTTACTTTGAACGTTAAGATGTTTCATTCATTTCATGCACATGAGGGGTTTTTGTTCACTTTAACCGTTAACGGTGCACTTCGTCCCAGTCCTGAGCGGAACCTCGTAAAAAGCCAGCAAAGCCTGACTTAAGGATAACCCTGAGGAACGAATAGCCACTTCTTTAAGTGACTCCACAGCTATAAAAGCTCTCCAGGAAGGTTGATAAAGAAGAAGAAAGCAGAAGGTATCACACCAAAGCACACTGTCCAACTTCAATACCATTACGGCCAACAGAAAAACCCCAGCAATAAGGTCATCAGAAACAAGATGGCTCCTTTCTCCAGAATTTCCTAAGTATTGTTTCTGTTTATATCAGAATCCAACTTCTCTTCAATTTACTTTCCTGTCAACAGTTTTATTTACAAAATGAAGATGATATTTTTAAAGAAAACTTCTACTCATTCATGCATCCCTAATAACAACATCTTAATATATCTTATCTTCTACATTTACATCCTATGCTTTTTCTTTTATTTCCTTTATCTATTAACATAAATTATCCTAAAATGCTTTCAGACTTCAGAGTACTGAGTGCAGAACTAGCTGACAAAACAATCAACATTCCAGTAATGTTGGAATTTTTGGAGATGCACCTGAACGTCTCCTGGCAGAACGGATGATGGATGACACAGCTGTTTTGCAGAGAACATTTTTGCCCTCCTGTACATCACCGGCAGTGTTTTCGTGTCCCGGCCGTGGAGTCAGGAGTCTGAGTCTGGTCAGCACTGTAGCCAAAGGCCTTGGAACTTCCAGGAGAATGCTTGTGTCAAAATAGATGGACGTTTATGTAGCGCACACACAAACCTCCGGCCACACACCTCTTGACTTGCACATTGAACAAACTGTAGAAAACAAATATTTACTGACAAAACGAGCCCGGAGAGTCTGCCGCCGTCACATGCTCCATAACTGTGAACACACAAGGGAACGGCTCCGGATCACCTGGTGAAGCAGGTCATTCACAAACCATCTCCTACTGCTCATGTGCTCAATGGTTCTCAAACTTTCGCTTATCATGCGTGAGCGTCTTAAAAGCAGCCGACACCAAAAAGTCCCTTGGGGCTGTTAACAGAATAAAAACACATCTTGAAGACTAAATTCATTCACTTTTGTTCCTGTTTTAAATGCAAACCTTGGTTTATATTATGTTGTGAAACCACATACGTTAGATCTATGGAGAAGCAAAAAGCTGAATAAAAAGCAAATGAGTAGAAGCTAATGAAAAAAAAAAAAACCTGTTACCTCTGAACTTAACAAATGAATAGTAATGCTCTCCCTTGAACTGCTACCTTACCGTGGTGGGGGAGTTTGAGCACCAGAATGATCCTAGGAGCTATGCTGTCGGGGGTCTTTATGCCCCCCAGTAGGGTCTCCCAAGGCAAACAGGTCCTAGGTGACGGGTCAGACCAAAAGCAGTTCAACACACCCCTATGAACACGCATCAGAGGAGAGCAGTGACGTCACCCGGTTTGGCGCAGCCGGGGCCTCACCCTGGAGCCAGGCCCGGGGTCGAGGCTCGCATGCGAGCGCCTGGTGGCCGGGTTCTTGCCCGCGGGACCTGGCCGGGCTCAGCCCGAAGGGACGACGCGGGCCCCTCCTCCTCATCATCCTGTGGGCCCACCACCTACAGAGGCTGCCGTAGGGGTCGGGTGCATTGTGGATTGGGTGGTAGTCGACGGCAGGGGCCTCGATGACCCGATCCCTGGACACAGAATCTGGCTTTTGGGACATGGAATGTGACCTCGCTGGGGGGGAAGGAGCCCGAGCTTGTGAGGGAGGCTGAGAGATACCGTCTAGATATAGTCGGGCTCACCTCCACTCACAGCTTGGACTTTGGAACCCAGCTCCTCGACAGGGGCTGGATACTCCACTTCTCTGGAGTTGCCCGCGGTGTAAGGCGGCGGGCTGGCGTTGGCTTGCTTATTGCCCCACAGCTCAGCCGCCATGTGTTGGAGTTCACCTGGGTGAACGAGAGGGTTGCATCCCTACGCCTTTGAGTAGGGGACAGGTCTCTGACTGTTGTCTCGGCCTATGCACCGAACAGCAGCTCAGAGTACCCAACCTTCTTGGAGTCCCTGGGAGGGGTGCTAGATAGTACTCCAACTGGGGACTCCATTGTTCTCCTGGGGGACTTCAATGCCCACGTGGGCAATGACAGCGAGACTTGGAAGGGGGTGATTGGGAGGAACAGCCTCCCCGATCTGAACCCGAGCGGTGTTTTGTTATTGGACTTCTGTGCTAGTCACAGTTTGTCCATAACGAACACCATGTTCGAACACAGGGGTGTCCATAAGTGCACGTGGCACCAGGACACCCGAGGCCGGAGGTCAATGATAGACTTTGTGGTCGTGTCATCTGATCTCTGGCCGCGTGTCTTGGACACTCGGGTAAAGAGAGGGGCAGAGCTGTCAACTGATCACCACCTGGTGGTGAGTTGGATGCGCTGGACCAGGAGGAGGCCGGATAGACTCGGCAGGCCCAAACGTGTTATGAGGGTCTGCTGGGAACATCTGGCCGAGCCCTCTGTCCGCGCAGTTTTCAACTCCCACCTCCGGGAGAGCTTCTCACAGATCCCGAAGGAGGCTGGAGACATTGAGTCCGAGTGGACCATGTTCTCCACTTCCATTGTCGAAGCTGCTGCTCGGAGCTGTGGCCGCAGGGTCTCTGGCGCCTGTCGTGGCGGCAATCCCTGAACCCGGTGGTGGCAACCGGAAGTAAAGGATGCTGTCAAGCTGAAGAAGGAGTCCTATTGGGCACTGTTAGCTCATAGGACTCCCGAGGCAGTTGACAGGTACTGGCAGGCCAAGCGAGCCGCAGCCCGGGCTGTGGTGGAGGCAAAAACTCGGGTCTGGGAGGAGTTCGGAGAGGCCATGGAGGAAGACTTTTGGTCGGCCCCGAGGAAATTCTGGCAAACCGTCCGGCGCCTTAGGCGAGGGAAGCAGTTCTCCACCAACACTGTTTACAGTGGACGTGGGGAGCTGTTGACCTCAACTGGGGATGTCGTCGGGCGGTGAAAGGAAAGAATACTTCGAGGACCTCCTCAATCCCACCACCACGTCTTCCATTGAGGAAGCAGAGGCTGGGTTCTCAGAGGCGGACTCGTCCATTTCCCAAGCTGAAGTCACCGAGGTTGTTGCTAAGCTCCTCGATGGTAAGGCACCGGGAGTGGATGAGATTCACCCAGAGTTCCTTAAGTCTCTGGATGTGCAGGGACTGTCGTGGCTGACTCGTCTCTGCAACATCGTGTGGCGGGCGGGGACAGTACCTCTGGACTGGCAGACTGGGGCGGTGGTCCCCCTCTTCAAGAAGGGGGATCGGAGGGTGTGTTCCAACTACAGAGGGATCACACTCCTCAGCCTCCTCGACCCTGGAAAGTCTATTGCAGGGTATTGGAGAGGAGGGTCCGGCCGTCAGTCGAACCTCGGATCCAAGAGGAACAATGCGGTTTTCGTCCTGGTCGTGGAACAGCTCTATACTCTCCACCAGGTGCTTGAGGGTTCATGGGAGTTTGCCCAACCAGTCCACGTGTGTTTTGTGGATCTGGGGAAGGCGTTCGACTGCATCGCCCGAGATGTCCTGTGGGGGGTGCTTCGGGAGTATGGAGTCCGGGGTCCCTTGTTGAGGGCTGTTCGGTCCTTGTATTCCCGGAGCAGGAGTTTGGTTCGCATTGCCGGCAGTAAGTCGGACCTGTTCCCAGTGCACGTTGGCCTCCGGCAGGGGTGTCCTTTATCACCGATTCTGTTCCTTATATATATGGACAGAATTTCTAGGCACAGCCGGGGGCCAGAGGGGGTCCAGTTTGGGGACCACAGGATCTCATCTCTGCTATTTGCGGATAATGTGGTACTGTCAGCTCCATCAAGCCTGGACCTTCAGCGTGCACTGACGCGGTTCGCAGCCGAGTGTGAAGCAGCTGGGATGAGGATCAGCACCTCTAAATCCGAGGCCATGGTTCTCGACCGGAAAAAGGTGGCTTGCCCCCTCCAGGTCGGTGGAGTGCCCTTGTCACAGGTGGAGGAGTTCAAGTATCTTGGGGTCTTGTTCACGAGTGGGGGAAAGATGGAGCGTGAGATCGACAGGCGGATTGGTGCGGCATCTGCAGTTATGCAGACGTTGTATCGGTCCGTCGTGGTGAAGAAGGAGCTGGGCCAAAAAGCGAAGCTCTCGATTTACAGGTTGATCTTCGTTCCTACCCTCACCTATGGTCATGAACTATGGGTCATGACCGAAAGAACGAGATCCCGGATACAAGCGGCTGAAATGAGCTTCCTCCGTAGGGTGGCTGGGCGTACCCTTAGAGATAGGGTGAGGAGCTCAGTCACCCTTAGAGATAGGGTGAGGAGCTCAGTCACCAGGGAGGAGCTCGGAGTAGAGCCGCTGCTCCTCCACATCGAGAGGAGCCAGCTGAGGTGGCTCGGGCACCTGTTTCGGATGCCCCCCGGACGCCTCCCCAGGGAGGTGTTCCGGGCATGTCCCTCCGGTAGGAGGCCTCGGGGCAGACCCAGGACACGCTGGAGGGACTATGTCTCTCGGCTGGCCTGGGAACGCCTTGGGGTGCCACCGGAGGAGCTGGAGGAAGAGTCTGGGGTGAGGGAAGTCTGGGCAACTCTGCTCAGACTGCTGCCTCCGCGACCCGGCCCCGGATAAGCGGCAGACAATGGATGGATGGATGGACGGATAGTAATGCACAACTGATAAAATACCTCCTGTAAAACTGTTTGCAACAATCAATATCGGTAACATTTTGGAAAATCTGAATGAAATCATGTCAATTACAGAAGGGCAAAAAAGTCACTTGATCTTGATTTTCAATTGTGAAAACAAATCATTAAACCAAAAAATTACTCTGACTTTTGGGGCTTTAAACTGGAGAAGTCAGAAAAGTTAACTCAAGGATAACTGGTTGGCGACAGTGTCGCTTTTTGATAATTTTTTACAACTATAACTAAGATAGACGGCTGCATGGTGGGTATGCTCAGTGAATATGAAGACTAACATCCAGTAAAACTATGCTTGATGATCAATCTGCACAAAACCTGAAAAAGGGTTTTATTTCCAATGAATGCAATATTATTTATGTATCATTACAATTTTCTGTTGTTCTATACAGTTATTTATCTTTATGTATCTTTTAATTGTGAAGCTGATCCCTGCTGAAGGTGTATTGAAGCTCGACACAAAGTCACAAAACTACAAACACGTTGATATACCCAATGATCCGAATGCAACATATTTCCACCGTAAAATAAAGGTATGCTTTGCATAAAAAGTCAAACTGAAATTTTCCACCAATGAGAAAACGTTGTGTACACGACAATGTTTCAAGTGAGAGTGAATTGTTTTTGCATTTTCATTTTAAAAATGTTTCACATTCAGAAAGCAACATTTTGAAAACAATGTCCAAAAATATAATGTCCGTCAATAACACATCAAAATCTGATTGGCTGATGATACTGTCACTCAACATTTTAACCCAATAGCAGCGTCCAGCTTCCATCAGAGGATATCAATGAAGTTACTGCTCCGCCCCCAGTAGAGGAAAGGAGCTGTAATGCGTTTAGAGGACATAGGAGATTTGAACTCCACAAAATATAACCAGTCGACTTCTTGAAAAAGTTGCTAAAGTCACTAATTGATTCCAGACACAGATTTCGGAATCACTTTTTAATTATTAAAGAAGAAAGAAAAATCATTTTTGACAGCCCTGCTGCCCCTGACTGCACACCACTGTTTAAAAGCAGTGATATCTGTCCATGCAACACATTTTACTTGTTGAAATAAGAGTGTAAGTGTAAATTTAAGATTATACTGTAAAATCAAGGAAGAAAAATCACATTTAAAACAAGCCAAATATTGTATCGTATCTCAAAATAAGATTTGAAACCTTGACAAGTGCCAAATAATTTGCAAGTTGGATTGTTATTACTGTCAACTATAAAACTACCAAGCACCAGGAGAATATGGACATGGCGGAGGACCAGCGACTGGGCATGTGCAGTAGCAGCATTTCTCCTCCATTCAGGAGCCTTTTTTTTTCGAAAACTGTTTTCAGCGGCTCCGAGCACCGTTGTTGTGTAAACAGACACTCAGAATGCAACTGAAATCTTACGTCAGAAATGATGTCGTGTCGACAAGGACTAAGGAGCCAGGAGGTTTAGAAACACCAGTGTGAAAAACCTCAATCCAACAGTTTCATATGATTGTAATATTTTGTGTAAAATGTTCCGAATCTCATGTGATGCTGCCATCACAGCCTTTGTGCACTTACATCTCTTGGCGAAGCCCCAGCGGTGTCGTATAGCGCAGGCAGGCGAGCTCCAGATGAGATGGCTCGGGAGCAGGACGCCACACCTGGCCCACGGAGGATGTGCTGAGAATATGTAAATGGGCCCGGCGGCAGAGGTTATTTGGTATTTGCGAGATGAATGAAATTCTCCCCTCTCTTTTCCTCATTTCCCCTCTCACATTTGTGTGACTAGACTAGTTAAGTCCCTGTCACTCAAGCTGCCAAGGTCTATGGGGCAGCGGAGCGAGGAGCTGGGTAATATGAGAAAAAGTGAGAGAGAAGGAGGGAGAGGAGGTGAGAGAAATTGGGCCAGGGATGATTGCAAATTGTCTGTCTAATGGCTGCCACCCAGGAAGCCATTTCAGGTGACTTGTTATCCGTCATGAGAGAGGCAGAGCTGCCAGGATCCCTCTTCTCACTCTCCTTCTCAGTGGGCCACTGGTGCCTAAGAGCTCCGGGCTATCACCAGTGACCCCACCTCCCAAAACTCCTCTGTCTCCATTTCTAGATGTCTTTCTCCTCAACCCCCACCGCCCCCCCCCCCCCCTTCCCGGTCTGCCTTGTCCTCCCCGTAGTGCGTCTCTCTGGCTTCTGCTCAGCAGCTGTTGTTTAGTGATAGATCAGTGAAGCAAAAAATGATGCCGGGTATAAAAAATAGATCTTGAAGCAAAGCACAACCTCCCTAGTCTGACTACCTATTGTTCTGCATTAGCGGCGAGACTTGGGGGATTCATTCAGAGGTAATCATTTGTTACTCAGTGGCACCGTGTCTTTCAAGCACTGATGATGAAGTCACCTCTGAAAGGACCACAAATGAGAGAAAAATCATTTGCTTTGTAGCCGTGTTGGATAACTGCTGATTAGTGAGGCTACAATGAGGACCCTTAATATCTAAAAGTCATCCTTTAAGGCTTTTAATCTCCTCCTGTTGGGCCAAGGTGGCTCCTCCGTAAACATTTTTCAAATCCAAGCAATTTATAAACCATCAGGATACTTACTGTTACTGAGTGCAGGAGGGAAAGAAAAAAACATCCGGCTGATGCCTCCGCTGCTCCAGATTGACATTAGAGAGGAAATTGACATGCAAAGTAAGTCCACTGAAAGTTAATCTGTATGTGCACCGTATCACGTGGATCACAGCTCGGAGGCAGCTCACATTAAAAGGAACCTGTCAAGCTAAGTGTGCTTCTCAACCTCTCTACCATTACCCTGACATGTTTTGTGACCCGTGAATTGAAGTCTTGTCAAGACCTGGTCATTTTACCAGCTCTCAACGTCGACGGGGGGGCCTCCCAGTAAATCTGCCTCTGCTGCAAAATACAAAAAAAGAGAAACATAAAGAGAGCTTCTTCTGCACAGCAGGTGGCACTGATTGGCTCCTGCACATATATATCCACTGATCCCCCTCCCCCTCCCCCATCTCATCAACCGATCCACTGATGGCTCAAGGACTGCCCAAGGAAAGCTGGCTTCAGCCACTGACCCTGCCAATAAGGAGGGCTTGAGACGAGGCGAGTTGGGATGTCAACACAACGCGTTGATCTGCTGGCGTCGGACTGATGAGTGACTGCGGTCACTCGCTGGCCTGGACAAAATCACACCCTCCGTCAGGGGGCTGCAGTCTTTTTAACACGGAGGGTCGGTTTGATATGCTCCTGACAGTGAGCACACCTTAAGCACCAGCAGGTTCAAACTCCAGGAAAAGACATGACAACACTAAAAATAATAATAAAAAAAAAAAAAACAACTGTGGAGGGAGTTTGATGCATTCAGTTCATTTAATAATTACTGAAAAACATTTGTTGAAAACTTTATTGCGTTTAATCTGATGATCATGATGATTCTGATGTTACAAACCATTTCTGTTGGTTCTAAATAAACTTAATTTCAAAAGGACTTATCATGCATGTAAATACAATTCAAAGTAGTTATTGAACAATTGATTTAAAAAAAAGCCTAAAAAAGTGAGATCAGAAGAAATACGAGACAAAAATAAAAACACTTTTCCTACAGTCGTTAATGGAATGATATAAAATACTGTATATACGTACATAGAATTTAGCTACGATATACAAAGAGGAAAACCGAATGAATTGCAAAGGTTCGTCTTGTCCAAGCATTTTGAAATGAGACGTCATAATCATATTAGCTGTGTGACATGAATAAGATCATTCAAACAAATAAACTATAATAAACGGAAACAACATGAATTACTGCTTAAAATACAACCTCCTAAAAATCAGCCATGTAATCAAACAACAAACACTGCTTCAGTTCTATTTATTACTTTTAACTTGAAGTTATCAAACTTTGGATTCAACAATGTTGCCAGAAAAAAATAAACAAATAAAAAAAAACCACATCAGTGATTGAAGATTGTGATAATGCCTGTGGGCGTAATGCACAATGTTACATCACCAGGATGAGCAAAGGTCCACTTTAAAATGATTTCTCTCTTTTAAACTCATCAAATCGGATCGCACAAACAAACGTTGACTCCGAACAAGCTGATCCCACAGTGTGTTTGATAATAATGTTTGTGTTTCTGTAGGCGAGTTGGAGCATACATCTGAGCCATGAATGACAGATTCATTCAGCATTGCAAAGGAACACTTCTTAAACTCCACAGGCAAAGTGACAAAGTAGATGTGTGAGAATCAGCTGGAGAGTTATGACATCCTAGTGGACAAGACAAGAGATCGTCGCTAACGATGTTATTTGTGCATATAGATAATGTACTCTAAACAGGTTTTCTTTTTGTATTTTTGTATCTTCGTGTTGACATGTCTGGGATGAGTTCGCAAAGACAAAAAAATTGGAAACCAAACCAAACAGTTGTAGTGTAAATGAAGTGGATTTGGGAGACGCGTCGATGTTCAGTATTCATGGAGGCAAACATGCTAATCAGAGAGTGGGTTTTACTTTGCATGTCTGTCAGATGCAATCCTCAGTGTACTTCCATATCAAGTTTGCACCTGTTTTGTTTGCACACGCGAAGCTTGAGAGCAGATCAGCCACTAAACTATAACTGATATCTCAGGGCTGCAGAGTGCAGAGTCCGATGAGGTTTTTTTTAAAAAAAGGGTTAAAAACGTACCTTTTTAGTCAGGCTTTTAACAGATTTTTATATATGTGTATGTTTTTCTATATTTATGTACATATGCAGATATGTATTTTATCGATTTATTTATCTACTTTTATCTACTTTAGCCATTATCTAGTTTTCTACTTTTATTAGGTTCTTAACTGAATTTTTTTATTTCCAGTGGTTCCTATTAGGGGACACTGGGCACCTGGCTGGTCCCCTACTTATGTAGTGGGATTGGCTGGTCTGCCCGGCTGAGGGCGGATCTGTGGAGCGGCGCCCTCTGTAGTTAGAAGCCCCTTTCCTCACCTTGGTCCTCGGTGCCCTGCCATGTCTTCATATCACTAGTCATGTCTTCATATCAATAGTCATGTCTTCAATTATGTGTGTGTCTGCATGTGTGCGTGTGTGTTCATTTGCTTTTTAATGATCTATTTTATCTTTGCACTGTTTTTAAATTTTTGTATAAAAAGTGCTATATAAATATAGCTGATGGATTGATCTGTTAATGTGTGTTAATTAAAGGTGATCACTAATGCAGATGTAATATTAATTATGGCTTTGCCTTTTATGTTCCTGACATCAATTTGTCTTAAACCATGAGGTTGTGAAGCTTATTATTGATACTCGTTGCGATTTTATCTGGTTTCTTTACTTTCATGTTGAGAACATCTCCAGAAGCTGCAACATGCTAAAAACAAATATTAGTGCTATTATATAAGCAGTATATTGTTTATATTGGTTTATAAGGTTTGTTTTGTGCTGACTTCGTTCCCTCCCATCTCTTCCAGTAGTCAGACGACTCGGTGGATGGCTGAATACGCCACAGCAGCTCTGCCTCCAGAAATGTTTGAATAAGTAAAATTGCAACCTGCCAACGACTGCTGTTAACTTGGCAACACACACACACACACACACACACACACACACACACACACACACACACACACACACACACACACACACACACACACACACACACACACACACACACACACACCTGCACCACAATATTCCACACAGCCATTGATGCATCACACAGGCCCTCCACCACATAATCAGCCGTCACCTGAAGATCTTTTTCAAGCCGGCCGCAGTGTGTTAGCCTCTCCAGAGACGGTGGGACGGCTGTTTGGATGCTCGGGGGCTCTCCAGGCGTGCGTCCTGTGGAGCCTGATTGCCTCACAGCTCGCGCTCGGCGGAGAAAATGAGGTTGAGGTGGGCCACTCGAGCCTCTCCAAGGCACAGAGCCGTCGCAGCCGAAGTGGAGCCCTGACCCCCAGCAGATTTCTAATGGATTTTAGGCGTCACAGGCAAACACACAGCTGGACTCCAAACAAACTCATCAGAGCACCCCAGACCCCCCCCCCCCCCCCCCTCCCCCCATCGACCCACGCACCCACCCACACAATCCTGCCTCCTCTCGCTCCACTCTTCCTCCACTCGTGACAAGCAGAAACACAATCCACTGCCATCCCTGCTCTTCACAGCGCCTCGAAAAAAAATACAATCTATTGCACCACAAGCTCCTTTTCAATAAAAATCAACCTTTTCTCATGTCTTCTGTGTATTTCAATGGCTTGTTGTTTTTTTTTTTTTTTTTTTGTATTTTCTTCAAGAATTCCCACAGGAGAATAAAAAAAGTCCTCTCAGTGTTTCATAACAGACATTCGCAGGGTTTCCTGGTGTTCTTCTCTTCTCCGCACCTCTCTGCCTCCTTCTTTGTCCCCGTGTGGGTGTTTATTTGTGCAATGTCGTATTTTTGAAGGATCCTGCGTCGCGTTAAGACGCGAGAAGGCAGCAGTTGACTTCCAGTCACCCAGTCAGAAAATAGCGAGGTGACAAACCGAATCATCACACATTAATCAAAGGAACATTCAATCGCAAATGTTCTTATATTTGGAGTACAAATGATGAGTAATTCGTACGGAGACGGCGTTGGCAGTGTTTGAGGATTACTAAAGTGTTTGCTTCCTCCGACGAGCTGAAATGAAAGTGGATTTAAAACAAAGCCAAGCGCTGCCGCTGCGACATGCAGCAGTTGATCCAGTGTCGTTGGGCCTCTGCCATACATGGGAAAGTCATGAGTGTGTGTCCCTGGCAGAGTGGCTCTTGGCTTGGCAAGGTCTTAGCTTTTGTCTCATGGAAGTCACGGGTATTGATTCATGCTTGAGGTGTCTCTCTGTGGAGATTGGCTTGCTGCGCTAGCATTATCTTGGGTGGCAGTGTATTCATAGGGCAGCGAACAATGGGGCTGAGGGACGGTGCAGTTAAATTGTTCCGAATGACTTTCATAAGCAGCGGGGGCCTCTGGGTGGTGGGAGAAAGGAGGCAATAAACTTTGGAGGATACCGAGGACGACGGGACCTCAAAGTTCTCCCAAGTTGCACTATCTTTAAGTACCTCAACTTGACATGTTATTTTACCACTTCCCGGGTCCACAAATTCTCAATGCCAGCAATTTAGCAGCTGGAAGATTAAAATGAAACTTGGGAGAGTGTGAGACAAGGATACAGGCAGCATGGAACGAGAACCATGCAAGAGCACCAAGACAGGAGAGTCAAAGCTGTTTAATATTTTACACAAACAGGAACTTCACACCTTCTTTGGATGCAAAGATATATTCAAATCAAGAATTTATGGCATCAAAGGGCAGCTCATGCTTTTAGTTATTCATTATTGTGTATTGTCTGTGACTTCAAATTAACCATTTAGAAAATGAGATGCATTTTATCAGTTTCCAGTCACAAATGTTTGCATGTTTCAAGTGAAAACTCATCGTTTTTCCGTTTCAGTTTCCAAATAGTTTCACATTTTATGGGGCAACATTCTGAAAACGATGTCTGTTTACACAGCAATGACATAGACATTGAATATGCTGTAGCTATTTTCTCTGTTAAAAGCACCGAGGAATGACTGTGTTGTGTTTGGTGATATATAAATAAAGTTGAATTGAATTGAATTGAATAGTTAGCATGCCAGGCCACAAGTTGGTGCTGTTGGTGCTTCGTGGTGAAACTAACTCACACATGCAGTAGAGAACAACCCGCTGTAAACATTAATGATGGGAGAACACAAACATTCTAGTGGATAAACAACGAATTGGATGCTATTTGGTAGTGATGGCGAATTGAAGTTTCATGAACCACTACCTACATTTTGTGAAGCCACTAGATGGCGCAGTTTGTTCAAGAAATCTTTGAACACACACTTCAAAACCAGTCTTTCGGGCCTGTGGGAGTCAGAAAATAAAGTGGTTCATGAAGCTTCATGGTGCTTCATTTGGCCATCACTACTATTAGGGGAGAACTTCAACAGTCACAACTCCCTTTAGGCAAACATTGTGAATCTACTGAGCATGTGCAGAACAACCATTTACTACTACTCTGTCAACTTGGGGCGGAGCCGAGCATTTTCAGAATGTCAGCAATCTGTCTCTCATCTCTTTTTATCTCTTTCTGTCATCTCTAACCTCAACCGGGAAATCAGAAAGTCTCTACCTCTTCGTCTAGTTTTGTGGGTTTCTTCCTGTGAAAGGAGGATTTTCTTTCTACCGTCTCCTCTACTTGCTCATGTGGAATTGTTGTTTTTTTCTCTATAAAAGTGTCTTGGAATCCTGTGTTGTATTTGGTGCGATGGAAGTTAAATTAATTTCAATTGAATTGAATTGCAGCAAAAATGTGTTTTACACTTTGAGTGATTTGAAAGAAAATCATTAACAAATAAGTACATTTTGAACCATTTGTTTTGTTTTTGTCAGTTTTGGTTCAGAAACATTTTGCAAATAGTTCTGTAATGAACTAAAAAGCCTGTTTTCATGTAATGTTTTGGTGCTCAGGGGGTTTCCATTGTGATGGCATGTACAGCATGGGGTGCAATTACACTGAAGACAACTTCCTGATGTTCTGGTAAATTCTGTGCCGTAATAAAGATGATGCATTTCTTTAAATAATTTATTTAAAGTGCCATAAATGAGAGCTGATAGTAGCTTCCAGTGTCTCGGTCTCCATTAATCTTCAAGTCGTAAGCTGAACATATTCATTATTTGGAGTCATTGCATGAGATAAAGTTTTTGCTCGGTAACCTAAACTGACCTCCCAGCAAGCCCAAGATGTCATGAGGAGAGAGATGATGGCTGTGAAGACAGTACTCCAATGATTTCCATCTTATTAACATGTCTTCATCTAAGGAACACAGCTCGTAGGCAGCCCAAGGCGCTGATAAATCTGAATAAATGCAGCCCACATGGAAGACAAAAGTTTGGAATAAGCAAAAACTGCAGGTTTAACACAGAACGTAGCAATGTAATGACAGAGTATGTGTTGGCCCACCATGGAAATATATTGTACAGCCTCGTGAAGGGAAGTCTCGGTTGTAAAACTGATTCAATAGTTTATTTGTTAGAACTTAGGATTATTTTAGTGTTTTGAAAATAATGTCAGGACTTATCCAAAACACCAACATCTGCACAATGTTGACCCAAACGTTTCAAAGCTGACAGCGGTATAAAGTGAGAACACTCGCAGTTAGAATCACCATAGAAACAGATGAGATGCTCAAGGTGAGCTTTGCTGGAAGCAGCAGGAGAAACAATGCTCTCTTTGTGGAGGTGGGAAGCCACTGCGCGTTCTGCAGCATATGCATGCTCGCCATATGTCTCCGCTGCCTGCAGCGGCTGGTTCAAGGTTTCTGCTTGTGGACTTTTCCTTGCTGGAAGTCGACGCTAATCCACCGTGAAGTTTGTGTGCGTTGTGATGAAGGCTTGGTAAAACTTACTAAAAGTCCAGATCACGTGTGCAGAGATCCGATGGAGCTGCTGGAAACGAGGATGTCGTTGACAATCCTGACGTTGTCGTTGGTTCCAGGATCTGGTTGACCCACATAGAGAAGAAACCCCATCTTGGTACCCCTCCCAGTCTTGGTAGTTTTATTTTGACAGTCACTGTAATAACAATCTAACTCGGTCGTCTGTCCACTAGAATCGTTGTGTTCTTCCATTGTTCATGTTTAGGGTTTATTGTTCTCTGCTGCATGTGTGTGTGGTTTCATAAAAAAAAAAACCACACACACACACAAAAAATGACCCACACAAATGGGTGGCCCATAATGCTCGCAACATCAATTTCAGTGCTTGTGCCATGTCCATGCAAACGAACCTCAATTTTCAAAACGCAAATCATTTCTGAAACAAAAATATTAAAACTATGAGTTTTCACTTGAAATGCTGTTGTGTAAAGTCAAGCCTTGAGAAAACTATTCTCAAATGTCACACAGAGTCCAACCAACCCAGTGGACGACATCGCAAAGTGGAAAAAAAACAGAAGGAGGAAATTATACTTCAAAAGAAAAGTGGAATTTTTCAACATAATTTTGTGGCACTGTTTGAGTTATGCTACCAGAATTACCTCTGCACTCAGATATAAAACTGAAGAGTTGATTGCAGTTCGATGGCACATGATCCAGCTTGCTCTGAAGCCTAATTCCTACTCCAGAAGCAAATGATTCCGCAGATGCTATGTGCACCTCCAACAGCTCAAAAATGGACAAGGCACACAATGCAAGGGGAAGCAGGCACACCGTGAGGGCCATGATTGGTCTGGTTTTAAAGACGACAGTCTGCTTTGGGATTTAACTACAACAACTTTCTGTTCCTGCTTGAATGAATGTGCATATACATGAAATAAAGAAATGTATACGCAATATACACCAGGGGTGTCAAACTCATTTTAGTTAAGGGGCCACATCAACCTAATCTGACCTCTGGAGGCCCAACAAGTCAAACAGAACATATTAAACTGCAGATATGGACAAATGTCAAAGTCTATCCTTCTTTTGATCCTTTTGTAACTGCAAGAATTTGACAGTCTATTCTGAAATATACATATTAAAGGAAGTTGGATATTATATTTGCAAAAAAAAAAAAAACCAATCAGCTGTATCTGCACATTGTATTTTTATTGAGGATTAAAACAATTTGTCATCATCTGGAAATTGTTTTGAGTTTACCTATCTCAAGAATCACTTCACATAAATTGGACTCATTGTTTTATTGTGAAAGGTGTTGCGTCATGTGACCTCCACAGATTGCATTAATGTCCGGGGTCAAATTCTGACCAAGGGCGGTTTTCAATGTCATTTTTGCCAATCTCGTGTTTTTAGATCAGCCTCTGTCAGTTTTCATATTTATACTTAAAAAAAAAAAATCACATGGCGGTCGGATTAGATCCTGTGGTGGGCCGGTTCTGGCCCCCGGGCCGCATGTTTGACACCCCTTATATACACAAACCTGTCTATATACACACAGAGAGAAATAAACCCACAACACACGTATATCTGGTTTAACGTATCTGAAAAGTGAGAAGTTGTACACAGTGTTGATAGAACATGGTCTTCTTGTGACTGATAACATGACTGGATGAGGAGCTGACCTGGAGGCGGTGAACAGTTACCTGGAGTGGCTGCTGTTAGTATGAGAGAACAGAGCAGGGCAGAGAACAGCAGTTAAGAAATAATCAATGTAGCACAGGCTGATGTGAGCAGAAAGCACAGATCAGGCTCTTTGAGCTCCACAGCCAGTTATCCCTGCAGGATGGGACTAGAAACAGGAACGGTTATTTAAATGTGAAGTCTCCTCATGCTCACATAGCATGTTTCCTCACAGCACGTTCAAATCTGCATAAGACACTTCCCACTGGAATCAACCGTAGATGTCTTAGAAATGTGTGATTTACATGTAATTAGATATTACAAATGTGCTGGGCTGTTTGCTATAATGCAGAAAACAGACTGGCACCTTCAGTGAACTGTATTTGTGATGTGACAGCTGTAACAGAGGCTGTCTTCATGTGTTTGAAGGGAAACATTTTCTCACCATCTCTGTACGAACAACACATCATTACACCCCAGCAACGCAGCAGATAGCATCACCAGTCAGAAAACTCCAGCAAATAATGTTATTTTCAAGACGACAGTCTGCTTTGGGGTTTAGCTACAACAACTTTCTGTTCCAGCTTGAAAATATACATAATCGAAAAAGGTCTCTTGTATAACCCCATTTTTATCCATTTCTGGCTCTCGGAGGTGGTTTTACTGTGTGTTGTGAGCATTTTCCCACATGTACATCATCTATTTTATGGATCTAGTTAGTTAGGAATTATCAGTCCATGCTGAAAACTGACTGGATCAAATTTCCTGGCCACAGACTTGATAGTGTCCAATATTAAGTGTCAAATATAAGAGAATCAAAAACAATGTTTCCTTGTAACAAGTTTAGGTTTAACAATTAGAAATAAAAATAGATTAAAAAAATATTATTCCAGTTTTCATTGTATCTTGATAGAAGCTGAATGAATCTGAAAAACATGAATTTAGACTTTATTGTAAGAATATACTGTGACGATGATGATGATGATGATAATGATGCTGATGCTGCTGCTGCTGATGATGATGATGATGATGATGATGATGATGATGATGATGATGATGATGATGACAATAATAGGGTTGAAAGATTTTTAAGATATATTTTGTGGTCCAAGCGGACAAAGTGGTTTTAAGACATAAACCACACAAATAATACAAAGGCCTTTCCAAGATGATTCATTAAGAATGAATCTGAGAAATATGAAATGATCAACATGAATAAAGTGCCATGTTAAATTGGAGATGCCTTGAAAATAAAAATGGAAACATTAAAGCATGTGTGAGAATGTGCTTCAGCAAATAACCAAAAGCCAAAACATGCCGTCAAATCAGAGAGAAAATCAATAAACTGCAAACTGAAACAAGCACAGCTGTGTTTTGCAGCATTCCCCTGTTTTTCAATGATTTCTGTTCAGCTTTTGCTTTGTTAGACGTGCTACTGGCGGAGAATAAGGAAGCAAAAGAGATATATCCATGCTGAATTCAAGATTATACTGTAGAATCATGGACTGTAAATAATTCAATTCCTTTCAAAACGAGCAAGATTGTCTTTTACATCTAAAAATAGAATTTTATATATAGAAAAGTGCCAAAACACTTGCAGTGTCAAATGAATATGATACAACAGCAGTAATGTGCGGTAGGATTGGTTACAGATCAATGACTGACTCAGGTAAACAAACATACGAACCCAATAGGCCCTTTAAATTCAACACTTTTATTTTTATTGTCAGCTTGCACATTAACTGTTGGTTCTTATATCTCATATCAAATGTTAGAGAGACTCTTCATAGATGTAGCCTGCCTCAATCTGAGACCCCGTTTACACAACAACGTCTCAAGTGAAAATACATCCTTTTAGTGTTTCTTTCATCCTTTCATTTTAGAAAAGTTTAGTGTTTACAGGGCAATGTTTTGAAATTGATATCAGTTTCCACAAAAATGACAGAAACATTGAAAACTATGTAGTTTTCATGTTGGGCCACTAGTGGGTACTGTTGGTTGTTTTTGTAATAAAACCATACAGACATGCAGCACAGAACAATCTGCTTTAAACAACAAAGGGAGAACACGGACATTCTAGTGGACAGACCACCAAGTTGGAATGTTATTACGGTGACTGTCAAAATAAAACTACCAAGCGCAGAAGAATCAAGACTGGGAGTCATGACACCCTGGAGGAAACATTGCTCTGATTGTCTCTACCGAGGATGTGCACGAGTTACTATAACCATGGTGAGCATGTGCAGAAGCAGCATTTCTGAAAAAGTTGCATTTCCACCTGCTTCCACAGAGACAGAGTTGGAGCATTTGTGAGTTCAGTGTCTCCAAGTGCTGTTGTCATGTAAACGGTAATGTGACAATGGTTTTCTGTTTTAATCTGAAAACTTTATTGTATAAACAGGGCCTGAGGAGATGCTCAGCTTGTAGCTGCGTCGTTTAGATTGTCTCTTTGATTTATTTCTGTTCGAACCCTAATTCAACGAGAAAGGAAATATATATACAGACATTTGTCGCATATATTAGTAAAGATTTATTATATGAAAAAATTATGCTTATTCCTTTTGCAGTTTTCTTGAACCTCTCCTGTGAAATAAAGTGCGCTCACTGTTGAGTCAAACCACCGCACTCGTTTATGTCATTTGAAATCTATGATCACAAAGGAGCTTTTTTGTTTTATTGACGTTCTTAAAAACAGTTTTGTGTTACAAAAGGGCAGAAATTATTTCATTTTTTTTATTGGGTTGATTCTGACCTGAGAATATGCTCAATTTTATACCGGAGCACCTGCAGAGCAGAAGATGGGCTTTTTGGAGAAGGAGCGATGGCTTTTCAGCCAGAGGCCTCGTGTGGTACGACCAGGCGAAGCAGATCGACAGAAGCTCGACAGGAAGCCGTGGCTGAAAAACCATTACAGCACATTCCAGGTGTGAGTATGCATTATAGCTCCAACACCTTTAAACTCCCGAGGTGTGTGTGTGTGTGTGTGTGTGTGTGTGTGTGTGTGTGTGTGTGTGTGCGTGTGTGTGTGTGTGTGTGTGCGTGCAAAGGCACTTTTGAAAGAAGTCAACACCTGCAGTCATCGACGATTCCAGACTCCATCATCTTGACCTTGATTCACATCATTCACATGTAACAGCATTCTGTCCTTGTCTGATTTTACCATTAAACTATGGTCTTTAACAAGAAAGTTATTGTAGAAAAGGCAATAACTACCAGACATTTTTTTTTGTTTGTGTGCTGTTGGCTTTGTATTGCAGTAGAATTTACAACAGAGTTTAAGTTTTTTATCACCCGTCTTGAATCAATAAAGGGCTTGGCCCTGGTTTGTCTGTTGCAAAGCGTTTCACTCCCGGTACACATTCACATTGTTAGATGTACAAGTAAAAGTCTTCTCCCTTTCTCAGGTGGATTTCTCGAGGGTTTCTCTTCACTCAGGTTGAAACACAGTTTCATCTGCTTGAAATGACTTCTTAAGGATCTTTTTTCTGTTTATACCCTCATCAGTTAGTTAACAGTAGAGAGAGACTGACAGGAGGAGTGTGTGTGTGTGTGTGTGTGTGGGGGGCGGGGGCAGTACGTGTCTGACCACAATCACACTCCGACTGCTCACCTCTCCTGGTGTACCGTGTATCTGCAAGCAGGTTATTGTCTTGGTACAGGAATCATCCCAAGGAAAAAGCAGCAAGCTTGTTAATTTCTGCAACACAGTATCCATTATGAAAGAGATGATCATCTGTGAAGATCTAAATAAAGACCTCCTGAGTTTGTCTTGTTGAACAATGTTATTGTCGCTACAGTGAATTCGGATGCTTTTAATAATTTGACTTAAATTAGAGAAAAAAAAATTAAACAGTGAAAAGTTATATACTTTGATACAATCTCAAATCTGACCAATGCAAATTATTCTTATCTTATTCATCCCTGGGGGTCAAAGGTCATGCTCTGAAGTGGTGACCTGTCCACAGTGGGTAGCGAACCTGTAAACATCTGATCCAAGTCTGGTCCTGTAGGTGCTTGTCCACCACTGCCCTGTAAATCCACGCTTTCTGGAACACTGCTCTGATTATACGTTTTTAAGAGGCTCCTTGAAATGTTCAATAAATTATGTGTAAGAAAATACTAAAACAGCTAAAATTGCACAAAAAACAACATTTGGCAGGAAGTGTCAAAAACAGCTCTTTTGGTCATAATCCTGTAGAACTCAGATAAATCGAGTTAAATCGAATTAAATTATGCTCTTAAAACATTTATGCATCTTTTGCCATTCGCATTTTGTCTCTTGTGTTCTTTGACGCCGTTTACATAGCAACGATTTCAAGTGAAAACACAAAACTTTCATAGCATCAGTTTACACCATAATGCTTCTCAGAGCCACTGAAAATGCAACTTTTTGAAAATGCTCCTTAGACGTAGAAGGAAACACTGCTAGTATGCGTCTGCACCACGGCCATAGTAACTAGTAGTTGTGCACATGCTCAGTAGAGACAATCACAACAATTTTTCTTCCAGTGTCATGACTCCCAGTCCATGTTCTCCTGGACTTGGTACTTTTATTTTGACAGTCACCTTAATCACAATCTAACCTTGTCGTCTGTCCACTAGAATGTCTAAGTTCTCCCATTGTTTGAACAAAAACAAAAACAACCAACAGCAGCAACTCGTGGCCTGGCTACATTGTTGTCAAGTGTTTCTGCCATTGCCATGGGAATGGACATCGATTTTAATTGTTGGCATTTGAATGCAAAACTTTTCTAAAACGAAAATGCAAAAAACGATGCCTTTTCACTTAAACAGCTATGTAAACAGGAACGTAAAGCTCCTGCAGGCTGTATGGTTTTAACAGTCTTGTAAGTGACAGCCGCCACACCGTACGACATAAACTCATCCACGACAAGACGTTTGCTGCGTGCAGACTGTACGATGAAAACACAACCTGAATCGCAACCATGTATTGCGCAAATCACAGTAGCGTGTGGTGGTGTGTTAGTCAGAGGCAGCAGCACCCCCCCCCCCCCCCCCCCCCGCCCAGCCTTGCAGCCGCACATTATGTCCTACAGTAAAAACACAATCCGAATCCAATATAAGGCCACTAATATGCATCAGTACTTAATCCACACTAACATACCAGCTGATAAACAACCACAACACATCATGACACCACTATGCAGCATCACTATCAGATCATTTTCCAGTACTTCCAACAGGTTTGCACAGAGGTGAGGGGGGGGAATCTACTGTCATGCATGTGCACTTGTCTGTCTGTGAGCATGATTGTATGGGAAACGCCACTTTACAATCAAAAAACTGCACCAAACGCTAACAGCAGCGCCAATCTCGCGCTCAAAACTTTGCTGGCCCTGAGGCGGTCCGTCAATAACATATCAAAATCTGATTGGCTGATGATGCTGTCACTCAACATTTTAACCCAATAGCAGCGTCCAGCTTCCATCAGAGGATATCAATGAAGTTACTGCTCCGCCCCCAGCAGAGGAAAGGAGCTGTGATGCGTTTAGAGGACATAGGAGATTTGAGCTCCACAAAATATAACCAGTCGTCTTCTGGATAAAGTTGCTAAAGTCACTAATTGATTCCAGACACAGATTTCAGAATCACTTTTTAATTATTAAAAAAGAAAACTTTTTTTTTGACAGGGCGAGCAGTACTAGCCCTGCTCCCCCTGACTGCACACCACTGCGCAATGAGTGATCACGCTACAATAAAATGTGCTAAAACAACACGTCCTCAGCATAAACATGAACGGAGCCTCGCCGTTGAGGCATTAATGTGTTTGGAGAGAAATCATTAAAAAAACACAGGAGAAGAATATGGATGAGGTCACGACTCAGAAAGAGATGGTAATTTTGTAAAGGGAACTCAGTAGTCATACTTGTTAATATCTACTAGCATTTTATGTTAGCATCCACTGTTATGGTCTTTCATTAAAAAAAAAAAAAAACACTCCATGTAAGCGAAAGATGCAGCAGCAGCTTTGATCGCTCCAAATATCTTACACCGTCTGATAATGATCACAGGCTTACGACCACGACGTCGGCCGTCCTTGACCCAGGCTCAAGGTGTGACAGCCACTACCAAATATTTAACGACTCTCCCACGATTGCAATCTTTCATCTGCGGTGGGTGAAAGTCGCCTCGAAATGCTAGTTAGCTAGCAACCTAGCTAGTTAGGGTTAGGGTTGTCTACTCCTATTCAAAAATGTCTTCTTTTTTTTTTTAAATCAACGTTTTCTTTTCATTTTGACTATTTGCTTGTTGGTTTGGCCGGATCGGAGCCTCTTGCCTCCTGTTTTGTCCCACTGGCCTGATGTTTGACGCCTTATTCAGTGAATCAATTCATCATGCAACAAAAATGCCACAGGGAGATGAGATTTAGATTTGAATCACTTTCTTTTCCCACCTGATCAGTAAGAAATGTGACCCATATAAAGAGTATACTGTATTTATTATATTCACACCCATGACAGCAGAAGTCTGCCTCCATGTGTGACCAGCCCTCTCAGACTCCAACAACACATCTGTTTGTACCATTTCACCACACGATTATCTGCAAGGCACAAACAAACCAAAACAGTAAAATGCAGCTTGGTTGTGGTTCTGCGGCTTATTCATCCGTCTGTTCGTTATGTTCTTTAAAGCAGGAGATGAACTATTTTTTCTCCCCAGTCCTTGATCCGCATTTAATAGCTATTAAAGCAGAGATGTCAGACTGGCTTGTTTTTTTCCTGTGTGACATGAAATTTGTTATTGCATGAGATTATTACTCAACCGAAGGCGACGACTCTGATAAACTCTGATTTTTAAAAAAAAGCATTTGTACCACAGATATTTGAAGTTTTTAGTGCTGCGCTGTCTAATAGCTCTTTTATGAAGGAGAATGAATCAGGAATTTAAATTTGGAATATTTCCTGGGGGTCTTGGCTGGCGAGGTGAACAGCTCTTAGTATATTTGACATATTTTTACTTAGCCTGAGGTCAGACGGTTGGTTTTTTTTTTTGCCTCACAAAGCATGTTTACACATGCAGATGTGGAGCCATTAGTGAAGAGTTCAACCGTCAGTGCAAAGTTAATGTTGAGATACTGTAGCTGTAGCTTTCAGCTCCAGCTTTCTGAACGCTAAATGCTTCCTTTACATTACATTCCAGTCAGCGGGGCTGTGCAGTGGTTTGCTTTGCAAGAGGAGGTTCTAGATTTGAACCCAGGAAGATTTTTTTGACAGTTACACGTAAATCCTTTCATTTTCAATGATGTGTGGAACATGGCTCCGCTCGTGTGTAATAAGAAAAGAAAAAGAATCTTCCATTTAGAAACAAACAACACCTATGCTACAACACCCTTCAGAGCCACATGCTTACAGGTTGTAGTCCGGTAAAATTTTTGCAAGACATAAATTCTTGTCGGTCTCAAAGAAATTAGTGTCTGTTCAATTGAACGGAGAATGCCTGCCGTCCTACCTGAACCAGGGTTTGATTCCCTACCCACAGTCTGTCTATCCTTTTCTCTCATTCTATCTCCTGCAGGTGTCGGAGGCTGGATGCATTTCATTCTACGTCAGGGATTCGAACTGACGTCCCCCACATTGAAGATCAAGAGTCACTGTTTTCCCCCTTAAAGCCCATTCCCTCTTATTAAACCGACATGGTGCGATCCTGTGGTCCTCAGCAGCAACGGCAGCAGGAAGAACTCGCTGACCGGTGGCCTCATTTTCTCTCTTCATGTCCTGAAGAATGTAACTGTACACTGATGTCATGGAGCCAATGCAGCAAGGAAAAATACCATTTGGTATGTCATTTTTTTCACTGTTATTGTGTAAAACCATTGAGACGTGGGTTTGATTAGTGAAGGTTTTTTCTTCTTCTTGTAGAATAAAATACTCTTTTTATGTGTGGGACTAAATCTCTGCAGCAACGACGCTGAGCTGTTGTATCACCTTCATATGCTGATTATCTTGGTGTTTTCCTCAGCATATCATCTCCATTCATTTTCTCTTATTACTAAATGCTAATTGCAAGTGCAGGTGAATTAATATGGTGTATTCGGACAGTTAACAACCCCCCACCCCCCCGGGCATTTCATACAATATTATTGAACAGAAACAACTGTTTACCCATTTGTGGGAGCAGATAGCATTGTGTTTGTAGAAAACATAGTTGTTCTGGCACATTTACCGGAACTCAAAGAAAAACTCTAAATTCATCCAACAACTAAAGCTGCGAAAGTAAAACAAATCTAAACATCTGAGTCATTAAATCATATCCACTGATAGTCTGTTGCAACCTATGACTTACATTGCAGCACTGAAAGATTAATGTTTGTACAACTGCCTTTTACGTTCACATCCAGCACGACTTCCTGTATCGTCTTCTGTTGCTGTCGTCTGAACAAGCAGCTGTGAAATGGACGTCTTCACACCTTTGCTGATGTTTGATTGATGCTTCATGTTTACAGAAAAGCTATCTGCAACCCAAAATGTGTGTATTTTCAAAGTTTGGAAAATGTAGATTTTGCTTTGTATTGAATTGTTTTGTTTTTTTCTTTTGCCAATGAATGAAATAATACTAACTAACTAACTAACTAACTAACTGACTGACTGACTGACTGACTGACTGACTGACTACAAGAAAAAACTAATATTGCTTCTAATATCGCAAATAAGCTTTCATGTTTGGTTTATAACCCGTAAGTGGTACCACAAAATCACAGATTTCTCACAATACAAAGGGAAACACACTTCTGTTGAGTTTCAACTTTCATTAGCTGCTTTTTGTTGCTGAAATGTTTCTGAAAGGACTAACCCTACTTAAAAATTGTCTTGATGCATGCGTGTTACGGGCTGGCTTTTGAATCTGTTCTTGTTGTAAAAATGTGATGTATTTTTATAGTTTTACTTGGACCTCTTAGTCTTAGTGAGACACAGGTAACAGAACATCATATATTTTCCAGCCTGTGTCAAACGATCTGACTGAGAGTGTTGAGTTGAGCGTTTGGACAACCTGCACACTTTGTGTCCAGTGACATTGAAATGCAAGGTTCAGGCAGTGTGTCAGTGAACCTTTATAAAATCAACTGAAAACACTACTTTGTTTTCTTCTGGCACTGTGAGACGTAATTACTGTGATACTTGCCAACTTAGTCCGACTGCCTATTACATTCTGCATTGATTTTTAAAATTCTTATCACTTTTAAATGCATTAAATGGCCTCACGCCAGGTTTCATTAAAAACTTATTAGCCCCCAACTTGCTTGAATGTTTGCTCGGATCGATGGACGGGGACTGGCTGGTTATTCCTCGGGTTTGGAGTGAGGTGACCGAGCCTTCGTCTTCCCATCTCTTCCTCAGTTTCACCTTCACTTTGATTTATTTAGCACCGAATCACAACAGAAGTCATCTCCGTGCACATTACATAGCGAGGTCAAGCCCAAGCAATGAGGCATGAAAACTCCTCAGTTCCCACGCGAGTCCTGCTAAATTTTCTTATTACATTTTTCAGTAAGCTTCTGTGAATGTTTCTTGATTAATAAAGTTATTATCACACTTTAAAACATCTTAGTATTTCAATTGCTGTATTTATTGTTTTTACATTACCTTAGGAGAAAACAGTGATGTGAAAAATGTTTATTCTATAAACACTGCTGTGTAAAATATTCAGGCAGGAGATGAATTAAAGGAGTGAACAGGAAAGCGGTGAACACGTGACAGAGTGATGAGCACAAAACCTCTTTTGATGCTCGTGAGGAGTGACGCTTGGCTCAGGACCCGTGTACACACCAGTTCATGTGAAAACAGATTATTTTCGCATTTCAGAAAAGTTATTTGGTTTGAGGACAATATCCATTTACACAGAGATGCTGAAAATTGTGTATTTAGCATGGATGGCCACTAATGGGGGCTGTTGTTTGTTTTTGTAATGAAACCACACACACAAATCCACTAAAAATTAACAATGTTCGCAAGACAGACATTCTAGTGGACGGATGACAAAGTTGAATTAGTTTTACAGTGATTGTCCATATAAACTAAACCAATTCCAGGAGAATATGGACTGGGAGTCATAACACTCTGGAGGAAACGTTCTTCTGATTGTCCAGCTACTGTGCGTGTACACAACAACTTTGAGTTGAGCAGTTTCAGTTGCTCCGAGCATCATTGTTGTATTTAGAGGGCTTCAACCCAATGGATGAGCTGCTGCAGTAGAAATGCTGATTTTGATCGACAGCTGTTAGAACAAAAGTGCGTTTCAGCTTGTTGTACATGATGCTACCACAGCTCCAGACCATTCAGAGTGTCCAGGCAATTCAACCGAATGATCGGTCATATCTAATAATATTTGATAATAATATTTGATGTATCTACCTGTTTTGATGCTTCAAAACAGCATCAGTTCTTCAAAGAACAATTTTAATTAATATCATAGTGAAGGTGTTTAGATCATTAGAATGGGTAGGTCAACATCAGTACATATTAGGGGATGGTTTCACCCATGTATGTATACAGTTGCAACATTCAGACACCAAGTACTTGTTTTACTAGATAGTGGAACGACTACCAGTAAAGCATTTAAGTTTTGTTAAATTTAGTCTGAAATTATTAAAGGGTCCCTGAAATAATTCTATTAAAATACACCAGTATTTAGCATTATTTTTCCCCCTTTCGAATGATATATGACACACCAATGACAATCACACCACTATCTTGCTCTTGAGCGCCGAACGTCTAAAAATGCCTTTAAATCTCCCGCCCTGTGAATCTGACCTAGTTTTCCCAACTTGCCGTAGTTTTGCGCTGTGACGTATGAGGAGTTATTTACTTCCGCCCACAACAGCTGATCGTAGTGTCTTGTTTACATGTGCTCTGCATTATCGCGTTATTTAGCAGTTTTTTAGAGTCATGCCTAAGCGTTGTGTTGCGGCTGGGTGTTCCCAAATGCCCAGTCCGTCTGTAAGTGTCCATAAATTCCCAAAAGATGAAACTTTGAGGAGATTATGGACAAAACAAGTGCAGCGCACTCGCTCCAACTGGACACCAACAGAGGCCTCCTATCTCTGCAGTCAACATTTCACGGATGACTGTTACGAAACAGCACCCGCAATCCGAGAGTCACTTGGTTTTGCTGTGAAGAGGAAACGTATCCTGAAACCTGGTTCTGTCCCCACCATTTTTAAACGGCTTTTTAACGGATTTTTAAACCCAACTTTCAGTAAGTCTTTTTAAAACCTGCTAAAACTTAAGACAAATAGACCAATAAACTTTGCAAAACACCCACTCTGACACAAGGGTAAATACCCGGTCACACACAATATGTGCACACGGGTAAATACCCGGTCACGCACAATATGTGCACACGGGTAAATACCTGGTCACGCACAATATGTGCACACGGGTAAATACCCGGTCACGCACAATATGTGCACACGGGTAAATACCCGGTCACGCACAATATGTGCACATGGGTAAATACCCGGTCACGCACAATATGTGCACACGGGTAAATACCCGGTCACGCACAATATGTGCACACGGGTAAATACCCGGTCACGCACAATATGTGCACACGGGTAAATACCCGGTCACGCACAATATGTACTCACGGGTAAATACCCGGTCACACACAATATGTACTCACGGCTCAAACATGTATGGTTGAACGCCTTGATTTTCTTCTAATTCTTCCTCCGATGATTCCTCTCCTTCATCTTCGTCCAAAACCAACGATACGTCACTTAAATCTTCGCTAACATCGCTCCTAGGTGCTTCTGTATCGCCAAACCCCTCCATTCTTCAATCAGCTGATGTTGTTTTGGCTGGGACATATAACCCCTCGTACGTCATATCCGGTCTAGCTCAGGCGGCTCACATTTATGGCCCGCAAATATACCGTCGTCTGCTGCATCATGTAAAGTCAATTAAAAGGGTCGGAATTCTGACTTTTATCTGGGAATGTTATATACCTTTCGAAAGCATATTTATTCTTCTTTCTAAAGATGAAATCTGAAAAACATTTCAGTTACCCTTTAAAACCAAAAGTTAAAAGTTGAACATGGCAAAAATGGTTTTTCAAGATATAAAGAAGGTAAAACTCCTCAAAGAGTAGGTTCAGATATTCTGAAATGTGGTCTAAAGTAGGCGTATAATTTCACATCTCTTGGTTTTACAAAGAGAACACAGCATTTACAAATGCATTTAGGCCCATTTAGGTCCTGAAACATCATCTGGTGGTGGATGAAGTTTCTTTATAGCAGCTGGTGTTATGGAGGCGTGACGACCGGTCCCTGCTGATGTATTGGCCACAACCCCCGCTGTGCCTCGTCTTCGTCAGGATGCTGCTCCGGGTGTGGGACAGCAAATATCGTCCTTCATCCTGGTTCATCATCCTTGACTGATAAAGAACACGTCATCCACCAACAAAAGACGATGTTTCTGATGAAGATGAGAGAATACAGTCGATATGAGTCAAAGGTTTGTTTAAAAACCTGCTCGAGGAAAGCAAAATATATATAAGAACAAACTTAAAGGCATAGTGAAGTTAATTAATTTGGTTCTTTAAAAAGCCAGGGAAATGAATAATGTCTTACACATAGAATTAAGGCCTCTGCATACTCCCATAAGAACAAGAAAATAAGTTGGGCTGTGACGTCAGCCAGCTGAAAAAAATGCTTGTTCGGCGTGAGAGTTCATTCTCCGAGAAGAAGCTGCTGAACTCGCAGGCCATGCCCTCTCACAGCAGGGACTCTTCTATGAAGCGGCGTCTTAGCTTTTCAACTGCAGCTTATTTATCGCTTCAAATGTTTTCAGAAATACATTTCGCTGAACTGTTTCCGTAATAAAAGAGAAAGTTTTTGTTCGAGCCAACATGTTGGTCTTGTTTTAACTACCAGCCTTCCTTCTTTTTCTGGAGTATGAATTGGCCTTGAGTCAAGAGATCATTGAACAACCAATGAGAATGCTCCTTTCATTTCACGCTCAGTTAGACATTATGCGTGGGAATTGCTAGATTTGAGCGATGTTGGAATATAAAAAAACATAAAAAAAACAAAAAAACAATTTGGAGAAAATGAATCAAAGAGCTTTACAACGTAAATGTTACAGGTAAATTGTTAATGTATGCACTTATATTTACTAACGAGAGTTCTGTAACTTAAATGAAAAGATGTTAAATAATACTTGTCACGTGTTCACGAGAAAGGAATTGTCTCTTCTCATCATTTAGACTGAGAAACTGCTGTGAACAAACCAGAAATCTTGTGAAAACATGTTTTCATCATTGAATTTTAACTGTTGCATTGGGAAGGTGAAACATTAAGTTTAAAATGTGAAGAAAATAGTGAACTTAAGACCTCCAGAAACTTCAGCTGAATTTTTCTGTCAAAGACTAAGGTCATGTTTACACGTACCCACGTATTTAAAAAAACTGATATTTTTCTGGGCTTTGTATTTACTTATAAACGCAGTGACGCAGTGGAGATCTGGTTAAACTAGAGAGGGGGTGGGCGAGTGGAAATGTATGCCACAATTTGTGACGTGTTTTTTCAAAGGATTCTGATAGGCTATTATGACTTCATGCTTCACGTTTTTTGTAAAAACCTGGATACATGTAAACACAGCTTCAAGAATGGGTACAACAAAGAAAGTAAGTCATTGAAAGTGCCTCTCAACACAGTAAAAGATGAAGACTGAGCTGATTTGCACCTCCTTTTGAATTGTGTGGAAAACAGATGCAATCATAAACATGTAAATGTTTTCAAATATAAATCAACTTGTGACTCATACATACATGCATGATGAAAGCAAACTTGCTTAATAGTGTCTGTAAGACTAAATCCTCATTCCATCAGCTCCCATGTGTACCTGTTTTAATACACTCAGACCAATAGATCACTCGTCGTTTAGTGTTTACGGTAACAAGTAACAGTACTTTAAAGAATGTCAGTGTACACACAACAGGTGTCCTGTAGTTTAATGTTCTTCACACTTGGTTCTGGTCAGGATTCAGGTCGCTGCATTCTGTATGAGCCAGTGTTCTGCAACAAGATGTCTCTAAGGCAGCATACTTGGTTCCCACATGCTACGTTCATGCACAGAATAAAGAAACATGTAGTGATCAGTTAGAAAACCCTCACACACACACCCAGAGTACTTCTTTTGCTAACAGAAGATATCCAGTAATCCCATCAGCTCCCCTTTTGGAAGAATCAAAACCAAAAGGCTAAACCTCCAATGTGGAAACAGTGCAAGGTTCTCAGCCCGACATGAGCTCGAGTGCAGTAAAAGGTTTCAAGGGGGCTGATTAAGTCAGAGGAATAAAAATGCGGTTGTAGCAGAATCCAGTTCATTGGGATTTTCTATTGTGCAGCATTTTACAGCACAGAGTTCGAGATTTGGGAAAAATAGATAGTGTCCTTAATAATAAATGTTGACTGTATTGTTGAGAGACACGGTTATCGGGGAGGCATCTAATTGGCTAAACAATGATTCTACAGTTGAGGACATTAACTACAAACATACAGTCAAGCTTTAACACCATATGTGGTCATAGGATGAAAAAATCTTGGATTACTTGGAAAAACAGAGGATCTGTGCTGTTCTTCACAATGTTTGGGAAGCATTCCCTGCAGGGTCCCTTCAGGAAGTGTGCATACGTTTTCCAGTTTAAAGGCAAATGATGGCCCCAGTCCACTGGATAAACTGGTGGCCTGACCAGCTGGCACTGGCTCAAGCCTTCCCTGACCCCGGTCTGGATGATGTAGGTGGAGAAAATATAAGACAAGATGGCCACACTAAAGTCAAATTGGAATATTTTCACTTTATTCTGCACATACACATTTCATACCCTTTGACTCTGAAAATAAACCATGGAGGGGCAACCAGAATATGATGGAGGGGGGCTGAGGTATTGTGATGGAGGTGATTACAGCCATCATGTGTATGCTAATGCACTTGTATATGCTGTGTTAGGCCATGCTCTGCTACACACCCCGGGTAGAACAGGAGCCATTCATAATTGATACCCAACGTTTACTGCAAGCCCAGGTGTGGTGCAGGAAATAACCACTGACCCAATTACAGTCTGCATCCACCATGCTTTGGTTAATTTGTGTAAAAGCCATAATTGCTCTTGGTTTTATAATTCATGAACAAGGGCGCACGGTGCTGGCAGAGCACCAGCATCTATTACTCAACCACCCGTGAGTGCATTTCACACTTGGTCTACACAGATAAACAGCAAACACGTGTGTAAAAAAAACATAACTAGAACAGCTGCAGATGCTAATATGATCAGTTAAAGATTATGAACTTAAACTTAGTAAATTGCCACAGGGAGATACTGATCTACTAAGACGTGTGTGTGTGTGTGTGTGTGTGTGTGTGTGTGTGTGTGTGTGTGTGTGTGTGTGTGTGTTGGAAATATTTCAAGAGGGCAAAACATAAAATAATTTAATGACATAAAATCAGAAAAAAGTCACCTTCAATATATCCATCTTCTTTCCTGATTATCCAGTTCAGGGTCACGGGGTGCTGGAGCCGAGCCCAGCCTACTGTGGATGAGGACTGGTCGCCAGTCTGTCACAGGGCAAACACATATAGACAAACAACCACACATACTCATATTCACACCGCAGGGCAATTTAGCATCACCAATTCACCTCACATGCATGTTTTTGGACTGTGGGAGGGAACCAGACCAGACCATGCCAACTCCACACAGAAAGGCAATGGGTGGAACCCATAACCTTCTCACTGCGAGGCGAGAGCACTGCAGCCACGCAAGGTGCTGTCACTCCAATGAGAGCAGTGTCTTGCCCAAGGGCACTTTGGCGTGCAGACAAGCAGAGATGGGAATCATACCTGCAACCTTATATATAGATGTATCTAATCTAATATGCATATCAGAAAAAAATGCATTGTATATTTTCTATTAGTTTTTTCTACGAATCATCATTTGTATATATCATCTGTAACACTCCTCTTCTTTATTCAGATGCACTTTTGAGATATTTAAGTTCAGCCTGTGCAAATATTTAGCCATCAACAAAAGTATAAACACATATATAAAAACAAATGTAAAAAATGTTAAATAGGTATTTATATAGCTCTGTATATCTATCAACCAACCAACATTTTTTCATAAAGCATGTTAAAATACCAAAGGTGACCAAAGTGCTTTCCAGAAAATATAGCTATTTTGATTTGTTTTTGTATATAGTTATTATATAATGTAAATGTAACTTATATAGAGATTTATTGTGTTTAAATTGTTTGATGTTGCCTATTTTATTTATATTTTATTACTGTTATCAATAGTTTTGTTTTTTTGGGGGTTTTCTTTCAAGAAATAGTTTTTTTTTTAATTATTATTATTAAAAAAACATTTTTAAATACAGCACAGTCATTCCTCGGTGCTTTTAACAGAGAAAATAGAAAAGTCCAACATATCCACATGAGCAAGCATGTTTATGTGCGACTGTGGAAAGGAACAAGTCCCTCTAACAGGAAGAAACCTTTGCAGAAACCAGACTCAGAGGTGGAGGAATTCTGCTGACCAGTTGGGGTGAAAGGATAGAGGAGAAGAGAGGAGAGGAAAGAGCGAGAGATAGACTGGGTGGGGAGATACATACAATACCCCTGTTAGTGCTACATATATTTTTTTACAGTAATCACACTGATCCAAATATTTTCCAACTGTTATGAGATTAAACCAGCCTGAGCAGTACTATCTAGACAGTAACATGATTTTCTAGATTAAACCAGCCTGGGTAGTTCTATCTAGACAGTAATATGATTTTCTAGCAAGAGTATAAATTAGCAGGTAGGCAAAAAAAAAACTAAACAAAAAAAAACAAAAAGCAAAACAGCAACAACAATGATAACAAAAGCAAAAACAAATTGACACAAAACAAAGAACAAAAAATCAGCAGCAAATCTCATCGATGAGGAGTGGAAGTGTGTGTGTGTGTGTGTGTGTGTGTGTGTGTGTGTGTGTGTGTGTGTGTGTGTGTGTGTGTGTGTGTGTGGTTTGTCCACTGGGTGTGGTTGGAACTGTTGTGGGGGGGCCCGCAGTACCACCCCGGGGCCCGAGGCCATCAGGGCCAGACACTGCCACTCCGGCGCCCGGCGGCCCTGACAATCCACTCCGGCGAGCCACGACCAAACCCGGAAGGCACCAGACGGAGAGTGCCAAGAGGACCCCCCCAGGGCAAGAGGGGCCCACAAGAGAAGAATGAAGGGCGCAGAGCCCCGGGCCCCGACCCGAGCCGCCAAGCTTGGACCGGCCGGAGCAGGACCCCCAGGCCACATGGGCAGGGAGCCCCCCCGATCCCGGCAGCAGAGCCCATCCCCCCCACCCCCCCTACCCAGCAGGACAGAGAAGGCACCAGCCGCCGAGCCCCGGACCAACCCCCCCCCCACCTCCCCAGACCAGGAAGAGCGACCAACCATCCAACCCCAGGAGCCCCAATACGACCCCCAACACCACCCCATCCCCCAACCCCAACCCACACACACACACACACTGTTATCATTTGTAAATAGTTTTTTTTGTGTGTGTGTGTTAAAGGTATTTATATTGTATATCAGATATTTATTGTTTTTATTGATTTGTAATTAATTAAGAATGTAAGTTGGGTGACATACTACCTTATAAATAAAACACAATGACAAAAACAATGCTATTCCATTTCTTTTGTAAGTTTATGTAAATGACCGATTAAATCTGGCCCGGGGCACTACACCTGTCTTCTTCTTCCCTCTTGTCTCAGTGCCAGATTGTCTTTGTACCTTTATGTCAAGACATCCTGCGTCTCCTCGTGTTTCTCTTTGTGTTTGATCATCTCATTTTGGGACTTAGCCTTTTGGATCACCCCCTCAGGATACCTTTGCCTCGGACTCGTCTTTAATGAACTGTTGAACTCTACTGAGGTCCATGACACCGAACCACGCAGAAAGGTGGGGAGCACACAACTCTGCTACAGTTTTAGTTTGATCTTGAGGCTGTACTTGGATGACTGACAAACATTGTGTTTCCAGTAATACGCAGCAGGAAAATAGGCCGGATAATCCCGCACTAAATCAATAATGTGTGTTATTTTGCATGTGTCTCAGATGCAACTCTCAGTTCACCTTGTTTGTAGATCAGCTCCACATGTGTGCACACACAAATTCACGTTTGCTCCTTTTCATAAGCGACCTTAAGTAGATCAGGGTTGTATATTACACGAGGCAGCATAGAGCTCCTTGTCAAATTTAACTGTGAAGATGTAAACAACCACAAGCTGCAACTGAAGGTCCTTTTTTTACTCACAATAAGTGAAATTCAAATGTGATCATACATATAGTGGATAATCTGCTAAATTATTCTGTGTCCTTGTTACTGCCCTCAGTTCTGTCATGTAGAGTGTTGTAGGTCCGTGTCACACTGACTTTGCGAGGACAGAATGGCCAATCACTCCTCAGACAGCGTTGGCTAGGTCGGGGGCTGATTATACACGCTATATCACAGTAAAAGAGCATGCACAAGAAAACGATGAGGACAATGGTGGATGGAGTGAGGGGGGGGGAGGTTCAGGGAGAAATGTAGAGGAAACGTATAAAGGATTTTAAAGACTCATTTGTCTGGCTCCTTAATGAGAGGAAGCGGAACAAAGACCCCGGCTAATATTCCGAGGGGTCTAATTAAAATTAGGTGTGATCCGATGGAGAAAGAGGCACAGAGGTGATTTTAGTCACAGCCCAGAAGAGACCAGCTAATTAGGGAGAGTGATGGCCTTTACTTGGAAACCACTGGAGAGTCGCAGGGCACACACATTGTCCACCTCCCCCCCCCCCCGGCCTGGCATGGAGCTGGTTGCCATACTTGCCGCTGCAATTGCAGAAAAGAGGACACTACAAAAATGGGATGAGACGAGAACAGGACCGGTGCGTTCGGGGTAACGCTGGGAGGGACTGGGACCTGGACAACACAGCAAAGATATATTTCTTCCCAACCATTTCTCATTTAAGCCGCTTCTCTATTTCTGCTCTCGGCCTCCATTTGTGTCTGAGGAAGGATTCAGACGTCAACCCAGGTTGCAAAATGTTCCCAAAGTTTCAGAGCTTGCCCGTTGCGTCATACGAAAATAACACATAAGATGCCTGAAATGAATCAATTCCACTCATCCTGCGCCAAAGTTTAAGGTAATTTCATCTCTGTATATAATTGGGATCCCCTCCAAGCTTTTTGAGCCGTGTCACTCTCAGTGATGAAGAAACATCAATAGCTGTTTGTCAATGCGAGCATTATGTATATGAGCTATCAGGTGCCCTTTGATTTTTCCCAAAGGCTTGTACATGTTCATCTTACCTTTGACATTGAGGGAATGCCATCTTGTTGTTCTTTATGACACTGTGATAGCACTTGCCCTAATCTTAATTGATGGCGCTGTGGCTCATCTGCTAAAAGCAGCCTATATTTATCTGCTCCGACTATATATGCACACTAATAGCAATTGCTTTCTGCCGCCTGTCCTTGGGAAGCTGCCAGAGAGACTGCGAGAGGGCAAGGAGTATCATCCTAATGTCTCAATGCCAAAGCGCACTAAATCATTCTGGTAATAATAAAGACACATAAAAGGACCACACGGGTCCAAGCACACACTCACCAAAGGTTAAAACATATGAAATCCAGAGCGGAATCCGAGTGTTCGATGATTGTGAATGTGAAAACGGCTCGGTCTGTAAGACACGAAGCAGCTCTCTGCTTGCAGAGACACAACCAACTAATATGACCAATTACCTTCCACACCACAGACGCGGGACTCGTCAAATGAAGCTGTTCACGTATCAGGAAAGAGACTCCTCGCTTTGCTGGGACACACTTACAGGAGGAGCTAAAGTGGAACGTCTTCTCCAGTGTTAGTGAATAAGCCTCTCAGACCTGAAACTCATTCCACAGAGTAATACAACGTAGTCTCAGACAAAATAGCTTGATTTTGTGAGCTCCAAAAATGAGACGAGCTTCTCAAATTGCAGCCTCTAGATTTTATTTTCATCGAGCCGCCACACGTGACCCCATTTTGTTTCAGAGAAGGACCAGGTTCAGTAATATCGCAGCATAACAACCTTTAAATACAAATTTTAAGTCAACCCCAAAGGTTTTATTTCATTTGAGTGCAAGGGTCTGCGACCTTCATGACTGTACTTTTTTTGTTTTACTTTCCACCAAATCAGATTTAACTGGAACTGCAAAACACATTTTGACATTAGTATGAGGCGCACACAGCTTCTAAAGTTTCATATATACAGTAGTTTGAAAGTCGTACAGAAACTTTATGTTATGTTGCATTTCAATACAATTTCAGGATTTTAAACATTTCATTACATCTTCAGCTGTTTTTGTACCTGATTTTAGACATTTCAACCTTCTCTTTCAACATTTTTTGACAATTTTGACATTTTAGCTTTTTAAAATTATTTTAGCATGTTAGAGGCTAGTATGTTTCCTCCCATTTCTAAGCACTTTTTTCTTTTAGAAATCCACGTAATTTAAAAAAAAAAAAGCTGGTTTTAGCTATTTCATTAATTTTAGATGTGCCTCTTTTAAAAGCTTATTTTAGCCGAAAGCTCTTCTGTATCGGTACATTCTGAGTCCAACCTGCTGTGATATAATTCAATATCTTTGCATTTTTAAATGAAAACATGTTTTAATTCATGAAGACTGTGACTGGACTTAGGAAGCAAAGCCAAAGAAAAACTAAAATAAAAACCTTTACATATAATCATCTTCAAACCTGTGCAACACTACCTACCCTACAACTAAAATAAAGTGCAAGAAGTGGGATTATTATCTTGACTGAAGTTGAGATTAATAAAAGCAAATACCAAAATTATGTGATTCAAACATTTTGAGTGGTGAGCCATCCAGACGTCATTTGGAGGGTCAATTTCCGTAAAAGACGCCTGAAAAAATAGTGGACAGGTTGTTGAAAGCCTCTAAAATATGTGTATATTACTTGTCACCATCTAATTTTGCCTAAATTAATCTTTTTTAGCCGAAATAGAGCGACACATCGGCTGGAGCATACAACTCACAAGTGACTTCGGGTTTGTATTACGCCCAGTAATGAGCAGCGTGATTGGTCAATTGATGCCATGTGATCTATACTTTTTGAAAGGCGGCCTCTGGTTGGTTCATAATTCTCTGACTCATTCTGATATGTTCAAAAGCCAGGGCAAAATGCTGACGAATTATATCTTCAGAATCCACACAGGTGGGACTAATTCCATGGACTTATAATCAATCTAATTTTTCATTTCCAAAATGTTGACACATGATTGTACAACTGCACATCATTCATGCTTTTCAGTGAAGAATAAATTATTCTTTGCTGTGAAAATGCTGATAAGTATTGACAATCATGCTTGTATCATCACCAATTCATATGTGACTGTGACATTCTCAAGTCTTGGGGCCAAACTATAGGAGGACTACAGATAAATAATCAGCATCTGATATTTGATAAAAAACTAATTAGGGGATAATAAAAACTACTTCAGAGTTCAAAGTGTACAGGTGCAGATAGAAGCAATGTGTCAACTACAGGGGGAATAAACAAGTACTTGTAGTGAAATTTAAAGTGAAGTGAGTCAAGTACAGGTACAGGTACAGGTACAGTTTTTTTTTATTCAATAATAAAACATTTTTGGAAACCCACATTTTCGGGATGGACACCCAAAACAAGGATTTCGCCCTAAAACCATGGATGGAATCAGTCCCATCACCAATACGCACAATATGCACTTAATTTCTCTCCCATTTGGAACGATACAATAATTGAACAGGCTAGAGAGCGCCTCCATCCTTTCTTCTGTAATTGTAAAAGAGCTCTTTGGATCTTCACGCAACAACGCATTCTTCAGCAGTCAAGAGACGAGCACCTTCTAAATGTCAGAGGTTTAAATAAGACTGGCTCTGCCTGTCATTTCTTGCAGGTTCTAATTATCGGCTCCAAAAATAAAACCACTGATTGATATTAGCTGGACTTCAAAGTGTGGCAAGATACTTACAAAAATGACAAAAACTACATTAATTAGTCTCATGTACTACATAAATCTTTTTGAATATGGCCTCTAGTCTGGTTATCAAGAAAATTGAATCTTCACATATATAAAAACTAACATCTTGGTTGTTTTTCTGTGACTGTCAGTATAATACCATCGCAGTATTTCTTGTATTTTGGCGAATCAACATTCATTTGAGTTGGTGAGTATCAGAGAAATGTGATTCACTGTTCACTTCGGTGTAACACTGCCATGGAATAATGTCTTGAAAAGCACAAATCATAACTTTTTCCTTCCAGACGTGTCAACATGTCAACACAAGTTAAGACCCCTTTTACTGGTTTCGAGAGAAACTGCGTTGGGTTTGCATTTTCCTACGTTTTCTCATTTAGACAGCAACCGTTAGAAAATGATGTCCATTTACACAAAAGGAACACTGAAAACATTGTAGTTATTATGTTGGGCCACTCGTGGGTGCTGTTGTTTGTTTTTGTAATGAAACCACTCACGTTTCAGAGAATGCCTTGTTTTCTCCCATTTTCACCCGACTGATGATGTGTTGTTGCAATAGTAATAATTTTTGTGCAACTTGAAATGTCGCAAAGGTTCCATATTTGCAGAATTTTGCAGCCTTGTTAATGTGTTTGCAGGTTTATTCCCACAGTGTGGCTTTAATGCTGCTGATACTCCATTGCCCATCGACTGAGCATGTACAGAAGACGACCCGAGTCATCTGGTGGATGGTGGGACATTGTACTGACGCAAGCAGCTCCTGCTGCAGTCAAAACTTTCTCTTCCATTCATCATTAAGCCATGCAGGCAATATGTAACGTCATGTGTAACGTATCACTTCACACCTCGAGGAGTCCGGTGTTTCCTGAAAGGCTTACACACCAGTGTTATATTGAAAGAGCAGTGGCGTATGACCTGATGTGGCCACTGGCTGGGATCTGACAGGCTGCCGGAGCAACAGCAGGTTTACAAAGACCTCCAATGAGAAATTGATCTGACAACCATTCAAGGGTAAATCATTTCCACAAGTTAATTACTTTGGAAGAGCAGGGGGAAACATTAGCATGACAGGAAGTCTGAGGCATCTGTGCAGAGTGCAAGAGCCAGGTCTATATCACGGTAACCCTGCTTCTTACACACTGATGGATTGCACGCACACACACACGTATACACACACACACACACACACACACACACACACACACACACACACACACACACACACACACACACACACACACACACACACACACACACACACACACACACACACACACACCTGTCACTGTCACTGGATTCCTGCAGTTTACATAAATGTCAACTACAAATTGACTTCTTCCTTATTTCTGTGGTTTAGATTTCTGGAATAGAGTCATATTTGGGAAAAAAACACTTCTTGTTTGTTAAAGCTGCTATTGATCCCAACAGTTTGAAAACCAGTGAAACATAAACCACTGGACAGTTATTGATACAGATTTCTCAACATGAAGATTTTTATTTAGCCCATTCTGAAAACTGACAAGCTGAAACCGCACTGGTTGGCTGTGTGTTTCACAATAAGGTATTTTGGTTGTTGTCCCAGACGTAGACATAAATAATAAGTTAGTTCATTATGAAGTTTGGCATAGAGAAGTCAGGTATAATATATATAAATAGCTACCACATAAACACAATAAACTAGTGTCCTTTAGCTTCAACCACAGATAGAATGAATATATAATACTTTCATTAATCCTGTTAGATGATGTTATTAGTCACCAAAAACAACATTATCCTGTGCAGGGTCAGTGGAGCTGATCTCAGCTGACTATGGTAGAGAGCAGGAGACAACCTGGACAGAACTCCAATCCATCACAAGAAAAACAACCTCACACACTGGCATTCACACCTCAGGTCATTTTTAGCATCACCCATAACCTTGTATGCATGTTTTTGGACTCACGGAGAACATGCAAACTCCACACAGAAAGGCTCAGCTGGGGCCATGTAAACATGAAAAATGTTGACAAATTATAACTGAAAATAAAAGGCTATTCTCACTGAAATGCTTTCAGTTGTGTTTGAATGTTTCAAGCAATGTTTGTTTTTGTTTTTTAAATTCATGAACATGATCTGCATATTATTACCATATTATTTCTATGTTTTTGCCACATTGGATTAACTGGATGGAGTCTGAGGACCCGTTTGAACAATAATTCCAAGATAAAATTTTGAGTTTTCTTTTGAGAAAACCTTCATGTTGACACTGCGATGTTTTGAAAACACTTTTCATTTACATGGAAATGGCAGAAACACTGAACATGAGGACGGGACACTAGTGTATTTTCAGTCAGGCTTGAGATCTCAAAGTAGACAGAGACACTCTGGTCAAAGTTACTCGTGATCTTCTCATGGCTTCAAACAAAGGACTTGTCTCTGTTTTGGTCCTGTCCTACAGGTGCTGTAGTGAACATATGTCGTTGCATCGTTTCAGAAAAATTGCATTTACTCCCATTTATGACATCGATAATGGCACATATCGAAGTATTTCCTGCTGAAGTAAACACATCCTCTTCAAATTCATCATGAAGAAAAAAACAAATAATTAAGTATAAAACATAAATGCGAAACTTTCATTTTTGTCTCATACATGAGTGATAAATTGTTGCACATGTAATCCAAATGTCATCACATCATACTAGGTGGTTCTGCATTTTGAAGAAAGGCTCCTCTCTGCCAACAATGTGTGTAGAAACACAAAACAACTCACTCAAGCTGTGGAACAATTCAAGAGGCAAACTGAGTGGAAGACCTCTCGTCAGTGAATGCACTCATGTTGAACAGCACAATGATGCTGTGTTGTGTCCTATTAACTCAAGATGGAGTGCAGGTGTTGTTTCACTGTAACATTTAGGACAATAAAAATCACTCAGGGTCAAATGAACCTTATTGTGAAACGGTTGTGATCAAAGAGAAAAAACTAAATGTTTATATCCATCCATCCATCCTCCAATTCATGGTAAAACCCATGTGACTGACTGAAGGCAGGGTCCATCTCAGACAGGTCACTAGTCCACATGTGGGTGAAAAACCATCTAAAACCTACACAGCAAATGGAGATCATGTAAACTCCTCACAAGGCCCCCAAACTCCATCCTCAAACGGGAGAGATTCTCACCTCCTGATGAGCGTACTAACAAGTGCAACACTGTGCGGTCTGTTAGCGAGTCCAGGTTCAGATTGCAATGGTTCAAAAGAGTCTTTTTCTCTTTTGGGTAGTTGTCTTGTAATGTACATTTCCTGCAGAATCGGACAACATGTGTTTAAATTACACAACAATTTGTAAGAAAATTTGCTTTAAAATCAAGGTTTTTGACTGCAAAAGGACACGAAGATCTGGCAGATGAAAAGAAACCACCGCTCAGCTTCACAGAGGTTTCAAAGCTTTTTGTGCAATTTATAGATCCAAAGTCAGTGAGTGATTCTGTCTTAGTCAGATGTGTTGCATCATGAAATAATACGTGTATGGCATTCAGACTAGCCTGAGTAGGATCATATATCAACAGCACTTTCGTGGATAAATATTCATGTCAGCATGTTTAACTCTCCTACTGAAGCTGGGTTGTGTCAGCGGATGGATTTTTATTAATGAACAGGTTCCGATTGATACTTAGCAAAACACAAAATCAACATCTCTCTTTCTCCTTCCTCTCGATGCTTTGCACCATGTAACATCTTTTCCTTTGAGTTGGCCAATTTACACATCGTCTCTGATTAGATTTGTACATTTTAATAAAACCATGGGTGAACTCCAATCTCCTCTAAGTGACTTTAATCTGCTCAGATTAGTCGATTTGTGCCACGCGTGAGTATAATACAGTGAGAAGGGATGCATTTTTATGGATAAGTAGTCAATAACATCAGCATGTTACTGCCACACAGTGCTCCTTGGCATGGATCCAACCTGTTAATACCATTACAACAATACTGGTAAAAGGCCTGTTGGCTTTGCAAATTGAGCCACTGTCGGCTCGCTGGGATCTGATTGGATTTCCTCCAGTCCTGCGGCCGGGAACATGTGTTCGTGCGATCCCCAGAGCAGCTGTCAGATTTCTGACGGCAGTGTTTCTCCCCACCGGGGGGAAGAAAAGAACAGAGAGAGGGGGGAGAGAGAGGGAGATGGGAGGATAGAAGACAGAGACAGAGAGAAGCACCCGTGGCTATTTACAAAACATTCATTGTTTTATCTGCACGCTGCAGTCAGAGGCCTCCCCAGTCCTCACCACCTCTCATTAATCAGTGACAAAGCCTTATTTAAGTGCTTGTTGTCCTGACCTATTCATGACTGACGTTGGCATTTAAGAAATACCAGCAAAGAGCGCAGCGATACCGGCAGGGTTGGGGGGGTGGGGGTGGGGGGTGGGAATCGTGCTGCGGTTTAGTCAGAGGCACAAGCCATTAATATGTTTCGGCTCAGAAGAAGTCGTCAGGGTGGCGACAGCCCCCTTCTCAGACTTATCAGTCAACGGGTGAAAGCAGTTCACTTGGGCTGATGAGCTCAATGGGTGATCACCTTTTGTAATGAGAACAACTGAGAGATAGCGCAGAGAAGCGAGCGTGGAGATGGGGATGGGGTGAATCACCTGTTTGCAGAGATAAAAGAAGGAATAGACAAGCTGAGAAAGAGACCAAATTGGAGGTATGAGGAGGGGAGGGAGTCCTTGGCACACGAAACTGTACTGGAGGGCAAAACAGCCAGGCAGTGTGGAAGCATAGGGTTGTAAGCACCGGCACACTGACATGTGACGCCCTTTATGACCACTGTAATCATTTGGGCAATGGAGTCGACATTCCACCGACAGTCCAGTGGGCTGAGGAGCAGAAACCCGCGATGGATTCAGTTGACAAAGGTCAACCTCTCACAACTTCCCCTCCTGACTGGTGCATGGCTGCACATCAGTCAGAGGGACTCCATCATTAACACGTTCTCTGTCAAGGCTTTATCACAGGTCAAGTTCAATAGCGCTCCCGGCAAAGAAAAGCACTTCATAACTCAACCGCTTTATAAGCATGACTGGGTGATTGACAGCGGCATAAGTGATGAGGGTGACAGCGGAGATTGATGGGAGGACGGGTGCAGATGATTGTGAGGAGGAAAGCAAATAGGAAGATAGCGGGCGGCGGCTCAGGGAAGTCAAGTCGCATGATGCAAAGAGACAAAACAAAAGCAACATCAGCTTGATTCTACCTGCAGGGTGTATATGAAAGCACAATTACTTCCAGAAACATGCTTTGAAAACAGAAAACAGCTGAATAACTAGATTATTGCTGCAAGTACCACACATGTACAATGTAAGTGCTTCCAGAGGCTTCAGACTTTCTGCCCAGAGGTGGCACAAACAATGCAAAGTTATTACAGTTCAATGTGAACAAATAAGATGCAGACTTCACACTGACATGATCCAGTACAGCAGCGGCCTGTGGGCCAAGACCGGTCCGCAAGAGATCGCAACCCAGCCGTCAAAACAAACAAATTGTAAACATTTCAAAGTTAAAAATTGAGTTTTCAACAAATGTCTTAAAAATTTTAGCAACAATGCAACACTGAGACTCGAGATGAGATATCATCATTAAAGTTGGTTTTATGTTGAGATTAGAGTAATTTCCTGTAGCAATTGTTTGATTCTGTGAAAATATTAACATCGTTATCTCGTATACTCTGTGCCTCAATGAGGAAAACCTTTACAGTTTAAATATATGTAGAATTCTGTTCCAACGGTACTAAGGAACGATTCCCAGGGTACATTTCCATAGATTCCAAGGTAAATTTGATGTGTGCAAAGGTATCTCCTGAAACATGTTAACGTGTTTATTGAGTGAACTTTATCTGTGACGAATTGTGCTGAAGTGCTAACAAAGTGTCTGTGTCAATGTATTCACTCTAACCAGATTAGCTGGACTTCACTGAGCCGTGATAAAATGATAGGCGATAGAAAGAGCTGTTTATATTTTCACACTGAAACTCACCCTGAAAAACATCAGCAATGGCTTTAACAATGGAAAGTCAGTGTCTACGGGCAAGAAGAGAAAAGCCCACTCCTTCTCTCTGGATAAGGTGGAGATGTCCTGCTAACAATTGCACCTAAATCTGATATTGTTGACAACTTGGATTCAATATATACTCTGAGTAGAATAGGTTATCTACCAACAGTCTTGCAGGTAAATTTATCACTTATAGTTAAATGTTGCCAATTTCCAAAGAAATGTAGGGTTTTCCCCTACAAACTATGGATTCATTCATTGTTTATGTTTGGGAGCTGGTATATTGATCTCCGTAGTGTGGAGCAAGTTAGCCTCAAAAGACTGAAGCAATTACAACAAAGTCCATGAATAAATTAAGGTGACAGAGGAGCAGAGATTAGTCTCTACAAGGGGTGGAGTGTTCATGTAATAACATTAACATATAACCTGACTTATAGACACCACTTTTAACATGGAAATTAATCAATTTTCAGAACCAGACATTTTAGTGCAATATGATGTTTAACGGGGGGCAGAAATGAAGAAAATTGATTTGTTTATACAAACAGATTTGATGAGGAGGACTGTTCTGTCCTGGATATCTTCTGCAGAACATCCAGGAGTTGGTGAGAGGAGGTTCCTGGCAAAGCTGGAATTTATTAAGGACAAAGCTTTTCATCCCCTCCACCACACTGGGAGCATTAACCAGCTCCATCACACTGGGAGCATTAACCAGCTCCACCACACTGGGAGCATTAACCAGCTCCATCACACTGGGAGCATTAACCAGCTCCACCACACTGGGAGCATTAACCAGCTCCACCACACTGGGAGCATTAACCAGCTCCACCACACTGGGAGCATTAACCAGCTCCACCACACTGGGAGCATTAACCAGCTCCACCACACTGGGAGCATTAACCAGTTCCACCACGCTGTAGATGACTCTGGCTAGGCCACTCCAGGACCTTGAAATACTTTTTACGGAGCCACTCCTTCATTGCCCGGGCCGGTGTGTTTGGAATCATTGTTATGCTTGAAGATCCAGCCACGTTTCATCTTCAGTGCTCTCACTGATGGATGGACATTTTAGGCCAAAATCTCACAATACATGGCCCCATTAATGCTTTCCTTAATACAGATGAGTCGTCCTGTCCTCTTTGCAGAAAAGCAGCCCCAAAGAATGATATCCCCCCCCCCCCCCCCATGCTTCACAGTGAGAATGTTGTTCTTGGGATGCAACTCAGCATTCTTCCCCCTCCAAACGCAGCGAGTGGCGTTTATACCAAAAAGTTCTATTTTGGTCTTATCTGACCACATGACATTCTCTCAACCCTCCTCTGGATCACACGGATGATCACTGTCAAACTTTAGACGGGCCTGTACATGTGCTGGCTTAAACGGGGACCTTTGGAACACTGCAGGATTTTAACCCATGACGACGTAGTGTGTTACTAATAGTAATGTTTGCTACTGTGGTCTCAGCTCTCCTCAGGTCATTGACCAGTTCCCCCCGTGTACTTCTGGGCTGATTCCTCACTGTTCTCAAGATAATTTGTACCCAAAGAGGTGAGGTCTAGCATGGATTGTCAGCAATCTTGTACTTTTTCTATTTTCTAATGTTAGCTCCAACAAGTCTCTTCTCACCAAGCTGCTTGCCTATTGTAGATTGGCTGATTCCAGTCTTGTGCAGGTTTACAAGTTTGTACCTGGTGTCCTTAGACAGCTCTCTGGTCTTCACCGTGGTGGAGGTTGGAGTCTGACTATTTGAAGGTGTGGACAGATGTCTTTAATACAGATAACGAGTTCAAACAGGTGCCATTGATACAGAAAAGGAGTGGAGGATAGAAGAGATTCTTAAAGAAGAAGTAAGAGGTCTGTGAGAGACAGAATCCCTGCTTGTTTGTAGGTGCCAAATACTTATTTTCGGCAATAATTTACAAATAAATGATTGAAAAATCATAAAATGTGATTTCCTGATTTATTTTTCACATTCTGTCTCTGACAGTTGAAGTGTACCTATGAGGAAAACTACAGACCTCTCTTATCTTTTTAAGTGGGACAACTTGCACAATCGGTGGCTGCCAAATACTTGTTTGCCCTTCTGTATATATTTATCTAATTATTTAATTATATAAACAGATAGTATTTTCGCTTGTGTGCAACTATCCTGACAGTCTCATCAAATCTCATCTCATCTCGTCTCGTCTCATGTCATGTCATCTCATTCACTGCTGTTATTAAACACCACTGCATCAACGCAGCAAAACATTATAACCATTACCTGCTGGTAATTCAATGAATATGCACATTTTGATGTTCAATAACACAGTTTGATTAGTTTCTTATGTTGTAACGACTAGTGTGTATTTTTTAAATATAATATTTTTTGTATGCTATTATTTAAAATGTTTGTATATCTCTGCAATGTGAAGCCAAACCAATCAGCCATTACATTACAACCAGTGCCATATAATGATCTTTCTATCATTGCACCTCTTAGTGACATGGACTTAGTAGACAGAGAACATTTTGTTCTCAAAGTTAAGGTGTTAGAAGCAGAAAAATGAACAATTGGGAGGATTTGACTTTGACGATGACCGAGCTGTGAAAGCGAGATGACAGAGTCAGCCAATCTACAAAACTACAGTTCTTATGGGGTGTTTCTAGTCTGCAGTGATCGTTTAAAAGTGGTGAAGACACATGGAGGCTGACCTCACCAATTTCAAAAAAGGATTGAAAATATCTACTGGTCATAGTTACATAATTATTCAAAGAAGGTCCTGTGGTCTTAATATTATAGCTGATCGATGTACTCTCGCTTGAAGTTGAACGATTCAATCAGAACAAAACAGTACGTTGGTTTAAATTGTCCAATGTGATGATCTAAACTTTTCATTGTACTGGATTCATTCTACTTGCTGCAGCTCTTGTTGGCACTGTTAATCTGTCATGTGCATTGAGAGCACTGTCAGTAAATTATAGAGTCTGGCCTTGCATTAAATATCAACCTGACAGAGTCTGCTATGAAAGCGATCTAAATTCTCTGTGTAAATTACAGCCATTGTGTAGTTTCTTCTATCGTGTTCCCAGCAGTACTGCGCTTTGTTTGGTGCCGCAGCCTGGATCACATTTGTTTGTGTGTCTCACAGGAAACTGACCTCAGTCAAATTAGCAGCCAATAAAGCTAACGATAAAGCTCTTTCAATTGACCATAACACCCTGCTGATAACACAGCTCATTAAAACAGCAGAGCGCAGAATTAAGCGCCTGATCAACATAAGAGCTGCTGTCCTCAAACTCTGTGGAACGCTGATCCAGAGATTTTATTCTTTATACATTATGAAATATTAACAATACAATTTAACCTTTGGATCACATTAGCAGATTAAAATATGGAGTTGCAAATTCTGATGTCTGACTTTTTTAATCCATTTTTTTTAACACAGGTCTGTAACACAGAAATGAGCCAACTGGAGTAAAATGATGTTTTAGACAATCTGAAGTTTCCAGCTAAACATGGAGCTACCATTTTATGCTAAACATATAGCTACCAGCTAATGTAAACATGTCGCTACAAGCTAATGCAAACATGTAGACATCAGCTACTATAAGATTATTTCTACGATTAAAATGAATCAACATCATCAGAGAAAGAACTGAATAATAAAATATAATTTTGTTGTACAGACATAAATAATCCTATTTATTGATTCATTCATCCACTATTTGAATAGAGATAATTATGCTTCATGTATCAAATACTGAGATTAATTTCAAAGCCCCTAATTATTTATTTTTAGCTGATTCACATCACTAAATTACTCACAGCATAGTTGTGATTGTGTTGGCATTACAGTGAAGGGAACTACATGTCAAACAGAAACAAGATGTTTACTGATCATTCAGATTCGTTGGTCTATATTCAGTTGTGTTTATTTACTTTTGCTCATGTTTTCAGTGTTTGCACAAGTTAGAACTCAAACCGAAAAGCAGTATTTACAGCCTTGTAATTGGAACGTTTGCACATAGTGTCACTGCTTCTTTGTCTTCTGGCACTTTCTTCTGCGCTGCCGCCCTTCTGTGCCATTGTGATCACAATCCCCACCTACACGTAGGCAGCAGAATCCAGCTCTTCGCTGAGAGTCTGCCATAAACACATTCAGTGGGAAAGTACAACTTCACTGATGATCGCACGCGAGCCAAAGTTTCAGAGGAGAATCAGCTGCCTTCGTCTTCCTCACAGCTTCAAGAGCTAAAAGACCTTTTCCTTCCAATCAACCTCCTGATTCGTGTTCTCAGCGCTGTTTACACAACCGAAGCGAGAAAGTTGAAGGAGACAAAACAATAACACATTACGTGTCTCTCGCAGCACCAGCTTTGTCTCCGATCCGGAGATGAACTGGAGTCACCTCCGCGTTTCTGTTGCCTGGCGTGGAATGCAAACCAGGTGTGATTGAAAGGTCTTCGACTACAGTCATTAAATGTGAATTTCATTGCGTGTGACATCAGCTGCTTCCAGATGTGAAGCGTTTTCAACTTTTTGGGTGAGCGAGCAGGAAGAGGTGCTCGGAGTGCAGACGAGAAACCCAGACAGTTTCAACACTGAAGCAGGAAGTTCGTGTGAAGATCTTCAACTGCAAAATAAAACCAAGTGTAGGTTTTATTGTCATTAACTATTTATTTTTGTAGTGAAACACCACATGTTCCCCCTCTTCACCTAGCTTGTATTAGAAACTGATATAATTTCTCTTTCACTGTGGGCACCATATGCTACATTACCCATTTATACGACAATGTTTACAAGTGAAAATGCTGAACTTTTGTTGCATTTTAGGTGAAAACAACATTTTGAAAACAGCTCCCAAGCTGGAACTTTTCAAAAACGCTTCATCTCTGTGGAACTCTGTGTGATATGTTTTGAATACGCTCCATTTCCATTGAAACTCAACTTTTTGAAAGCACTGTGACTCTCTCTTCATGGAAACAGTTTAAAATGCAACATTTCAAAAACCTTCTGACTCCCATCTTCATGAAAACGCTGCTACTGACGTCTGGTTCCACAGAACCAGGAGAAATGATCTACTTAGCATGTTGGGCCACTAGTTGGTGCGATTGTTTGTTTTTGTTATGAAACCTCACACACGTAGCAGAGAGCAAACTGCTCTAAACATTAACAATGGGAAAACACAGACATTCTAGTGGACAGACAGGTTGTATTGTTATTACAGTGACTGTCAAAATAAAACTACCAAGTCCCAAGAAAATATGGACTGGGAGTCATGACACTCTGGAGGAAATTTGATTTGTTGTATTTAGTTGTACACTTTGAAACAATTCAATAATGAATGATACATTACTCTGCTAATTGTTTAGCTCAAAAAGTGAAAGTGGAATATGATGACAATTAAATTATTTTCCATCCATTTTATATAATATATCAATAGATTATTGCATTTTTTTTCTAAATAAACATTATTTTCCATCATATTGAGATATTAAGATTTGATCTGATCACTTTCACTTCCATCAACATGAGTGTGACTCACATTGGGATTACTAAAGGTCGAAGATCACACACATTTCATGGGTTTTTTGCACAAAGAATTTCTGTCTCATCTTTTTGAAGATCAGGTCATCAGATTTTTGGAGATTACTGGAGATAAAATGTAATTTTCTTTTCCTTTTAATATAGATTTAGTGGGGATTTTACAGAGTTTCCAAAGTGTTCAGGGTCACGATGGTTCTTTTAAGTTAGCTACCGGAGTGTGTGTGCTTTTTTTTCTTTTTTTTTAATCTGAAGAGGGTTAAGTCGGGACTGAGTCATAGACAAAACTTTGAGGAGTTTATGCTTCTGGCTGAAAGTCTAAATGAACAGAACTTTTTCATAGCTTGTCAGTTTTCTGGAAGGAGTTCCCATGGATGGTCAGGCAGGAAACGCAAGTAAGACAATAGAACAATGCAGCTCATGAGAAAAGCCCAACAGCATGTCTGTTTTTCACATTTCTCTTGAGGCTGTCGTCATAACAACAATTCAATTCAGGAAGAAATATACATTTGCTTTGTATTTCACTTATACAGCACTTTTCCACCCCTTCAGCAGTCACACCTGCTTTATACTGTTAATCACTTTCTCCCATTCACACACATTCACCCATATTCTGTTGTTGAGTTGGTGGTGTGGTTGTATCTCAAGTCGAATGTTGCGGGTTCAACTCCTCATCTGTCTATATGTTGAAGTGTCCTTGAACAATCAGTGAATCCCAAATCGGTCTGAATGGATGAACTGAGCATTTTGCTTGGTTTTCGGCTCCGTTCACACTACACGTCTTGATGCTCAGTTCCAATTTTTTGCTGGGATCTGATTTATTTTTTTTGCGTGATCATTCACGTAACATTTTAAATGCAACCTCTATCAGACTGCAGTGTGAACATGATCAGACCTGACGGTTTCAGGCCCCAGAGCACAGAAACCTGTTGAAAGAAGTAATTGTGGATGGCACGTCAGTCAGCACCAGGGTTGCCTCACTGTTTTCAGTCCAAACAACGTAAAACCCACACACTTCAATAAAAACCAGCTCAAACCCCAGCCTGTGTAGAAATCATATTGAAACCATAAAGTTATTGTGTAATAATTAACATGCCATAGACACACAAATGTATGAAATAAACAAAGTTAAAAGAGAGAATTTGGCTCCCCAGTTCGGAGTCCCTGCCATATCTGGCAACATGAGTCAGTGCATGTACAGTAAAACCTCTGATGTAGGGACTCCTTAAAATCCAAGGGCAAGTGTCCCCTGAAGGGAGGTGTCCTCTTTTCAGAGGGACGGGTCACAAAGACAAATTGTAGGACCAGTTGATATTGAATGAACTAAACACCAAATATGTTCTGGTTATTTAAAAGCACATAACCGAATCAATACAATATTTATAAAATATGAATACACATGTATATAAGATTTATACAAGATACTTATTAACAAGTATGCAATTTACTTCAGGGACCACATACAGTCCAGTTACATCCTGAGTGGACAAGACTGGTAACATATTGCTATAATAACCTTTAAATTTACACTTGAAAGGTTTTCTTTGCTGTGGTCACAGTGTATGTAATGAAATTGTCTATATTTTTACAAGATCAAACAGTTGGTACTGAAAATGATTACAATCTCAACATAAAGCCAATTTTAATGAAACATTCTGGTACAAAATACAATGATATGCCAAAAAAAAAACCTTGTATAAATCCTTTAAAACCTCCTTGCTTGGTGGGACCAGATTGGAGCCTCTTGTGGTTGGTTTTGGTCCATGCGCCTTATGGTCTCTGCTGTTAAGGGAAAGTAAAACTTAAGTATGCTTGACGTCACACTTGTCAGACACCCTATGGGCGAGGCTCCGACCCTCTGCTGGGATTTTCGGGATCGTTACATTACGTTATGGAACGTTAAAGAAGTGAACCAGGAGTGTAGTATGGATGCAATAATACATCACCCGCAGGTGAATATTCTAATAATCGGGTCCAGCACAAGTATTTTGTCTGTTCCAGTGTTGCTGAACTTGAGATTTGCTAGGAAAACTTGTCCATTGTCCATGTTCGGCAGGTGTCCCCTCATCACGGTGTGTTAACAGTTAAATATGTGTCCGTGTACAGCACTGTGTCCGCCAGAACAGGTTGTCCACTCTTACTGGGTCCCCTCCTGCATTTCCATTTTCAAGTGGTTATTAAATACGAGCTTACAAAAGAGAGAGAGAGCACTGCTTTTAACATTTTAGCGGAGCCGCTTCCTCCGGAGCCAATCTGTGACGTCCGTCGCATGCTGATGACGAAGCAGTCGCAATTAGAAAAGTATCTGAATTGGTACCACATATGAATGAGGCCTGGGTCTGGAATGAAAAAGTCAGAATTGGAGCTTCTCACTTCCACAAAACACGTCAGATATTGGTCACTGTGTGCAGAACATCAGAATTGGGTCGTATTTCCCTGCAGTGTGAATGAGGTCTAAGTGTGTGTGAGTAGAGTAGAATAGAAATACTTTATTAATCCCAGAGGGAAATTGGAGGTGTACCATGGAGGAGTGCCATGCAAGGCACTTAACACAGCCACTGGGAACAATGTGGGGTTCATTGTCCTCCTCAAGAACACTTCAACATGGAATAGAAATGTGTTTTTACTCTCTGAGGGAAATTCTTGAATGTGGACATGGGGAATTACCTGCAACCTTCCAATTGAGAGACAAGCCACTACCAACCAAGCCACAGCCACCTGTATGTAAAGTAAAAAGTATTCAGGAATACAACATTACTGTGTGGATCTGTGACTGTGATACACCTTGGCGACTACCCTTCAAACCGTCTGTTTTCCCTCCTAAATCAATAATCCGAGCCCCCTCGCCGGTGGGCCCGCTGCCTCACTTTTCCCACGGATCGCTACATCCCACATGTTGGTATCTGGAAACTGGGCATGTCATCCAAGACCTATCCGAGCAAGGCAAGTCTTCCCTGCCAGAAGTGAATATTAAAAGATGTCAGAGCGATAGAAGAGAGAGGGAGGGAACGGCGCAGAGAGGGGTGGGGAGGTGGAAACGCTGCAACACGAAGAGAAGAAAGAGTTTGAAGAGAGGTAGAGAGGGTGGGGGGGCACCAGTGTCAAGCAGGGCTGATTCTCTGGATTCAAAGGGGGATTTTCACATTATGATTCTGCAACAGTGTATTGCATACTTCAAAGACCTTATTACAATGGCCTATTAGCATTCATGTTGCCACTCGCGCTGCCAGTCCGACACCTGCATGGGAAACAGGGGCCGGGATTTGCGATGAGGACTAGCCGAGGATCACAACGCCGGGGCAGACGACTTGGGGAAAAAGAATACTTTGAGTGTGAGGAGTCGCACGACCTGAATTCTAATTCCGATCGCAGTCTGAGTGTCTGCGCTGACGCATGAAGAGCCTCCGAGGCCACATATTCAGAAACCTTGTAGTGGTAATCTTTTGTTTCGGCATGTCAGCTGTTTTTTTTTGTCTGCTCTAAAACTATGAAAAATGACCTCTTCTCAAAGTGTGGCATTATTTGCTGTTTCACCCTCAACAAAAGCAAAGAAAGCAACAGCGTGTACTTTCGTCAGGACTTGTAAATTCCCTTCTCACTCGGGGGTCCTCAGCCCCAAATCAATTTCTTTCTCATAAGTGAGTGGAGTGCTGTAAATTGTGCAAACACTCAGACAGGACAAATTGTGCTTTTGCTGTGGGATGTGAAGAAACACTGAATTGTGTCCTCACATGGCCACAATGACTCAGACTCCAGAAAATTATGTGTGTCTACATACAGTGTATGTATTGGTCTGTTTGTTTCCCTCCAAACCTCTAAAAGCAAACAGAACATCAAACTAAAAAACCTCTTTTCTCCTCTTCCCTGGATAAGGCGATAAGAGTGTTAAGGCGAGGTGGAGGGCACAGTCCGGTCTGGTGGGGGAGAGTTCAGCCCAACCAGGCTTCTCTTCCTCACTTGACCTCCATTACCCTCGTCCTTATGTTAGCGTATGTCATAATGGTTGTGCATTAAAAGTCACATTATAGGAATTTTAACCTAACCTTAACCTGATACGAACCCCTGATTTTTAACTCAGAATATAACACTAACCGAACATCCTCCTCTGTCTCCTCTTCTGAGTCTGGTTCTGAGGGTTTCTTCCGGTTAAAAAGGTTGATTTTTTTTTCTTTCCACCGTCTCCTATACTTGGTCATTTGGATTTGTTAGTTTTTCTTTGTAAAATCATCTTGAAATGACTTTTCTATTTGGAGCTATAGAAAAAATAAAGAATTCATTGAATCTAAACGTATGTCTGTCTGAGAGTGAATGTCAATGTATTTTAAAGCAGTGCTGGTACTCAATGGAATGATATAACTAATTAATTGGTGGGTTTTCATTTCAAGTTAATTGACAGTATTTTAATTACATATCAGTATGTTTTACAAGAAGCAAACTAATGTGGACAATTGTGTGCAGTTTCAAAATAAGATATGGAATCAACTTAGCATTAGCTGAGTTGCTACATGTTTAGCATTGAGATAAAACAAAGAATGTCTTGGTGATGTGTAAAACCTTTCTTCATATATAGTACACAGCTATCCTCCTATTAATCCCACAGTTTTTAAAGTGACACTTTCTTGTTTCATCTGTTAGCTGGTAATGTTAGCTTAGCTTCTTTCTCTGCTGCATTGGTATTGTAGCTGAAGGAAGGAGCAGGAATTGTCTTCAAACGCTTAATAAAAGGAAACAAACGGTTCCTGGGGGCTGTAACAAATCAACAATTCTAACGAGCAGCTAACTCCCATGTTCTCCAGCTATTCCCTCATATATTCTCAGCTCTCTCCACACCCCAGCTTCCTCAAACACTCAAGGCCCCTGCATACTCCCTTTTTGAAGCCATAAGAACATGACGAACGTTCGGCAGTAACACCAGTAAACTGCCGAAAAAAACGTTTGTTCATACTGTTCATACTCCACAAGACGCCGCAGAACTCTCAGGCCACGCCCCTTGTGGCATGTACCCAACTTGAGTCAAACATTTGGATGAGACAGCGATAGAGACTGGTGGAAAGAGTAGTTTTTGAGTTGATGAGAGAGAAAGCAGATGAAGAAAGACAGACGTTCAAAGCTGAGGAGGAAGAAGAATTATTATTAAGATACGCTCCAGCAGAGGAAATGAAGAAAAGGCGACCGCAAAACACTGCCGAACTCACGGGCCACGCCCCCTCACAGCAGCCACACGTCTGTGAAGCGGTGTTTTCACTTTTCAACTGCACAGTATATTTTTCACCTCCTGTGCTGCCAGAAATGCATTTCTCTGAACTGTTTCAGTAATAAAAGAGAGAATTTTTGTACGAGCCCGATGTTTGTCCGGTTTTAATTGCAGGAGCTGACCGCTTTGAGTGATGCGACCAAACTATCACTCTGAATGGCTTCAAGTTGAAGGAGCATCACTGTCTATCCTTGAACCTTTCAGAACAGTGATTCCCAGCCTTTTTCATAAGGGGCCCTGATTTTCACCATTGCAAACCTTGGCAACCCCCAACATACCTTGCACGCTCACTAAATAAAGCGAAGGAGCTCCATTACACACTATATATGAAATACAGTTTTTGTTATATTCTGTAACGATGAGGTCCTATTCTCTGAGGCTAAAGTCTTTGGAGATTTTCATCACAAAATACGCATTCAGCTCTATTTTTGTCTATTGCTTCATTGAAGCTGTATTCCGTGTAACTCTCTCAATACACTCGTCTTTTTGACCGATTCATTTTCTTCTTTAGCCTGACGCGCCACCATTTTTTCTCCTACTGCTTAGCATTTTTGAGACATAAATGAGTTAAATGCTGACTCACCTATTTTTAAGACATAAAAAATGTTAAAACCCATAAAATCAAGAGGGCTTTATGACACCCCCCCTGTTTTCTCACCGAAGTAGAAAACCAAGGCAGAACTGGTGTTTGTACATCGGGCATATGGATGTTTTCATCTCCATTCTTTAATGTACCTTGTGGTTTTCTGATCTGTTCAACTGCACAACAAGGTATCAGGTCCGAGCCGGAGTCCATCAGGTCAATGGTTGAACTGAAAGTATCACGGGTTGAGGGGTTGAATCCCTAATAGGCCAACATAACTTTCAACTCTCGACTCCAAAATTAGAGCAAAACTGAAGCATTCTGCATACTTGCTAAATGGTTCATAGAAATTAGAAACACAATTGGCTGTTTTATTTTGCTGGTGGGCTTCAGAGCTCATTCCCCTCTGAGAAACACGCTGGACCAAGATAGAAAAAAATACTTTCATACAGTCCATATATAAATGTTGCAGAAGGCCAGCTGAGGAAATGTCTCTCACTACATACATACACAATGCAGATGTTTTTAGCCACTGTAAATCGCATTGTGCCATTGTCCATCACCCTATTTGTAATATGTATTTAAATTTTAAGCAATTCAGAATGCACACCTGGTTTTTCAAATTCACTAGAGAAAATGTTCATGTTTCACATCTGCATCACGTTTCTTTGGAGATCAGCCTTCGTGTGTGTGTGTGTGTGTGTGCTGGTTTTTCTATGGCCAAACCGTGCGAGTAAAGGATTGAGGAAGTAAATACACCTCAGAATGTCGCAGAACATGACGCTACCTCCGCTGCAGCTGTGAAACAACACAATGTTGACAATAAACTCCAAATTTGTGACTGTGCCCATCATGTCAGTTCTGCTATGATGTGATATTTGTGACATCTACCTCATTCCAATGAATATGTTAGGAATTCACAGAGCAGTATTACACCCAGCGGGCATCGCTGCATGAATGGAGGGTCTTCTTACCGCAACGTGGTGATCTCAGCAATATATTTCCACTGTCTCATGTCGACCTGAAGTTGGTGCCAGCACCTGTTTGAAAAGATCACAATGTGGATTTGAAATCATACCACTGTTGATGGTCGGGAGTTGCTGTGGTCCAGATTCGGGGGCAGTGAGAAAGCATTTGATGACTTTGGAGCCGAACTGCATCCCCAGACTGATTTATTATTACTTCCGTCACCTGGAAACAAGTCTCTCATACCAAACATATTCGAGCACCGTTTTTAGGTGTTTGAAACTAATCATACACTGTTTATCTCATAACAAAGAATATGAGAATTTCAGGGACTCAATATACCCTCTCGTGGTGCAAACTTGTATAGCATGAATACCTGATGAAGCTGAATCAGTGGCTCAGGCCTGGTTTACAAAACAAGGTTTAAAGGGAAAACGCATATTTTTTAAATTTTCAGAGAGGTTTCACAGTGACACAGCAACATTTTGAAAATGATGTCCATTTACACAAAAATGGTAGAAACGCTGAATACGCTGAAAACGCTGACGCTTTCATGTACGGCCATTAGTGGGTATGTACACAGAGAACATTACACTTTAAAAATGTAAACTCCATTCAACGGTCTTTCTTCATCGCTTTGGTCCACTCAGTGTCTGCATGGGAGAAATGAAGTGTGTCTCAGTGTATGCAGATGATGGCGTAGTAATTTTCACTTACTGGAGAATGCTGTTAAATACCAGATTAAGCAACACACACCACATCCATTACTATGAAATACTCCTTTTTGCACACAAGTAGAACTATTTAGCATAACTTAGTACACATAGTAGTAGCTGTTCAGAAAAGTTGCGTTTTATCCGGTTTCGACAGACAAGAGTTGTTTTGAATTATTATTATTGAAAAGTTCTGCCTTTCAAGACATTTAGAAAAAAATGCATTTCCGGTGACTCTGAGCCCCATTGTCATGTAGACAAATCCCCAAAACACTGCAAAGATTTTTATATTTTCACTTGAAAATGTTGTTGGGGCCAGAAGCACATTAATAAGCTGACATCATGGCTGTTGTTTATCTTATTTGTCTGATAATCATTCATATTTTGAATGCGCCAAATTTATTTATTTAATTAATTACTTTTTTTTTTTTTGTTAATGAAAAAAACTAGCACGACTTTAACAAAACCATTGGATTTGTATTAGGGTCTGAGCCTGAACAGAGCCGAGGGGGGGCTCTGTGCGTACTATGGACTTGAATCATGGTGGCACCACTGCTGACACCCATACTCTAAAACAGGAAATGTAACACTAATCTCTAAGAGCGTGGTCCAATGAATATCTGATGGTTCGCCAATGAAACAGTAAGTAATTTGTAACTCTGCTCTATATGCCGCAATGGGCCTATAACTTTATATGCTTGATCCAAGACCTCCTCTGATCAAATCTATATGCCAATATCTATACCCAGACATAGCACCACCTGCTGGAAACAAGAAAGATCATGTTTTACATTGGTGTGTGTTGTTAGTGACAACTTGACCGAATTAACCTTAAATATGGTGTTGTGAGTGTAAAATGAGTTGATAGTGACTCACAGGGAAAAAAAAGGCCGTCTGAACTTTGATATGTTGGGTCTGACAGACAGACACAGGGCCTGCAGTGTGCTGTATGAAGCAGACAGGCTGACGGGCCAACTGCTGAGAAACCTCACACCGGGTGACGTGCAACAAACTTGAACATGCGCCACGTTCGGAAGTGCGGTGGAGTGTAAGGACCCTGCTTGCAGATTTTATTTATTTTTTGAATTGCTAACAACAAAGCTTCGGTGAAGGCAATCGTTTGTATATTTAGTGTTTATAAAACCTTCATAATGAGCAACTTTTTGACATTGTAATGAACATTTATACTTTGAATCCTGATGACTTCAACCTTGTGAGCCATTGATAATCTACTGCTTAAGCGCAACATAAATAATTTGTATTATAATTTTTTGTTGGTTGTTGTACTCAGGTGTAGAAGCAGACTTTTGATTTCTCCAACTCCTCGGCAATGAGACATCACGTAGTGTGTCACTCTGACCACTACAGCCTCAGATTTGTTGGCTGTATTAGACAGATACGACAATCACATACTCCACAATTGTTTCGTTGCCAGTTTTGGATTCACTTTTTTTCCCCTCTCTTGTTTATTGTGTCCTGAAAGTCCTTCACAATTAAAGCTTTGTTGTTGGTTAATACATGAAGATCCAGACCTGGACTGAGTGGATAACTGGAGAGGAACAATACCCGAGCAGAAAGAGAAAGGACGGTCCGCTGTACAAGACAGCTAAATACCAAACCAGAGCGTAGTATTATTTCAGCTGGAGCTCCATTGTTTCCCCCAGAATAATTAAAACACATCAGTGGGACCTGCTGGTGAAGTGACATGTTTATTTGTTAGGATAACACACACACACACACACACACACACACACACACACACACACACACACACACACACACACACACACACACACACACACACACACACACACACACACACACACACACACACACACACACACACACAGAGACTTTTCTTGGACTTACCCCAAACCCAAGATACTGAAGTGTAGAACTATTTTTTGTTTGTTAGTGCTAACATTCAATGATTTATTCATTTCATTTTTAGTTACTTACTTTGTTGAATTACTCTATTTGGAGGAACTCTTCTAAAACTTTTGACAGTCTCTATTTGATCAAATGTTAATATTTAAAATTATTTAATAATAAAGCGGCTTTGCAGTCAAGAAACGTGTCTTATTGGATGCTACAATAGTAACACACAGTGATTTGGATAAGTAGCTTTAATCTGATTACTGGATTGGAAATTGTAATGCGTTAGATTACTCTTTACTGAAAAAAATGGTCATACGAGAGTCACAGTATCACTGGTTACAGGTTCAGATGAATTGAATGAGTCTGCAGCAGAGGAAATGTTCACACGACACTAAGAATCATTCTATCGGTGAGAAGTGAATCCAACTGAAAGGTAAAACTTTAAGTTTATTACTGACATGCACAATTTAAGTGATGTGGGAGCTTCAGTCAAAAAAAAATTAGAACAATAAGAAACCGGAACAATCTGCTGACCTCCATCCGCAGCTTTTCTTCTTTTCTTCCTATTACGATAAACTAAAATTACTTTTTCTGCCTTTATTCCATTTTTCACACATATTTCTGTTCAATTGAAAATACTATTGTGTTCTTTGGGTTATTTTATAAAAATAGCAAACAATACCCTTGTTGAATATATGATGACATGTACCACTTACAGTTCCCACACTGATCCAAACACCTTCCAACAAGCAACCATTGTGAAACGAAACTAATCCGAACAGCACTTTCCAGATACAAACATAAATGGCTTGTCAAACAAACAGGTACATAAAAAAGCGAGAGAACATTAACAGATACAGAAGTACATGATTTTGACATTTGAAAAATGATGCAGAAAACAAGCCACAGCTGCAGCACATCTCATGTCTGACAAAAGGAAAACCCTAACCCTAGTCCTAACCCAGAGAGGACCAACCCCAGCCCAGGAAGCACCAGATGGAGAACCCAGATAGGAGTTTTCCATCAAAAAGAAGTGCTAATTCAGGGTTGCTGCTATTGCCAGTTCTTAAATGAGCTCTTCCAAAGAACGTCAATGTTCCTCCAAAAACATCATACGTCACTGTATACGTAGCCCCAAGCACTTCTGTGAAAAAACCTCAAAAGAATGCAAAGAAGAAGCATACTGTTATCAGTGTGTGTGTGTGTGTGTGTGTGTGTGTGTGTGTGTGTGTGTGTGTGTGTGTGTGTGTGTGTGTGTGTGTGTGTGTGTGTGTGTGTGTGGCCCTTTTAACAGTGCTTGGGAGTGCTGCTCACTTGAATGAGCAAGTGTGCGTATGTGAGTGGATCGAGCAAGGAGCTGTACAATCAAAGTAACTGGCAAACAAATGCAACAGGTGTTCATCTCAGAAACATAGTCCAGTGTCCCACTTTCCACCGGCTGTAAGGCCAGGGCGTTATAACCCCAAAGCTGAGGACAGGTTCACCCCGGAGTAGAAGTTGGTCTCCCTTGAGTCTTTCGCCCATGGTCTGGAGGCCGGAGCAGGAAGTGTTGACAATCGTGAGCAACATCTGTATGGGGTTATATTTGTGCCAAAATTCTGAGCGAGCGATGGGAAAATTTGAACGCAAAAAAATGTATTGTGCAAGCACACTAATAGCATTTTGAGGAAATATTAAAATTGCGCAAAGAAAAACTTGACATTGCGCGCTCAAAAATCATTTCTGTGCTCAGATTCTTCCTCTGCGCTCAACCTCTCTCTCTCTCTCTCGCTCGCTCAAATCTCTCCACGTCCGCGCTCAAGTTCTGCTGTGCGCTCGCTCAAAATGTGCAAAGCCCAAATGTGACAGAATTTCTGTGATTGGTGTACAACCGTGTACACCAATCACAGAAATTCGGGGCGGGCGTTGAATTCTGATTGGTTACTTCGGATTCTGGCAGTGCCTCATAACCAATTGTGTCTCCTCATCGCTCCATTGTTGTTGTTTTTTTTCATGCTTCACTGTAGATTTCAAAAAAGGTGGTTCAGCATCTCTCCCGCCTTGTAGGTAGCGATAACTCCACCACCAGCAGATGTGAGGCCCGACTCTGGTCCAGCAAAAATTTACAGCCAGCTTAGCACCTGTTTAGGCTCTGATAGGCTGGGACTTTGACGGTGGAAATACAAAGAACTGTTGCTCAATCCGGCCCTGACCCCGAACTAGCACCTGGATCTCTTGGTTGAAAAGCTGATAGCTGATAGCAACTAGCAAGATAGCTGCAATGGCAGCATCACCAATGTCTTAGCTCCGGTCTCAGCATTGTGTTGTGTCACTACTCTGAAGAAATTAGTTTAATTTTTACCATTTGCTTGGTGGTTTGGCTGGATTGCAGAATCTAATGGGTCAGTTTTTGACCATAAGCCTTATGTTTGATGCCACTGTGTAAGTAGTGGATTTCCAAATTCTTCATGAACTTCTCATCATCATGTTTCATAGAGGGCAGATTTGACACACATGGTGATTGTTTCTGTGTCAAATCACCATATTTGTTAATTCTGCATAAAGAAAGTCTGTGTTGAATGTAGCCTACTATCTGTGCAGCTTTAATTCTCATAATCCAGCAGTTATAGAGAAGCCCCCAGCCTCTTTAGCAGAGACTAACTATTTGATAACTGTGTTGGTGTAAGTATGAGAGACACTGACAAGGCTCTGTGTAGCCAATCATATGTGAAAGGTATCAGAGGAAACTGAACTGATATGTTGGAATTTAATGGCAGGAAGAGATGAAACCACAGAAAATATGATTTATTTCGAGAAACATTTTCAGCTTGTCTTCTAGAGTCAGGCCATGCTGCCGGGTTGGAGGGTTTCATAGACACTCATAGATCCTTCTGGTCAGAATATTTAGAGTTGGGCTGTGATAAAAACCAAGCTTACCTCGACGCTGCACCGCGGGCAGCATGACTCACATGGTACTTGAGTGACAGAAAGCAGAATGATTGATGGGCTTATTGTGGCGTTCTCACACTGTGTCTTTATTTATCTCAAGCAGGTAGCATGAACATAACATATTCTGTGAGTAACATCGACACTTTAAAAAGCGAGGGGTGGATGGAAGGCTCTGCTGCACACAGTGTGAAACAACAATCATTACAGCGACACACACACTCAGCTCTCCGGCTCATCCCACAAATGCATGATGTCACATAGTTATTGTTAGTTGGGATTGATTTAATCTTTCTAATTTTTATATTATATTGTTTCGCGAAAAATTCTGTTCTATTAAAAAATACATTGTTTTTTTCCCTTCAACTATTTTCTATTATTGTGATATTGTCTCAAAATGACACCTACACATGCACGCACACATGCACTCTCTCACACACACACACACACACACACACACACACACACACACACACACACACACACACACACACACACACACACACACACACACACACACACACACACACACACACACACACACACAATATTGACCCATATAGGAATGATTGTGGGTATATGTCACTTAAGTGATTTGTTGTAAAGAAATTATGGATTTCTGTGAACTCTAAATCTACTGAGGATTGTATCTTCATTTCTATTTTATTTTTGTTTTCAACCATTTGGGTTTTGGAGTTACAATCTGGATCTGCCTCGTAAACCAAGTACATAGTATAATCAGAATGAATATTGATTAACAATAGATAAAGTGAAGGAGCAGACATTCCGGCCCTGTTAACAGTTTCAAGTAAATACTGAAAACTTTCATAATATTATGGGTATATACTACTACTATAGTGTACTGTGCAGCACTACGGCCAAAGTAATCAGTTCTTCTCCACATGTGGAAGTAGAAGTACATAACAATGATGCTCAGAGCCACTGAAAATGAAACTTTATGAAAATGGCTCCCAAGGCAGAACTTTTTGAAAATGCTCCATCTCCATGGCAACAGAGAAAAAAACTTTGTATTCTGAAAATGCTCCAATTCTGTTTCCATGGAAATTAGGGAAAATTGGGGATAGTACCTTTCACATTTGAACCGATGATACCAACACCTGGTGCCTGCGAATCAGCACAGGAACTCAATGGTACCAACTTAGGTACTTTTGTGTGTTCATGTAGTAAAAAATTTAAATTTTTTAAAAATGTGTCAATTTCCACATATATAATTCTCAATATATAAGCTATAACAATTATTTCAAAACAACACAGTTGTTTCACAAATTTCTCCAACGTTAAAACCCTTAACTACATCTATGCAGTGTTTTTTGTTTTGTTTTTAATAACGCACAAATTAAAACCCAGCGCCACGTCCTCCTATTCCTTTCCCCCCTGGAAACATTGTGACGGTAGACCTATGACGGTAGACCGGTGATGGTAGATTTGGGATGGTCGATCTGACACTGTTGAAAATCGTGCACTCTTCAGGCATGAGAAAAATCTTGTGGTACACCAGAAGCTTCCTCATATTAGTAATAATTCCACCACTGGCCTTGCATTTTGTGTCACAAATATTGCAGTGAGTGTGAACTGCATCGCATTTTCAAAAGTGGAGCTGTACTTTTTAACACTTTTTTCAGCCATGTTTGCTCCGTAGCTTCCGCTGTCTGAACCCGCAGCTACTGATGTCATTACGCTGTCTTGCAATGCTGTGTTAAAGTCCGGCTTGGAAAATCGCAGACTTTTCCACTCCCTCACAGTCACAAGGATGCATTTAGGTACCGAAACATGGTAACGTTGGATTTTCCATAAATAGGTAAATGGTAGTACAAAAGAATTACGGCGCATGCGCACCACAGCTGTAGTATCTAGTACTTCTGCACATGCTCAGTGGATGGACAATCAGAACAATGTTTCCTCCAGAGTGTCATGACTCCTAGTACATATTCTCCCGGGACATAGTGGTTTTATTTTGACAGTCACCATAATAATAATCAAACTTGGTTGTCTGTCCACTAGAATGTCCACGTATTCACCAAAAAAACAACACCCAAACTCGCTTTCAGCGTTTCTGCCGCTTACATATAAACAGACATCATTCTCAAGATGTTACTGTGTAAACATTACACTCTGCTAAAGTGAAAATGTAAAAATGAGGCCTCTTCACTTGAAACATCTAAAAGGGTCCCAAGTCACTGGTGTTTTTCTCTCTTGGGTTTGATTTGTGGGACATTTAGTTAAAAAGTGAAACTATCCACAGTCCACACTCTTCCTCCAGCTCCGAGCTGATAATGAATAATAAATGTCTTCACAGTATACACGATTGGATCGTCAAAACTTCTCAGTTCAGGGACGTTTTCCTGCCAAATTCTCCCAGCACCATGCCTGACCACTGCCACTAATTACTATTCTGTCAGTCTGTTACCACATACATTCGGAGGAAAACTTTCAGACAGAAGAAGCTTGTTGTTGTTGACTATTGGAGGCTCCGCGGCCTCGCCGGATTCACCACCTGAAAGCACAGAAATCCATCAGCCATTTCCCCGGCACCCTCGTCCCTCAGCATGCTCCTGATGATCCGTCGGCTCCGTCGCCACTTAGCAAACACAACATTTGTCCCATTATGACGGCGGGCGCTCTCTTTCTCCGGCCGCCACTTTGCTACCGGGCAGCTCTTTGGAAATGTGTGGAATGAACAGCCTGTAACAATATCAAGTGTTAGCAGTCAACTCAACAGAAAGCTAATGAAGCGTAGCAAACAGCTTGTGGGGTGTAGCAGCACAGAGCAGTTGCATCAAAAGCCCTTCGACGGCCGCTTGAGCACGCTTAAGTGAATAAACTGTGTCCCGAGGCTGCGGGGAAACAGATATAATCCAGTGACGTGGATACGACTTGGAGCCAAATCAAGAGCTGGCAGGGTTACGCTCAAGAAAACCCAACAAGCACAACAGATTTTGAAATGAATCAGGCGCTCTTCTTCATGCTTGAAGCATGTTTCTTTTTTCCAGCGCAAGCGGTGACCTGTTGTCTGTCTTATTATTCTAACTGAACGTGAACACCAACTGTTTGGGAACGATAACCATACCGGCTCTTCGCAGATAATACAACTTCAGCTGATGTTTGAATAACACTTTCAAACACTTCAGGTAATAATGTTGCGTCATTGTCAGTGTAAATGTGTGCGGCCCGCCACACGCTGCCAATCAATCCCCCCCGATACGCCGCGGCCTGTTTGAAACACGCCGTTTTTCATGTGGCGTCTCCACGGATGAAAACTGAATTTATTTCACTCTCAGTACAGTCGTCACGCAGCAGGCTGCACATCCACAAACAACTGAAATAAAGCAACCACCTTAACTTGTGCAGGGCCAATTTCAAATTTAAGGCTTTCTTCTGAATGAAAACTCCATTTATCCAACTGTGCTATAAACCTTTAAATGCTTCATTCAATCAATGTTGGACAAAAGGCCCATTATATATATATATATATATATATATATATAGAGAGAGAGAGAGAGAGATAGCATGTCACTGGATTTCCATTCTTAAAATAACACTATAAAAAACCGCAACATGAACATGATGATTCCCAGAAAAACTGAAATAAAACCAATAGATACATGTTGTCTACTATGCATGTACAACATCCAATGTGCTTTTTTTCTGACATGCACGTTAGATTAGATAAAACATCACTGTCATTACAGTGAAATGTTGATTTTCAGAAAAGCTTTAAATGACTATTTGATATGTGTGGGAGTGCCACGGAGTACAATGGGAAAGCCATGGAGTGTAATGATAATTATGTGTACTTTAACACTGATGTAAAGCTAAAAGCATTTAACAAAACAAACAAATACAATAAACATCTGGGATTAAAAATGTGACATATAAAGAGGTGAAAGGTAAAGAGCATTTTGATTGACTACTAAAAGGAAAAAAAAAAACTTGAGCATTACCGGCATCACTGGCCGTGCTCCACCTGTCTACTTCAGCAACACTTCCTTTTCCAAATAGGTGTTTTGTTGAAATAGTCAACAAACACCTTTTCTGTAGGAATTCTTTGGTCTTGTAAACATATTGACATTTTCATCACATATACTCCACACCATGACAAAGGTTTTTATGGCTCTTTTTTTTTTATCAGTCCAGCCCAATGATTGGGCTGAACTGAGTTTGACACCTCTATTTAATTCTACTGCAATCTGTTGGTATAGATGCATGAATAATATTTAGTTGTGTCTATGTGGACTCTGTTTAATAGATTGTTTCACACACTTCTTTATGTTTTTTACTTCATGATACCCAGAATGTTAGTTTATAATATTATCCATTAAGTATTATCCAACTCATTTTGGATCATTATAAACCTTTTCTCTTAATTAAAACGGCCTTTTTCCCCGACTACAGCTGGAGACATAATTATGGTGATTCTCTGCATGAGGGAATAACAACAATGAAAATATTTTCCTAAATATTTCCACAACTTTAACCATGATTAACTCACCAGTGTGATCTAAATGAAGTCAGTAATTGTTGATTTCAGCGACTGTGGCTCCTGCTGATAAGTTACTCAGCTGTACTTAATGTAATTAGGTTGATCGTGTGAGCTTGCAAACCCACATTCAACTCATTGTCATCTAATACATTTTATATTATACCGACCCAAATTGGTCTAATTGAAGAAAATAAATAAGTTGGTCTTGAAGCAGATAGTTCAGTCAACAAAAACAGCGAGCACAATATCTGAGTTCATAAATCTATAAACAGGCCTGTTCATATGACAGTGAAAACTGAAAGCTTTCTGCCCAAAACTTTTTGTGCATTTTGTGTTTGCAATGACTTTAAAACGTATTGTCTGTATTGTGTTTGAACATGGCAATGTAACATAGCAATGTCTTGAAAACGATGTCCGTTCACACGGAAACGGCAGAAGTGTACAGTAGATGTACAGAAGATTGTAATTTTCATAGAATGCATTAAAAACTAATGAAACCTGGAGACTAAAATCTCTCAGAGGCCAAATTCAATCCAGACTGATTATCATTGATAGTGTTTTTTGTTTTCATTTCAGAAAATCTTTGGATTTACGTCAGCATTTTGAAAACGATTTTACGTGATTTTACATTTACACAGCAATGGCAGAAACACTTACAATGATTTAGTTTTCATGTTGGGCCACTAGTGGGTGCTGTTGTTTGTTTTTGTAATGGAACTACCCCCCCCCCCCCCCCCCCCCCCCCCCAACACACACACACACACGTGCAGCAAAAATCAATCTGCTCTTAACAGTAACAACAGGAGAACACAGACATTCTTGTGAACAGATGACCAAGTTGGATTGGTACTATAGTGTCACTGTCAAACTAAAACTACCAAGTCCTAGAATATTATAGACTGGGAATCGTGATCAGCATTTCAGAAAATGGACTCAGAGTTTTTTCAAAAAGTTGTAGTATAAACAGATACCCAAAATGCAACAAACGGGGCTTTTGATTTGGCTCAGATTTCTACTGCTGCATTCCAGATTTCAAAGCAAGAGCAGTGGTTGAGGGGGAGGCTCTGCAAAAGTGTGTCTCCTTGGTCACGGTGTGTGTGTGTGTGTGTGTGTGTGTGTGTGTGTGTGTGTGTGTGTGTGTGTGTGTGTGTGTGTGTGTGTGTGTGTGTGTGTATGCGTGTGTGTGCGCATGTGTTTAAAATACCTCCATAGAGGGAGCGAAAGAAGGAACAATGATCAAGGTGAAATGACAAAGTACAAAAAATAATGTGAACTGTGGAGAAGTGACAGACACCAGGAGCAGATGTCTGACACACACACACACACACACACACACACACACACACGCACAACACACCGGAGGACAGTTGGATGGATCAATATGGCTGCTCGGAATAAGAAGTACAGGGCTTTGGAGACAGATTGGCCTCCTAAATGGATGTGAACCTCGGCTCAGATGCCTCCTAGTGTTCGTCAGCTTCGCTGGAATCAGCGCCAAGAGTTTTGTGTCATTATCTCTCACTTGTATTAAATCCTAAGCACCGTGCTGGCCCCCAGGTGATGGGATATTAAGGATAAACCCGGACAAATTAACTCTGCTTACTAATATTCAGAATTTAATGAACAAATTCAGCCCAAAACCACAAACTTGGTCGCTGACTGAAACAGTCGAAACCATTTGGATGTTTCTCTGTGTTTAACCGGCTGTGGTGTGACGAGGCCAGGGGGTCCGTACTCTGTTTACACCCTCTTTAGTGGATCTCGATAGCTTTTACTAAATTATCCATGACAACACTTTATATTTATCCTACTTTCATACAAGACTGATATTCAAAAAGACTTTTGTGGCTAGGGAAGATTGAATAAAGTTAAAATACTTATTAATAACAACTTAAGTACGTAAAAGTCCTCAAAAAGTGTAAGTCATTGTGTAAGGCAAGATATTTAAAAGTAAAAACTGCCTTTGAAAAGATGATTACTGGGGTCAATAGTACTCTAAATAAAATGAGTCAGGTATGGGAAGTTTTTTTGGATTACATTAGGAGGGTAACTCCTTAAAGGGGTGCAAGGCATTGTGGGAAGGATAGGTATTGATATACATGTGACTGTATATATGTATGCTTTGAATATGTATCAATCATGAGGGGGTTTGCTTGGGGTAGGGGCTGTCTTTAAGTTGTAAGATGAATCTCTTATCTTTATTCATGTCATATTGTCTTTAGTTAATTTATTTTCTTCATTTCTTATCTTCTTTTCTTCCTTTTACTCTCTTAGTGAAGCTAATAATATGCTTACAGTACATCTCTGACATATGAAAGTGTTTTTTAAGATATTATTTTGAAATCAAAAAATAAATTTGAATGACAAAAAAGCAAAAAAAACCAAAAAGTAATAACAAAAAAGAAAAGAAAAAAAATATATATATAGTGATGGTAACATCAGAAAGAAGGAACATGAGAAACTTGAGAAATACCAAGGGCTCAGAGAGGAGCTGGAGAGGCTTGGAAGGTGAAGGTGACAGTAGAGCCCTCGGGGCAGTAACCCCCAAACTGGAGGAGTGGCTACAGCAGATCCCTGGAACAACCTCGGACATCTCAGTCCAGAAAAGTGCAGTACTTGGAACAGCAAAGATACTGCGCAGGACCCTCAAGCTCCCAGGCCTCTGGTAGAGGACCAGGACCCTCAAGCTCCCAGGCCTCTGGTAGAGGACCAGGACCCTCAAGCTCCCAGGCCTCTGGTAGAGGACCAGGACCCTCAAGCTCCCAGGCCTCTGGTAGAGGACCAGGACCCTCAAGCTCCCAGGCCTCTGGTAGAGGACCCGAGCTTGGAATAGAAAAACAGGTGACCGCCCGCGGAGGGCGAGAGGGGAATTTTATATATATATATATATAGGTGGGAATTCCAGTTCAAAGCTGTGCGTTAGGAGACGTCGAAAAGGTCGGAATGTTGTCCCCTGTGATGGGTCTTTGTGTGGACATACCAGCAATCACTCCAACATGAGAGAAGACAAACAAGGATCACAGTGCACTGAGAAGAGGGAGAAAAAAAGAAAAGCCTGCAAAGTTACCACAGGATGTATTGCAAACACTTTAATGAGTCCACTCTTAATTAGTGCCACAGGAAATCGATGGTTACCCCAAATGCTTGCCATTAACAAACGAGCAGACGGGCGGCCCGTGGGATCTGTGCTGAATAACTGCTGCAGCCGACGAGGACGGGGAGGAGTGTGGAACCAGCCACACCACGTGTGTGCGTGTGTGTGTGTGTTTGTGTGTGTGTGTGTGTGTGTGTGCTGGTAATGGCTGCAGGTAAGAAGAGAATAGTTAATGTATGAGACGTGAGAAGGCAAACATCTGAAACACAGTGGACTCACCTTGACTCAGGATTTCAGTTTCAACCCGAAATTCATCCTCTTCATCAAAACAACAATGTACCTTTTATGTTTAACCATGGGGTGAATCACTCTCCTAAAAACACAGTGGACCTTCATTTGTGCCTGGAAAGTATAAATACTTCTGATTCTGTAAAGCCAAATTCCAGGTTGTGGACACAAGCTTATCACATTATGAGGTTTTCATTAAAACAGCGTACTGTATTTTCTGAACTACAAGCCTCATTGGTGTATCAGAATATTTTTTTTCTCCATCTCTCATTGATAATCTCGTTCCAGAACCTTCTGTGATTTTGTTCCTCAGATTTTAGCCCACGATTAGCTTTGGGAATTTTACTGTAGCAGCATTCTGTTGTTATACAGCGACATCTAGTGGTCACAGACAGTATGTATAAGTATAAGATGTATAAGTCACATGATCTGCCAAACTACAGAAAAATATGTGACTTATAGTCTGGGAAATATAGTAAAAGGTTGTACAACTTTTTACAATCTAGTAAAACTCCTCTCCCAGACTAACAGGTGACGTCAGTCAAAAATGCATCATGAAGAAGATAATTACATTGATTGTTAACCCATGTTTCTCAGCTGCTGTTCCAGAACTATCTGTGAATTTCTTCTTCGGGTTTTTGTCCATGATAAGCTTGTTTTGTTTTCTTTATCACAATAATGGTTTTCTTTGCTTTTCTACAACACTTTGTTGTCATACAGTGACATCTACTGATCACAGATGGTATGTATCATATATTTAGATGCATAAATCACTTCATATGAGTGGCATGAGCAGCCAAACAACTAAAAAGTGTGCCTTATAGTCTGGAAATTATAGAAATCTGATGTGCTTTATTCAAAAATGTCAGTTATCTTTTTATCATCAATCAGATTAAAACACCTAAATTTAGCTACAATGTCTTCATGATTGTATTCTTCTTCTGACACGTTAGTCTGATTTATTTTGCTTGTCCGAAAAAAAAAAAGAAAATTAATAAAAAACAAAAAGTGGACTCAAGGATAGACAAAAGTAATCTGATTACATATTGTTTCATAAACCCATTTCCAATTGCTACAATACTCTCATTTCATTAATTTCACAATCCTGAAATCAGACTCAATTAATTTTTTATGTTGTTACAAACCCACAATCAGCCATAACATTAAAATCACTGTCATGTGACGATAATAATATGATTTTATCTCCTTGGGAATACGTCGATATCTCAGTGGGTGGGCTATATCAGGCAGCAAGTGAACATTCTGTCCTCAAAATGGATGTTTTAAAAAAAGAAAAAAGCACACATGTAAGAATTTGAGTGGATTTGATGAAGATGAATCCGTGGTGGTTAGTGGACCGGGTCAGAGTGTTTCTGAAGCTGCAGCTTGTGCGAGGTGTTCCTGCTCTGCTGTAGCCAGTAAATATCAAAAGTGGTCTGCGAGAGGAAAAGAGGTGAAGTTTACCTCTTCAACCAGCTAAAAGGTCAGAACTTCTTCTCAAAAACTCCTTTTCATGGAAACACTGTATTCTCTGATAGCGCTGGCCTGATAGCAGGATCATTCTTGCTCCTATAAAGTTAAAAAGAAAACGCTCAGAAGTGATTTCACAAATAAAACAACCAGTTTAAAGATTCAACTTCTAAATTCAATCCAACAAGTATTTGTGGGATGTGCAGGATGAATAAGCATGATCCGTGGATCCATCTCATATATTTGAGAGAACGTCCTGCAAACATCTTCAGGATAATTACACTGAACAAAGCTGAAGATTAAATACATTCATCAAACAGTATAAGATGTGATCAACAGATGTGTATATTATTGAAAACAAAACAATCGTTCACAGAAATAGTACACCTTTTACGACAATACAACAAACTTTAATCCGTCCAAACATTTTAGTCCCATCAGAGATTTCGAAGTACAGGGTTAGGGTTACAGATCTTGATTTGATTTGATTTGATTTGATTTGATTTATTAATTTATTTCAAACAAAGGAACAATTAAAATTAGATGAATTAATGGCAAATAAAAATTAAATAAATTAATAAAAAGCCAATTTCTATATAATACACATTTGACTTGTTCGAAAAGGGATAGGAGGAGGCCATGGCTTGTCATGTCCTACTCCCACTCTTCACCACTGATAAATGAAAAATCCAATAAAATAACTAAACAGGCAATAAAAAAAAAAAAAAACCCAACCAAAAAAATACTTGAATCAATCTCATTTTATCATGTATTTTTTTTCTTTTCCTCTCATCTGATAATAGACAAATGTGAAATGGTCCATTACAGTTTATTGCTCCCATGTCGATTTGAGAAGACCTTCAGGTTGCAGCTGGATGGATGTGCTCTTTCAGTAGCTTGTTTAAAGTGCCAAACATGTCATATATTTTCAGTTTGATTCAATTCAACTTTATTTCTAGAGCTCCAAATACATCATGGTCATTTCAAGACACTTTTACGAACAAAAACTAACATGGAGAAGTAGATGAGAGGGTGGAAAGGAAAAACAGGAAGAAACCTGCAGAACCAGACTCACGAGAAGACTTTTGTGGTTCGTTGTCAGATTTGTACCACTATCATGACAAATTATGTTACACATAATGTAGTCACATGATGTTACGTAATAATCTGCAATATAGATTGAATGAAGTTAGACATTTAAATAGAAGTAATGGAACCATATTGAATGAAACCCATCATTATCTCCTGAGGAGTCAAGGCATTTGCTTCATTTCCCTCTTTCATTCCTTGCTTTACTCTAGGAGTCATGGCTGTCTGTCTGTGCAGGAAGTTTCCAAACATCCTTAGATGCTTGCAATAATTACACGATGGTAAATGTTGCAACGCGAGCCTGTCGGTTTGCCTGCATGCTGTGCTGCAAGTCCATAGTACACAGTAATTGTGCGCAGCCTTTGAATATGTAATGTGCTCACGCTGTGAGTGACGAATCTCGATCAGGCTTCACGCATACTAAACTCAATCAAGCTTTTACAACACTGCTGATGGACACTAGTCTCTCATAATGCACTGCACAATGTAAATGAAGAGATTAATGAATGGGTGTATAATGACTTAATAACTAATGAATCGCAGTAGTTACTGAACGACTGGAAAAAGACTTTATAATAGATTCTTTTGGCCTGCTAATTAGTGAGCAGACTGAAGGACAGTATATTATTTAGTCATTAAAAATGTATCTATTCAATAACATCTGAATTGACTGACTTTGTTTAAAACGTGGTTCTCGTTGGAATGAAAACACGTGTTGTGTGGGTGGCCAGAGGCTCAGATGCAGACCACAAGCAGGAGGTAGAACTGTATTTCAAAGTGAAGTCTAATTTAATTAAAAGTTCACAGAACTGGACTTTGGTTTTGAGTGCAAAGGGATGGAGGACAAAGATCCAGGTTGGTTTTCCTCAAAGTTGAGGAGAACCAGTCACGGAGCTGGTCCCGGATTTCAAGGAGGCTGACTTGAGAGCAGATGAGTGCAGATCACATCATCCGACTGCAGGGAGAGAGAAGCAGATTGAGCAGGAGCGAGCCCACAAAAACCCAGCCATGAGGAGCGACACTGACTGTTGGTGCTGCAGTCCAGCGTCGAGTGAAGACTGAGGGCAGCTTATATAGAGAAGCATCGTTATCAATAAAAAGAGTCAGCTCTTTCAGGCAACTCAGTTTTCAGACTTGGTACTTAATCTAACCCATTTTGACAGTCACAATAATAACGATCCACCTTGGTCATCTATCCACTAGAATGTCAGTGTTCTCCCATTGTTAATTTTTAGTGCGTACAAGTGAAACCTTTCTGAACAAATCCCCACACGTTTTTGCTTGAGACTTTTGCAGGTGAACCAAACAAAAGGGAAATCATTGTTAAAGGATTTTCAATCAATCTGAGTGAATTCTGCTTGCAAGAGCTGCTTGTCTCCGGGGTTTACGGGATTTTAGCTGACACAACATTACATCAGAAATGTTTTAAATTAATTTACCGTAATATTATGTGAGTGTTACATTTAATGCAGGAGCTGAATAAATCCAACCCGAAGTATCTGACATATGTTTCCCTTAAATCTGTACCGCCTCCTCTCGGGTAATGTCTGGGATTCTTTGCTCTCTATATTGTGACGGTGACCCCAAATGGACAGAGCAGGAAAGAAGATAGATGGATTGACATCTGCACTCTGACACACTTCCACTGATCCAGAGGCACGAAAAAAAAAAGAACCCAACCAAACCTGAGAAATACAGATGTGGGAGGATGTGATCTTTTTTTTATTGTGGTTAATTGGCTCAAGTCCTTTAAGTTTTTGTTCCGAAAAATGTTAATGCATCTTATCTTTTCTTCACTGAATGGAGAATCTTGACTCCCTGCCTGAACCAGGGTTTGACTCCTTCCCAACAATCTGTCTGTTGGATCGTTTTCTCTCCTTCTTTCACCGAACCCCAACCGGAATAGCAGAAAATCTCCTCCTCTGACTCTCGTTCTGCAGGTTTCTTTGCCTCTGCAGGGGGGTTTGAGATGACTGTGCTGTGTTTGACGCTATAGAAATAAAATAGAATCGTGAATTCTTAAATGAGAAATTAGGAGGATGAGTTCTGCCTGGAACACTTCTTAAAACGGCACGCTATCTGTATCTTTCTTGTCTGCATAGAGGCTACCTCTCAGTGAATCTTTAGCTTCATTGCTTCTCCAGATTTTGAGCCACAGCGTCTGTAACACTGTGGGCTGCAGGGCGTACACAACTTGTCATCTATAACAATCACACACATCTTTGTGTTCAGAATGAAAGCTTCAGACAGGCTGAAAATCATCTTAACTTTGTCTATTTCAGGGATATTAAACAGGCAAAGAAAGCTGCATTAGGTTATAGAAGCGCTTTGAAGATTAAACTTAACTGTGCTCTCATTGCACATTACAGTAGGTACTTTCATGCTGGCAGACAGAATAATTTATTTTCATCAGGATCAGTGGCTGCCAGGAGGAGTGTGGCCTCTGTTTGTGAGGGCTTTGACACTCGCAGTGCTTGATTGGAACACACCAGCTCTCAAAAGAGGGACAAGCCCTCCGACTTTGATGGATTTCCGGGCAATATTAGTCAGCGAGCATGTATCCCCCCTAAGCTGTGGTGGAACTGATCGAGGTTGACCAAATAATCTGCCAATTCCCTCCCGAGAAATGCAGAGGCGACAAAAAAGCGTCTAAGTCTCTCCAAGCCCTCATCCCCGAGAGCTGGATCAGCAGTTGTGTCAAAAAGTCGCCCGTTAAGAGCCCCACATTTCAACTTTACAGAGTAGGTGGTGGGAGGACTCGCAATTTCATGGTTTCACTTTTAATTCATGTCTAATCACACAATCGTTTACGGGATCATGCGGCGAGTGCAGATGCAGGGTGACAGTGTCGTTAAAAGAATTGTGATCAAATGTCGGTATCGCTCCGCAGCCCCAAATTAACTGTCACACAGCTGCCTTAAACCTCTCATTTATTCCTCAGGTAATGAGTCAACACCGCGCTGAGTTTCATGTTTGTGTGTTTGCGAGTCGTGTCAAGGGCTGGCCTCCAAACTCCCCGCCGCTCTGCCATTCATCTCACTTCATAAAGCTTCAGTCTTCCGAGCCCCATAAGTGCTGGAATAGATTGTGTCAGTGTGTTGTTGTTTTTTTTTCTGAGGCGATATAGTCAATATGGTTTATGAAGCCCAGGTCTCCCCAGGTCACATGAGAGCAGGACATGAAAGGAGAGCGCTCTGCCTGCACTTCACAAACAAGCTGTCCCTACTTCAAACGGGTGGCAAAGCTGCCCCACATTTCTTCTCTTTTCATTTCCAATGGCCAACGCCGCTAATGGCCGCCGGCTCTCTCCATCTCGCCGCTCCACCTGGCAGCGGGAATGCACTCGCAGCTGCGGCCAAAGGTATCCTGAACCATAACACACGACTCACTTTTAAAGTAATGTCAGCGCCGCTCATTTAGTTTTTATTTTTGAAATGACACAGAACCAGATATGTTCAAGGCTCAAAGCCAAATCCAGTTTAGAAATATAATTTAATTAAAGTTAGATTGGTTCTGAAAGCTGCTCTGTTGTGACCAGTAATCCAATGATAGACAATAACTGAACAATTTTAAATGTACCAGAGCCAATAACACAATTGATTTAAAAACTGTTTTAAAAAATCTAAATGTAATTGAGAGCAAGTGCTGCATAATACAGTGTATATGCTGAAATGATGAATATGACCACTGTGATACCTGATACTTGTTAATCAAACTGCAAAAAAAGTTTTCTTTACAATTTTACATTATTGAAGAAGTGTCAAATAATCTTTACAAACCTGAAAACTCATTTACGACTCCATCCACCTTATAAATCATGTCAATTGAAACCCTGACATATGATAGTAAACATGAATTTCATTGAAACATTGGGAAGTGTTCAGAATATTTAGATCAGAGTAAAAACAATCCACAGTAAGACTCAATAGGGCATTTCACTAGTTTACAATGTCATCAATAAAAGTAGAGGGACTCAAAAAACTTTGTTTGGTTTTATAATGCATGCTGTTTTATGAATTTTCATCCACTAAAAGAACTTTGGAATTAATTCTTTTTGCTGCATAGTTTATATTAACTCACCATATGTTGAATGCCTGGTCAGCAACCAAAAACTTTCTGGATCTCAACGCTCAGTTAGGCTGCAGCCAACTTGGAGGACTTGGTCCCACATTGAAATCCTGATATGTGATACGAAATCTGAACTCCCCTCTATATGCCCACATTCAATGTGTGTCAAACCAAAAAGTCTCTCTACTTTAGACTTTCATTCAGAAGTGGTAACTTTGGCCCTTTTTGCACCACTATGTAGAAACGTTAACCTTTTCTGGTATTTTGGCGCTCGGAGCCACTGAAAATACAAAGGTGCAACTTTTTGGAAAAAGCTCTGATTCCGAAGCTGAGGACTGACTTCCTCTGTGACAGGCTCCTTCCCTCTCACTTTTTAAAACTCACCTGTTCTCTTTGGCCTCAGACAACATGCCAGCTGTTCACTTTTTACTCGTCATGGTTTTTCTCATCCTTTTAGGTGTGAATTCTGCACTTTTAGATCGTATTTATTCCCTTGTACAGCACCTCGGTTCTCTGTGGTTAGTTAAAAGTGCTTTATAAATTATGAATTATTTTGAGTTGCTTTCAAGAGGCCCAACATGAAAAGCAAATTGCTTTCAGCGTTTCTGCCATTGCCTTGGAAATTAGCATCATTTTCAAAAAGTTGCTGTGTAAATGCAAAATCGTCCTGAAATGGAAATGCAAAAATAATGCTTTGACAATTCAAAAACTATGTTTGGTAAATGAGGTCAAAGTAAATCAAAACTTGATTTATTTTGTTTTCTTTCTGCATATAACCCATCAGTCTCCCAGTTTGGTCAACAACCCAAGCGTACCTGGCCGCCCTCTCTGGGGTTTGGATGTCGGGCCCCAGCAGGTGATCTGGGGAAGTGTGGGCGCTCTGGCTGTGCTTGTGGGGGTTCCTCTGTTCACTTCTCTGTCTACTGAGGGTTCCTGACTTTGGCTGGAAGGGTTCAGTCGGGGGAGAAGATTATGTTTTATATGTTTTGGCTTCAGGAAACATCACCTGTGTGCAGGAGGATCCTGCTCTGGGGATCCAGGTGGGCCATTCTTTGGTGGCACTCTGTGGCTTCGGGGCTTGTTGACCCCTGGCTATCCATTTGGCTCTTCCATCTTCTGGAGGTGATTCACCTGCAGCCTCTTGTTGGTGCCTCTGATAGGGATTTGTGGGGTGGCCTTAAGGGGGGCTATGTAGTTCTGGGATCTGTCTTCCTCTCTGGGGGAGTGTGGGGCCATATGGCAGCTTGGGTCCAAGCCAGGCTGGAGGGGGGTAAACACACACACACACACACACACACACACACACACACACACACACACACACACACACACACACACACACACACACACACACACACACACACACACACACACACACACACACACACACACACACACTTTTTTGTTTCTTTCTGTCTCCTCCTCCACTCCGGTCTGGTGGCCATGCCTACAAATGAACAATAAATCAATCAAGTTTGCAACAGGAAGAGAATGTCAGACTGTTCTTTGTAAAGGAAATCTGTTCTACCACTATAAGGCATTCAGATCTATCTCATTGCAAGCTTACGCTGTTCGACATGACTCATTAAAAGCTCAACAAAAACAGTAGACTGTGTGATAATACGTTATAAATCCCCATGATGACATTTCTGTGGTTTCCCAAATCAATAAATTAAGAATTTCACAGAATGAGTGTAACATACAGTTGTTAAAGTATCAGTAATTCTTGTGTGTTCATTAATACAACAATAGACAATATCCGGTCTGAGGCCTCATTATGTGACAAGGTTTCAAGTTAAAACGTATCGTTTTCATATTTTCATTTCAGATAAGTTTCATGTTGACATGCAACTCTTTGAAAACAATGTAATGAGCATGTCAGGCCACTTTGTGGGTGCTGTTGTTTGTTTTTGTAGTGAAACCACATACGCAACAGAGAACAATCCTCTCTAAACTGTTGGATTATTTTAACTTGATGTAGTCTGACATTTTAGGTTCACTGTTACAGAGACAAATGTTTTGCTTTCTGCCATGAGCTTACCTCCATTTCTACCATGTGCCTTCACTGATGCTCAGAGACAATAGGCAATGTAAACAAGGAAGTGACTGCAAACTGGACCCTGCCTCAGAGAGCAAGAGTCCATTGTGATTGGGTGGAGTTATCAAGGGGTCAAGGGTCATAGGGAGGACCCGGACAGAATGAAGTCTGCCACTCTTACGCTAAACTGTGTGTTTCTTAAGAATAATCCTCTTTCCCATGCATAAGTTGGGGAGAGCACGGCCGGCCTGTACAAGCTGATCATGATCATCATCAGTGAGAATGTATTTGTTTAACAAATAATTGTGTTCATTCATAACTTTCTCAGGTCTGTTGTTTCCATACTCAGCCACAGTTTAGGAACATGCAGATTCTAGAGAATATAGATATAAAATTACATCGAATAAAACATTAACACCAGGAGAACACGGACATATGGGCGGACAATCAAGTTGGTGACTGTCAAAATAAAAGAACCAAGTCTCAGGAGAATATGGACGGGGAGTCATGCTGGCCATGGTACACATCCTTGGTTGCAACATTTCCAAGATCTACACAGGGACAGAGCCCAAAGGTTTTCAAAAAAGTCCCACAGGCAGACCATGCCAAGAGGACACGACACACAAAACCTTCTTCACTGCTGGTTGACAACCTAGAAATAATTAACTTAACAATATGAACTAAGCAACAAAAACACAACACAATTATTACCAACACTACAAACGTAACATAACCCCCAATAATTACATTTAAAACACGACAAACAGAAACTCCCAAAATGCATTGCAGCTCTCAGCTCCTTTATTGCTACACATTATTAAAATGGAAGATAAATGTGGGAGATGTGGATTGTTAGAACCATGAGTGTGAGTGTTGTGGCTTTAATGTCCTGTAGTTGTTGTGTAATTCACTAGAATGTTCCGTCACTCTCAACAAGTCTGCAATGAACCTCCTGGAACTGTCGGCGCTCTGCAGCGCCACGGTTTTACTGTGAAAGATACAGGAAGCTCCCAGCTTCAGACACCAGTTGAGCCGCTGTCATGACCTGCAGCCGCAATTCTACGTCCTTTCATGCCATTATTGTTGTGTAATGACGTTACATCGCTGCGTCGTTCACGACCCTACATTTTACCACTCTTTGTAGCGGGACTGCGCTCTGGGTGGCTTTGCCTCCTTACGTTCCTCCGGGATGAACTGCAGTGGGACCGAGGCTCAAGGAGCCGCAGTGGAGGGACCAAAGAGCCGCGGGTTGCCGACCCCTGACATAGACAGAGCCAGAGCATTTTCATAAAGTTGTATTTTCAGAGGCTCTGAGCAGCTTTGTCATATAAATGGACTCCCAAAATGAAAGGAAAGATTTGCATTTTTACTTAATAATGTTGTCATGTAAATGGGCATTTGACTTTTCATCTTGTCAAACTGATTCTCACTGAACTATATAAAAAAAATAAGAAGAATTCAATCGAATCTTGGTTTTCCTATTTAACATCGACCATGTGCAACACATAGTCATAAGTGTTATTAACAGCAGAAAACAAAGATGTCCATGAACTGCAATGAACTCTCGATGTCATCAGGTGTAGTCCATCACATCTCATAACAGTATGAACGTAAAATTATGAAACAGGTGACAGACTTGTGTAGAATGCATAAATCTGTAGCTTCTTTCTGCAAAAATGAAGTACACTTCATTGCATTCCTCCTCTTTATCCTGTGGTTTCTCATCCTCTCTGTTACATTTTGTCACGAAACAAAGCCTGGCATCACGTTTTCTGGGAGTAACACAGAACATCTCGGAGGCCTGCAGGGGATCCGATCCGCACTCTTTCCAAATCTCGACACCATGCCGCACGAAGTGCCACATCCAGAAAGCTGACTGTTTCATTCGACATCCTCTTGGAAACTTGTCTCATATTCTCTCCAAGTTGAGGGCAAACACTCCAGCATGGAACTGCCTCGGCTTATCTGTCAGAGAGTGGTAGAGTACATTTCTCACTTCTCACATCCTGAAGCTGAAATGACGGCATCGGTCGGTTTCGGGGCTCAATGACGGTGAATCAGGTCGTCCTGCATCATGAGACCAGTTCAAAGTGTTGGTTTGACACTGAAAACACTGAACATTAAGTTGCAGAAAACTGTCATGGCCAATTTTTCACCATTGGTTTGAATGTGACAGAAAGGGTGTGATGTAAAACTCCACGAGCAATAACATTATGACCACTTACAGGTGATGTGAAGAAAACTGATTATCTCTTATTCGTGTGAGACCAACACCAACATGAGTTCACTGTTCATAAAGAAGGAATAAATACACACTGGGTGTATTTATTCCTGATGGGTGTGAAGCAATGAAGGAAATAATTTGGCCACAAAACAATATCTATGATACAACATGATGTAACTGAGGCCCTGTTTACATGACTTTCAGTTGAAATGAATTGAAACATCGCACCACTAATAAGATCAAATAAGAATCAAATAAGAATGTGGGCGGGGGGGTCATTTTACAAGAGATCTGATTGGTAAGGAGGCGGAGCTTGACCTCTTATCCAGAACATCACATGGTTCATTGATCTTTCCCAGCCACTAATAGGTTCCATGATAAAGAGATGAGCCCTGCATTAACTCTGCCTCGTTCTTCCACTGAACGTCAGATAATCCCAACACATGGATGAGTGCAAGAAGGTGCAATAGTTTACGGAGGAATATCCTGTCCTCATTAATGGTCTTCATTAATCATAAATATGAATCAGTACCTTATGTACATGAACATATCAGTCAACTTAGCTTCAATTGAGTAAGAGTCAGTAACTAATGAACCAGAGGAAGAAAATGATTTCCGCTGTGTCACTGGGATACCAGTACACATCGCGTCACCAAATCCCTTTCATGTGACCCGAACTTGTAAGTCTGACAATCAAAAGCATCACTTTTTGGGGGAAATGACAGTTACTGATGATCCTAACAGAATTCTTTGCAAAACACAGAGAAATGCAAGAGGGTGCAAGAGTTTTTGAGGAATATTCTATCCATACTAATGACGTTCATAAATCATAAACAAGAATCAGTCTGGATTTAAGAATAATTTGAGTTTGTGAGGCCCGATATGTACGGTCGTACTTGCTATACCTGCCAAAATGCTCACTAACCTCTGGATGTGGCGTGCTGTAGTCATCAGTGGGAGGAGACAGGAAATAACCGGTTTTGTGTTGTCAATCTAAATCAGTCAGTGTTACCCAGAAGACGTCTGACTGCACAATGTGCCCACAAAGAAACTGGATAGAATCTCTGGTTCAAAAAACTGGAACAGTAGATCACTGATTTTTCTTTTGGACATTTTGCATCACTGCTAAGTTATCTCGGATTGGCTCCAGCAGCACACGACCCTGAACCTGATGCAGCAGCATAGAAGATGGATAGATAGATGGATGGATTAAAAGATGCTCACTGACCGTCATTCCTTCATTTCTCGTTGTCAGAGCTCACACCCACCTCCACACTGAACTAATCAGAACCATTACTAAACATGCAAAAATGCAATATAACGGCGGGGGAATGAAGGTCAACAGGTACAGTGTGTTACCTAGAAATGACTGCACCCATTTCCCCTCCTTCGTCACACTCCTGTCGGTGCTGTTCTGTGCGGCCCTCCCCCCCACCCTCCCCACTGTCTGCCACCCAAGTCATCTCCACCAGCCCCCTCCACCTAACTTCTCCTCTTCAGACACCCTCCTCCTCCCCACACCCCCACCTTGCTGCCAATTTGACTGGAACAGCGCGTTCAGGCCGGGCAGTCTTCCAGGAGCCTTTCTAAAGCGGCTGAATATTCATCTTCATTAGGCGTATCACCACCCCCGCTCCGTCCAGTGCTGGAGCCTTTTAACAAGGAGCAAGCGCTCTAAATGGAAAAGGGCGATGGGGGGGGGGTCAAACTCCAAGGGGGGTGGTGAGAGGTGAGGACAAGACTTCTTTTTTATATTCTTGTGTTTGTTGTTGTTTTGTGGAGGCTATGTGGGCAGTATGCCCTTGTCAACATATTTTTAGTATTTTTCTGGGTTTGTTGTTTTGACACAGTGAGGAAGAGAACTTGCAGAAATACGACCGCAAATAGTTTTGGGAGCCGGTGCTACTGATTTGTCATTGCCTGTTGAACACCGACAACATGAGAGAACAGTGAAAACAGGAACACTGACGAATCTACTTTTTCATGATCATTTCCAGACAAAGGTTGATTTCGGTCCCATTTACGCATTTATGCGAATTGTGCATTTTAGTGAAAATGCATAATTTTTGCATTTTCGTTTCAGAAAAGTTTCACATTTGCATGATAACATTTTGAAAACGATGTCCGTCTACAGGAACACAGCAGAAACACTGTAATTGATGTAGTTTTCATGTTAGGCCACTAGTGCATGCTGTTGTTTGTTTATATAATGAAACCACAGACACAAGCAGCAGAGAACAATCCACTCTAAACATGAACAATGGGAGAACACAGACATTCTAGTGGACAGACGACCAAGTTAGATTGTTATTACAGTGAATGTCAAAATAAAAGTACAAGTCCCAAGTCAATCTGGACTGGGAGTCATACCACTCTGGGGGAATCATTGTTCTGATTGTCTCTACTGAGCATGTGCACAACTACTGTTACTCCGACCGTGGTGACCAGAACCAGGGGCATAGTTTCCATCTTCTAGAACAGTGTTTTTCAACCTTTTTTGAGCCAAGGCACACTTTTTTCTTTAGACAAATCTGGAGGCACACCACCACCCAAAAATGGTAAAAATGTAAACTCTGTAGTCTCTATTAACAATATAAAGTCATTCTCATCAATGCTTTATCAACAGGAATCAAATAAATACAGAAAAAAAGTATTTCCCAATTTCTTTTTTTTATTTTTACTCACTCAGTGTGAAACCTGGACCTGATGGATGAACACAGAGCTGAGATCCTGGCAGGAATAGAAGACAGACAAACACCAACATGTCTTGTTCGGAGTTCGAATCCTCCCTTTTCAAAAACTTCTCCATCACTGTCACTGACACAGTACTTTGATATAAGATGGGAGCAGCCACAAGTGGTGGTGATTAATGAGACTGACGTCTGTTAAGTTTCGATTTCAACGGAAAGGTTCTGTGCTGCCATCTAGTGGCGAAGAGTATTTATACATGATTACTCTTCAACACACTGCTCTCACAGCTGACAGCGGCTGTGAGAGCAAATGTTTTTTTAGAAAAAAATATGAAATTGGATAATTTCCCACGGCACATCTGACTAGATCTTGCGGAACACCAGTGTGCCGCGGCACAGTGGTTGAAAAACATTGTTCTAGAGCAGGGGTGTCAAACGTACGGCCCGCGGGCTGGATCCGGCCCGCAAGCGGGTTTGATCCGGCCCGCAAGCGGGTTTGATCCGGCCCGCGAGATGTTTATGTGAAGTATAAAAATGAGCTGCAATTTTTCAATAAACTGCTGTTCTAATTGCGTCCACTGGGTGGCGCACTAGCAGTTGTGTTAAGGAAACACCCCCGGTTTATTCCGGGGCAGAGCAAGCAAGCAAGGTCAAGCAAGCGCAGCCAATCAGGATGAGCTACTTTGTGTTTGGCCCGCCCTAATTATTACGGCTTCTACTTTTAGCATTATATGCTTCGTCAGCCTCCTTGTCCCAATATGTCACCGTCAAAAAAGAGAAAAGTGGACGCAGAGTGCAGTGTTCCAAGAAAAATGGTCATCCTCCTATTTTTTTCACAGAAGTGACTGGAAAGCAGTATGTTTGGTGTGTTCACAGCATGTTGCAGTGCTGAAAGAATACAACCTTCATCGCCACTACGTGAGTCTTCATGCCGACAAATATGACAACTTCCAAGGACAGCGGAGAAAAGAGATGGTGGATGAACTGTTGTCGGGTCTGAAGAAACAGCAGTCTGTTTTTACTCACAGCCGAGACGTCAGTGACGCTGCGGTGAAAGCTAGCTACATCATTGCTAACGAAATCGCAGTTGCTTCAAAACCATTTAGTGAGGGTGAATTCATAAAAACGTGCATGGTGAAGGCAGCGGAGGTCTTGAGCCCTGAAAAGCGACAGACTTTTGCAAATATCAGCCTGACAAGAAACACCAGTGCAGACAGGATTTCCCATCTTTCCGTGGATTTTCCGTGGACTTTTTCCCAGTTAAAGAACAAAGTAAACGCCTTTATTGCCTTTTCAGTTGCAATCGATGAAAGCACGAACATCACAGATGTTGCGCAACTGGCCATTTTCATCCGCGGAGTAGATGATACATTGATCGTCACCGAAGAGTCTGTGGAGATGGAGCCAATGTCAGATACAACGACAGCCGCTGATATTTTCGGCCCCCTGGACAGGGTGGGAGTGGACTCTTGCCAGGTTACCCCAGCCTGACCGCCCTCGCTGCAAAGCTGTGGTCCATGTTTGGAACCACGTATCTTTGTGAGCAAGTTTTCTCTGTAATGAGCATTAATAAAACAAAGCTGCGCTCAAGGCTCACGCACAGCCACTTGAATCACATCCTGAAGTTGTCTGTCACTCAGAATGTGACGCCTGATATTGATGCGTTGGTAAATGCTAAAAGATGCCAGGTATTAGGAGTCTATGACACAGTTCTGTGAATCACTGTGTTTGTGTGTTCTTTGTCGTCAGAATTTTCAAAAAACTTGAAGGGATTTATGATCAATAGTATTGTTGTTTGCACTATTTTGGACACACTGTCCTCAGGCTCCAGCTTTGTGTTTATATGTATTTCTGTTGATGTGCTATTGTTTTTAATTTAATTTATTTTGTTTTATTTGTATATTTAACCTATTCTTGATTTGTGACTGGTTCTTGCACTTGTTGGATGCAACAGGATTTTATTATTTTTATCTACATTGCTGCCTGAGAAATGACACCCTGGTGTAGTTCTGTGGTCTGTGATACTGTTCTGGTTCTGTGAAATACCGAGGCATTGTGTGATCTTTGTCCTCAGAATTTTGTTAACAGTGTTTTTTGATTTATAGTGATGATGTGTTTGTACTATTTAGGACAGTATTAAAACAAAGAAAGCCATATGAACATGTTGTTTTTAAGTTATATACCATGATTTTACTGGTCCGGCCTGCTTGGGAATAGATTTTCCTCCATGTGGCCCCTGAGCTCAAATGAGTTTGACACCCCTGCTCTAGAGGCTCTGAGTGTTTCCAGAAATTCTTGTGTTCTCCAGTCTACATGACAACGATTCATGAAGTTCCACCTTGAGAACCATTTTCAAAAAGTTGCATTTTGAGTGGCTCTGTGAACCATCTGTAAACAGACACCCAAGTCACATCAAAAGTGTTTTGTTTTCATTTGAGGTTGTTGCCACATAAATGGGACCTAAATCCTGTGTTGTCTTTGGTGAATTCCAAGTCTGTATAGATCTTCTTTTTTTATAATATGTTGATTAGACAGAATGCTTTCTAATGACTTGCTTGACTTGTCAAATTGTTGGTGGCAGTTTGAGTTGTTTGGTTGCTTAAAGTCAAATTTTGATTTCATGCATATGTGGGGAAGCTATGTCTAATTTATTTCATTGAATCTCTTCATTTAAAACACAGAGATGATCCGTTCTTACCACAATGAATGCCCTGTGGACTTTTATTGATTTTCTTTTTGTCAAGTGAAATTTTTCTGCATTAATGAAATCATAGACTGCGTTTTGGTCTGACACACATCCTCATACTTAAATGGCAGAGAAGGTTGATTTACATTCCTCAACAATTCCGCCCTGTCACAATACCCAACATGTTGTTACATCTGAACCACATTAAATACTATTTTACTTGTGAAGATGAAAATTAGCACAATCCAGGCTTTTAGCTTAACAGCTGCCAGAATAAATACATGGTGTACTGCATCAGATGATCACTGGTCCAGGTTGAGTTTAAGAGGGCGCTGTTTCAAAATTATTCCTGAAAGGAAAATTTGGATTCCAATAACATAATTAGAATTAGTTACATTGGAATCCCTCCGTGTGGACGCCATCCGCCTGAAACTGCAGAGCTTCTTGGTTAGTATATTGATTTGCTGGGTCATCGGACCGAGGTTCACCTTTTCTCAGTCTGAAATGATTAGGATCAAAGCATTCTCTTGACCAGTCTGTCAACTGAGACAACCTTGATGCAATTAATTTCAATTTGATTCAATTATTATTTCTATAGCATCAAATACAACACAGCCTCTTCAAGATACTTTTGCAGAGAAAAACCAACAATTCCACATGATCAAAGAGAGGAGACGGTGGAAAGGAAAAGTAATCTCCCTTTTAGCAAAGAAGAAACCTGCAGAACCAAACCCAGAGGAGACGTTCTTCTGTTTCATTTGGGGTTATGTTATAGAAGGAAAGAAAAGGATTGGACTAAAACCCTGGTTCGAGTAGGGGGGCAGAGAATGATGTGTTTTGTGCTTTAAATAGATCTTCCAGAATGTCATGCATTATAAGAAGCTGAATGGTATGCAGCCTCCTCAGCCAGTAGTGATGATCCAGAGAGAAAGTTGGTGCATGCAGCTGTCAGGTCTGTTCAAACACACAGTGCATGTTCACAATCCAGAGGCTGGAGGTGAGCGCCAGCAGCAAAGCTGGAACGTAGGCCTTCCACTTGTTGCTTGTGAAAATCAAACCCTGCGGATGTTTTTTTTTTTTTTTTTTTTTACACAGAAATAAACAGAATATACAGAAACAAGTTTTTCAGATACAAGCAGTTCACTGTGCTTCAAAAGTCTTGAACTCCCTTTTAAATGTGAAAGCACTAAAAGTTGTATGTATTTTTAATCATGCAAGGTTTTAAAGTTACATTAACTCGTGAGGGATCACGTTGCCACAGGCATGTATGTCACATACAGGATTTATAACTGTTGGTCTTCAGTGAGTTTCTTCTGGGAACATTTGGTTTGGTGCTCTACAAGTTGTGTTTTCATCTTGCAATTTTCTGTATGACAAAAATAACCCTTAATCTAACATAGACACTGCCATCATCAGCAAATAATCAAGTGTATTCTCTGTGTAACTTGATCAGAAATGGCTCCATAATTTAGTTGGGAATTAAATGCATAATCATAGTTGTAAATCAGACATTAGATGTTTTAAGTGAGAGTAAACAATCATTCTCAAACACCCTAGAATCAGAAACAACAAGCTACATGTTCTTTAATCACACTGACAGAGACTAATAGTCTTGATTAAACAAGACACATTCCTGAGCTTTCTATAATGCTGCTTTGTGTGCGTGATATGGCCGTGTGAGGCTTTTTCTTCAGTCGAGGAAAGGTGAGAGAAACTCTCAGGTCATGAAAACTATCGGTAATTGATGTGGCAGCTGGCAGCAGTGTGCTGTACCTCACAGGGTCACCAGACTTTACACATAGAGCTGTGCGATCTGAAACGTCCAAAGCATTTCCCTCTGCTGTATCTGAGAAATGCCTGTGACACCAACAATGATTTTCAAACCCTGGATGGTGATGAAGGTGGCGCTGCTTTATGAGCTTCCTGAAGCTGCAGCACATCTTATGTGATGGAAGAAATGTGTTATGACATTCCTCTCTTGGTCCGCGGTTCGATTTGTTATTGAGTCAACCTTTGCAAAAACTATAGTATGTGTACTTAATGTTTCACATTATAAGTCAAATGCTATAAATGCCTGTGACGTGAGGATATTTTCTTTCTCTTAGTCAGGTGCTATGAATTTACACATCAGTCAATTTATGTTTTTACCATCAGCCGATAATCAGTTGTGTAGTGCTCCCTGGAGCAGATTGTACACTCTCGATTTCCACCTTCTTTAAAAGCAGAACAGAAAAGCCACTTTTTTGACAGTGGCATGTAAGACAAATTTATTTTATAGAAATTCATCCATACAATTTTGTTTAATTCATCGGTTGGCAATATTTGCCTCGTAATCACCCGCCCTGGACAAAACACTGCCTATTATCTATACGTTCTTAAATCATTTACTTTAAGTACAAAAAAGTACTTTTGGGGGAAGATTGTGTTGTACCTGTCTTGTTCAGATCATCTTTAACAATTTGACCAACTTAATGCCATTTTGGTCGTTCAGTCCAGAAAGAGCCTTTGAGTCTTTGACTCCTGCAGACGTCTGCAGGCGTAGAACAGAAAGTCTCGTCGTTAGTTAACTCATGTCTACAATCCATCTCTCAACCTTACAAATCCTGACTTTTTCTGGTCTTTTGTGCGCTCTGTGTTGATATCTTCTTCTTTTCTTGTGCCATAATGATTATCGGGGTCAGAAATGAGAGTGGGTATCTTGTCGTTTCAAAATTCAACCTGTTTAGTCAAAAGCACCACCACTGTGGTGTTTTAGTTTATTCTACAGACTTTCCAGAATAGACAGAATTAAGCCACTGGTTTCAAGCCTATGTATTTTTTCTTGGTCATTTAAACAGTATATGTGGGTGCTTGTATTTTATTTGTGTTGAACCATGACCAGAAAAAAAAATTATTCATGCGTTTGTTTGTTTGCTCATTCGTGCTTTTGTTTGTGTTAAGTTTCACTACCATCAAAATAACTGAAATGGTACTCAAATGTTGATCAAGCATATCTAATTTTCACCTTCTGATTTGTTGCAGCATTTGGTATTTTGGCATCAGATACATTTTAATATCAAGCCCCTTATCCAGTGAAAATATTTGGTAGAATTGTTCTCTCCCATTTGAAAGGTTGCAGGTCCAATTCTCTATCTCCCCTTGTCTAGACGTCAAAGTGTCCTTTAACAAGACACGGCCACCTCCGTTGGTGTGTGATAAGTTGAATGTGACGGATGACGTAAAGCACTTTGGGACTGCTCAAGTGGTTTAAAAGTACAATATAAGTGAAAGCCATTAATATGTGAAATACCTTCTACAATGGCTGTTGTAGAAGGTAAATGCAACTTTTTCATGAAACATGACAATAACAGGGAAGTAGGAAACTGCTTTATTTTCTAATCAAATCTAGCATATCAACATATACCACGGATCTTCAATAAAGCACAACTATATCTTTGTTTTTCACTGATGGTTGAAGTGGGCTGATTCTTCAAGGTCACAGTGTGCATGTTTGAGCGTCTCGACTGGTGGAATAACTGACGTTTCCACCGTCTCTCATATACACAACCAGGGGAAAGACGTGCCTTTGTTTTTACACAGTTTGACAAGACGAGAAAATAATGACAGTAGCGACGGTGCGGCTTTTCAACTGGGAGCACATCAAGAGCTGGATCATTTTCAGCTCCGAGGTGCTCCCTCAAAACTGCCAGGAGCAGGTGAATGCAACGTGCCCGTGGCGCCAGCCCAGCACGCTAAGCTTCCGATTCATTAAAAAACAATTACACCAAAAAGGGCGCATCTTTTCTGCATAAAGTGTCTCCTGTGCGATGGCGCCAGGCCCTTTAAATGTGACGTTTGGTATGAAACAAGTGCGAGGCGTTGAATAATGTAAGCAGTGACATAATGTGCGTTGTGGTTTGGCTGGCGGGCAGAAGGTTGAAGAGTGTCGGAGTAGGTGTCTTCGGAGCGAGGTGGATCTCAGGGCTCGTCTCGGACCGGAGGGCACGCAGATTCACCAATAGAGCAGAGCTGCTCTACGCAACCTTTTACAATTTCTTACTTATTGCAGTATGTGTATAAATTTGACTCCTCTGTCAGAGTGAATGGAGAACTTGTGCAAAACACAAAGCTTCAGACCCGAGACATTTTCTGCCAATTACATCATTTATTCCTCCTATTTCAGAGTCTAAAAGGGATTTGCCTCTTTTTCTTTTTTTCGCTGCTATTCCCAGACGCCTGTCAGGCTGCCTCAACCTTTTCAACAGAGCACTAAAGTATACATTACTACTTTGTTTAGGATTTGTATTACCCGCATGGCAATTACGTACATTTTGTGTCTGGTCACAATGTTTTATTAATTGACCAGGGTTTGGTTTGAGCCACCGCTGAACGTCCAGCCCAATTAAAAACTGCAAAATGTGGACATAATTATGTCCTGCTTGCAGCAAAGAATGTATCCATGGATATCACTTTCTGTAGCCCTTCCTGCCCTTGTAAGAGTAAACCACCTGCACATGCATAAATTATGACGTACAATGCAGCGAGAAGTGATTCAGAGTGGCTCAAATCTCACTCCGTTTTTCTTAACGTGAAAAATATTTTCATTCATTTGAGTAAAAGAGTAACCTGAAAGCTTTGAAGATCTTCAGCAAAGTTGGAATATTTATACCTTTTACAATTACTTGCCAAAACAGATCAGCATTTGTTGTGCCCAATTTTAAGACTTTCCTCAAAGGGAATTTTCTAGTCCTCAGTGAGCAGCCCCTTTTTTCTATAAAAGTATGATAGAAATTGTGTGTGACAACCGCCACTCAAACTGAGCGGCCCATAACGACAAGAGAGCCAAGAACAGGCTTAATACTATTTATAAATCTCTGAAATGGCAGGGTTTGCAGGAAAGTGTGAAGGAATAAACGATGGAGGGTAGGAGGTGGTGTGTGTGTGTGTGTGTGTGTGTGTGTGTGTGTGTGTGTGTGTGTGTGTGTGTGTGTGTGTGTGTGTGTGTGTTTTTTTTCTTACCCCAAAGCTTCTTATGACCTTAGTGTTCCTCCAGCCTAAACATAGTCCCACTCCACATTCAATGGCGCCTTCCAAATGCCCCAGATGTGTGGTGTGGTGTGGTGTGTGAGTGTGTATCTGTGTGTGTGTGCGCATGTGTGTGTATGTGTGTGTGTTTTGATCGCCGCCACGCTGCAGAGCTGCTGTTTAACGGGAATCATCATAAATTGTATTATATTTTTGCCCTTAATCAAGGCGAATTTTGCTCCCTGTTGGTACGCGAGCACGGAAGTTTCTTCCATCTCTGCCCAGCGCGTTCATTAATTTGCCAAGTGAAACATTCCTAATCCCAGAAATAGTTTTATCCTGCACACCACAATTTCAACTCTTGACTCTTAAGGCTCCGCACTTTTCCAAGAGCACAGCAAGTGTTCAGTCCTCCAACATCCAGCGCCTCAGAAGTCCCGTCGGATTAGCCAGATTATTGAATCACGGCTTTAGATAATACCATCAGTTACAGTTTACTTCTGAAAACAGATGCAGAAAAAAAAGAGGAGAAGGGGGGAGGGGGCATTGTGGCAATGATGTGAATGTGCTAATGATAGCAGCAGACTTTTCCTCCACATAAGCAGATGCGGCGAAGTTTGAACAGCTGTCAAACGTGATGAGCGTGACACAAGCGCCTGCAGTGGAAACTGGGGGACTCTTGCTATGATACAGCAGCCTACACAGCAGCGCCACACAGCAGATGACAAATCACGCTATCTGTGGAACACCTGGCGCTTCTCTTTGAGACCAGATTCAGGGTGCAGAGGAATTATAATTTCATCAAATGCGGCATACACAGGTGAAGTGAGTAGAACAACTCAAAACCACAATAACAAAGCCATCCAATGTTCAGCTTTATGTCAGCTTATGGCATGTGCAGCAGACTTAGAATACTTATAGTTCAGACTGCTTCTTTGCAGAGCACTTATTGAAATCCTGACAAATTGACAACGTCTACTTGTACTCGTTCCTATTTTTCATGCAACTTTTTGGTTTTTGTTGTCCATTTTATTAGGCGCACCTTGCTAATACCAGGTTGGTTCTATCTTTTCAGAGTTCTTGGTGCCAGAGATTCAACACAGAAACACATTCATTGGTGAAAAGTTTTCATCTATATTAACATGATAACTTCTCACAGCTGCTGCAGATTTGTTGTTTGAACATCCACAATGGTTTGTTCCTGCATCTCCCAGAGGAGCTCTGCTGGACTGAGATCGGAGACTGTGGAGGTCTTTGGAGTCCAGAGCCTCATGCTATGGAAACCTGTCTGAGATGGTTTGATCTCTGTGAACTGGAGATGTTTCATGAGATGGAAGGACATCCTCAGTTAGACTGTGGAGTTTCGACCTGCTCAGTTACAAGAACATCTCCACCCCTGAGCCTTCATCAGCTGTTGGAGAAGCTCTCAGATGTTCTTCTGCTCACTGCAGGTTGGAACAGGCTCCTTTGCGTTCCTGTTGTCTTTCTATCTTCTTCAATCAGTTTGACCTTTGACTTGCTCTTGTCCCAGCGAACCGCTGCGCTGAGATTTTTTCTTGTTCTCTACTTTCTCTGAAAACTCTGGAGACGGTTTTAGTGAGAATCCAGCAGATTAGCAGTTTGTCAAAAACTCAGAATGAAGGTTCAAGGACACTGACATCACTTTTATTGATCATTCTCATGCTCAGTTTGATCTTCAGCTGCTCATACTATTCATGACTACAATAACTAATACGTTGTTAGCATTAATGAACACTTGAACAAATGTTCCTAATAAAGTTTTCATCTCACTAAATGGTATTTTACTCTGAATCATTGGAAACATGAAAAGTCACTTTCAGTGAGAATTATCAAATATCTTGACAAACAAACATCAATATTTTTGTAACATTTCATCAAGCAACTTTCTCTTCCATGCAATCCATTAAATAATTAACTAGTGATTGTTAATTTTGTATTTAAAACAAGGAAAATGTCACTCACCTGATGGAGGGTTCAGGTTGCTGTGTGTGATTCGCTGACTATCCCTGAACACAACATCTGAATAGTGACTGGATGTGAACGACGTCTCTTTTAAAGGTTACTGAGAGCAGTCAGATTATAAAAGCTGGCAGTGCTAGCCCAGACAGACAGTTTTGGTATTGTGTGTTAGAATTTGCCTTTGGAGATTTCTGCCTCCGTCATTGAAACAATGGAGGTGATCACAGCTTTGAAAAACATTTGAAAGGCGGCCTGTCCTTCGAGGAATGGCATTCCGGTTTGGCCGGTTGGTCCATGGAGGACAGGTTTAAGTGGAAGTACTTTTTCCTGGAGAAATAGCTCCTTTCACTTCCCTTGGGCCTTTCAAGCTTCATTAATATGCAACTATTTTGCATCAGTGATTTATCTTCATTGGCAACAAGACTATACACACTATGCATATATACACTGCTGTGCAAAAGTTTGAGGCACTTGAGAGGAGGCTTTTAAAATATGGTGATAATTTGGATTATTTTACCAATTAACTTTAAACCTTGAACTTAAGCTGAATCAATATTTGAAGGGATCAGAGCTTGGCTGCAGAGTATATGTAGTGTAAGGCTGTGTAGTTCATACTGATATTGCTGATCTGTTAGTGTAACTTGCTTCCCAGGAACATTGGCTTTTCTTTGGTTTGAAGCAAAATGTTTTAATACCCGTTATGATTTACTTTATAGCCATCTTTGTTTTGAGAAATCTAGAACTAAGTTGATGTCCAGCTGTCCGAACTGGCTATGAATCCCTCCCTACAATCTGCAGAGCCAGACTCAGAGGAGGTGACATTTTCAGTTGGGGGGATAGAACGAAAGAAAAGGACAGACTGTGTGGAAGGATTCAAACCATAGCTCTGGTCAGGGGCTCTTCAATTATGTATTTCTTTCACGCATTATGACTGTTCATAGTCTTGTTGGCTTACAAGAAATCTATATTGTGGAGTACTGATAAGATGTCATACTGCAACCAGTGCTAATTAAACTTCAAAGAGAAGGTAAAATGTCCTTGGAAAGAAAAAACATTCAGTTGTTTTCATAAAGTCTGTCTGAAGCTGCCAAGTTATGCTGTGTTGCTACACCTGGGCATTGTCTCCTGCAACAATGGGGAACGTCAACATCATATAACACAACAACAACTTTAAGATCCTAAACGCTTTTCTGTTTGCATAATGACTTTCACTTAACTGCTTCACTCTGGCTCTGCAGCCGCTCAACCCAAAACCTGCTCAGGAACATAGAGTTGAGACCAATCACATTACACATATATTAAGATACGGCTAAACGGTGGCACTGGGGCTTCGTCTCAGAAATATAATACTCCAGGCAGCAATGCAATGCAACAGTATTATTCTAAATTAAAACAACTGTTGATCAAATGCATAACAAGCCAAGTGCCGCTGGTTCACAGGTTCTCTCAGTGTAATTATCGTATAGATTTAATGAAGAGTTGGAACTAAGTGAAGCTGTCAGTCAATGACGAATGGGATTTCAGCAGCCTTAAAGCCACTTAGGAGGGAGGAAAACGAAATGTCTATATTACAGTACTGAAACCAGGAATTAATCATCACTTAATCATTAAAGCTTTTAAAGGCCCTGCTACTTTGCATTAATAAACCTTAAATTAAGGATCATTTTGTCGGCTTAATTGCTAAAAATCTTCAAAACATAAATGGAACGAAAAGGATTTCTGACGTTGGTTAACAGAGCATATCTTTTATGATGTAGAAAGCAAGATATTTCTGGAATTTTGTCCCGATTCTAGCTGGATCATTGATTTTCACTTTATGTGATGTTTACTTGAAGCTCTTGAATGCAGGAGTATCGATTGATCTACCATGCAGATCTGTTCAAGTGATGTCTTGTTGAGATATGCCAGGCCTTTCCATGAAGAGCTGCTGACGCTACATGAACATATGTTCTGAAACATCTGTGTACTTCCAAGTATCGAGGGTCCAGACGCACACACAATCGCCATGACACACAGAGCTGTGCTGTTTCATCTGAATGCAATTTTTCCATTTACTGTAGCCTGTTTTGAAGGATGTTTGGTGTGTGTGTGTGTGTGTGTGTGTGTGTGTGTGTGTGTGTGTGTGTGTGTGTGTGTGTGTGTGTGTGTGTGTGTGTGTGTGTGTGTGTGTGTGTGTGATGCAATGCTGCATGAGGGCCTGGAGATCACCAGCCTCCATACTGACCTTCAACTTCACCCCACTTCTTGTATGACTGGTAAATATGATTTAATAATATAAAGCTTTTCCAGTAAATCTGTAGGTCGACTGATTTTCCTTCCCCTCACTATTCCGCACCTGACAAGGCACTGCCGCTGCCACCACCTCCTCCGCCACGCTCTGTTACAATTACAAGATTAATGGACAGGGTGGATTTGGGTTCACGGGAACTAATTGTATCTCATTTTGTTCCAATGCCCCGGCAGACGAAACAATCAGGGCAGTAAACCTGGTGGTGATTCTTGTCAAAGTGAGTGTGGATACAAATTAATAGATGCTCAACAGGCCGTAACTTCCCACCGCCGAGTGGCAGATTCAGGAATTATGCAAAAAAAACACACCAATTTTTGACACCAAAGCACTAGAACTTTGTAGTTTTTCTTTAGTCATTCATCTTCTTCTCGCATTTTGGATCAAAGTGTTGAAAGTGCTGTCAAAACGGGATTGGCCATCAGATTTAGTCAAACAGGAAAATAAGACAGTTTATAAAATGTAAATGGAATGAAATGATGGTTTAGCACAGAGGCTGCTTCTGCAGGTTTCCTCCTGTTGAAAGAGAAGTTTTTCTTTCTTTCCACTATCTCCTCTGTTTGCTCAAGTGGAATTATAGCACTGTATTCTATCTGGGTTCTATTTATAAAGGTATCTTGGAATGACTGTGTTGTATTTGGTGCTGTAGACATAAAATTGAATTGAAATAAAGTATTTGTGTAGAACGTTACCATCTTCTATTGAAACATAACAAAAACAGCTGTGGCTGTATTATAACTTACTTTTAAACAAATGTGTCCTCCACAAATTGCCATTACAGTTAAAAATAGTCCTGTCTTTGGTGATAAACAATTTAAGCAATGATTGCAAAACAAAAGTGTCCTTAATCACTAGGGAAGTATAATAGTTGGGGTTTATTTTCTATCAGTGCAGCCCAGCGTGATTCATAGAGCCTGACACACTCATCATGAACTATTGTTTCTGGATCAAACCTTCAGCACCAGATGCTGCTGGTCACTCTATTTAGAAATAACTTAAAGGTGTAATTATACACCAGTGGTTTACATATATAACCATACCCCAAGCTGATATATTCAGTGTTTCACTTATCAACATCAAACAACTCGAGTTTAATTGGCTGGTGTTTTTGGTTCTTTATTAATGTTTTGGTGTAAAACCAGCAGCCTCATCAGTGTTATTCATGCACACAGCAGCAAAGTACTGCTTTCCACAGGTACTGACTGCTGAGTGGTAGGCTGGACATTATGCACATTAGAGCTTCATTCAAATATAAATGGACACAAAGGGCTGGATATACCGGTCATTAAAATTTTTTCCCGTACAAAAAAATGCACACAAGCATGTGCGCGTGCACACACACACACACACACACACACACACACACACACACACACACACACACACACACACACACACACACACACACACACACACACACACACACGGCAGCTGATCTACTAAAGGAACACACTGAGACATTAGAAAGTGTTTCGTCATCAATATGGATTATCCAGCTCGTGTTGCAGATAAGGGAAAGTTGGTCCAAAGAAACCTGTCCTCCACTGGCTTAGTTCATTTTAAGTTTAGTTTGCAGACGTTATTACTTCACTTTTGATTTGCCCTAATTGAAATTTGATAAAACATTTATGAAAAACAAATTCACACTTTCTCTTGAATTCACTTCTACTTTTCACTTGGATAGAATGAAAGAAGCCTCAGTTGGATAGTCGTGGTTCTGGAACTGGGCCTAACCTGTAGAGTGGAGCCTGGAGAGTGCATGTCTTCCCTGCAAGTGTGGCATTCCTCTGGGTACTCCCACAATCCAAAATACATCCAGTTCAAGTTCATTTATGACTCTGAATCAACCAAACGGTGTGTGAATGTGTTGTGCCGATTCTTGATCGGCTTTGGCAACCCTAAACTAATAAAGTGATATTGAAGATTGATGGATCATTTCGGATTGGTTGGAGGCTGGAACAGTGGTTTGCTGTGACATTCCAATATGTTTGATAACGTTCCATATCCATTTCTGTGCTTCGCGTTTTATCTCATCATGAAATGATAAATGTGGCATATTGCACCCAAACCATACTTTTAAATGCTCAATATTCTGACAGATGTCCTTTGTGTTGTTATTAAAAAATATTTCTATTAAAGTTAAAAAGGTTTTTATGTCAAGCACATTTGCATGCATGATTGTAGTAAATCATGGCTCACACTGAGCGTCTCTGTTTTCTTGTTGTGTTATTTTACCGCCCATACCCATACTACAGTTTACATTGAGGTAACAAGACCTTCCACCCATAAATCATTGACTCACTTTATGATATGATAACATTATTACAAGATTAGGGTAAAACTATCTGGTCTGCCCCGCAATGTAATAACAGCAAAACATTTTTTCCACAATTTGGGCTCAGCATCTCGTTACAATATTGTGTTTTATTTGTGTTTTTTTTTAATAACAATTTGGATCATTGTTGCAAATGGCAACAAAGCAAACAATAAAAGAGCCAATTTAAAAAAAGTCACATGTTTAATTATTCCAAAGAGAAACAACAACATAAATACACACATATGACAACTGAAGTGGCCAATTCCCACTTTTTACACATCAGTTTTCAATATAAACAGTACAAAGCAATGTTGGAAAGCACATTTCATCCCAGAGCCCTGAGCAACGTTTCTGAAGATACAAGTATTCCTGTTAAAAATCTGCAGCTGCGAGGTAACACAGTCCTGTTATGACTCGTGGAAGTGAAATGCTGTCTCCCACAAAAAGAAGTTTTATTACATTTTCAAACATTTCCAACAAGTGTGGTTTTCACTTCCATTCTTCAGCCCTTGGATTCTCGCTGATTGTGTGTCCTTCAGAGAAATGCTGCTGTGGTTTACTGCAAACAAACTATGACCCTGTAACCCCCCGCCCCCACATGGTCACTATAAGAGAGTGTGAAATTACCAGGTAGCTGCAGAAAAGATGTGTATAATTTAAGACATTATAAATTGACGTAGTTTCAAGCTGGTGTAAAGAGGGAAGCACTCAAAAGAAGTTTCCAGCATCCATCCATCCATCCATCCATCCATCAATCCAGCTTCAGGTGGTTGGGAGTTGAAGATAATACCAGCTGGTTGTGGTTGATTGGACGGTTATGACTTCATCACAGGAGGAAAGCAACTTTTTCAAACCTCATATTCTCACCAGCCACCATGTCTTTACATCGTGGGAAAATAGCGGTAGTTCACATTATCAAATCCATCCATCTGCAGAAATAACATTCAATTTTTCCACAGAAGAGCCCAGAATCAAATTAGCATGCACCACTATAGGTACTTTCCTGACATGATCAGTTTTCACAGAAATTTGTTCCGCCTAAGATGAAACTATAAAGAAGCAGTGAAGTAAAGACAGATCTGTAAATAGCCAGACTTGCACCAACACACACACTAAATATTATTATGGATTTCCAGACGTGAAGATTAAATCCGCTTCTGCTTTTGCTCTCGTGCTAAAAGACTCGGCTTTTAACTACACCCAGGATACTGTTCAGCCTTTCAGTCAGAGTGGAGTCTGAAACAATGCTCCACCCCCCTCCCCCATCCGCCCCAACCCACCCCTCAAACAGACAATCTCTAAGCTGAGCTGCTGTCGGCTCTGCAGAGTTGGGCAATGTCAAGGATCCTTTGAGCCATTTTGAGTTTCCAGTGATGGATATTGGCAAACAGCTTGCCTCTGTGAGTAAGGATAACCTTCCATTTGATCAATCCTGCACCCGTCTCTAAGACTATACCCCCCAATAAATCAATAGCCTGGATGTGTTTGTCCTGGTGCTTTCCATTCTCCTCCAGCACCGTTTCTATACTCTCCCATCCACCAGCACCTCTCCTTCCTTCCTCTTCTCCCCACATGTTGTCTTTGATATCCGTGTCCCTTTCTTCTCTCGCGTCTCATTTTTGAGCCTATTTGTTTGATGTGATCTAAAAGTTGTTGCAAACGGCGGCGTCTGCTAATTTGCCATGATACAGTATTTCACCGTATTTCTCTGTTTGTCATCAAATGGTATTTTTCACTGTCTATTTTGGTTGATTTTAGTGAGAACAAAGGACGGTCTCAGCGTGCAACAGCAAGGAAGAAGCTTTTCTTTGTGGGGGGGGGTGACTGTGCGAGATATGGAAAAGCAAACACAGGGGGAATTTGATTGAGAGTTGGGACAAGTGGCAATTTATCATCAAACAATGAAGCGATGCAGTAAGAACAGGACTCAGGGTGTTAGCAGTAATATTTTTTTCCATTAAGATTATTTCAGCTGGGAGAGAACAAAAAAAAAATCATTTTTTGTGCTTTTAATTTCATGTTAGAACAGAGTCATTATTTTGTAATACTCACAGGAACACATTTGTAGATGCCGCAATTAAATTTCCTGAACAAAACAGCGTTGGTGATGCGGTGCGATCCCCGCAGGATCGCTGGTCGCCTTCTTCTTCTCTCCCAAGATTCAGCTGAAGAGGGGGTTTTCTAATGACTTCAAATAATCTCAGGGAGCGTCAGCCACATACACCAATTATTAATTAGAAACTGGAAATCCCTCTGAGATCTTGTCGTGGTGAAAGAAAAAAAAAGAGAAAGTATTAGCTGGTCCCACAGTTTCCAAGCTGCGAGCCATTTTCATGTTTTTCTTCAAGTGTTGTTGAGCTTCCACAGTACACCGATAAATCAAAGATTCAGATTCTAATGTGAGTGGGAAACATTTACGTCAGTTAATTAGGATTGAATATCAAGGTTGTTGCTCACTGGAAATGGGTTCAAGTTTGCCTTTTCGGTGTCCATTCATATGAAAACACAACTCATTGAAAATGCTCCAACGCTCTGTGTTGTCAGACGAAATGCTGCTACTGTGTTCATCCAAAAATGTTGCAAATACCGATATTACAACATGAGAAAAATGAACTGGCACATGGTGGAGCACATACCTTTGCCTGATGGTCAAAGACTAGTCGACGTAAACACTGGCAGATTTTTATTTTGAAATTAATTTACTCCATAGTCTGTATCTTGCAATTGTTGCATCTATTAACTTTATGTAAGATTTTTTTTTGCACTATAGCCTTCTATATAATTGAACTATATAAAGGTATTAACTTCATGTATGCACTATGCCTGAATTTGGCACCATTTCAAACTGTCAAGTATATCAGGAGCGCCAACCCTATAAAACATTTTGCTCTAAATTCCATAATTAATAATTTAGAGCATATTGTTCTCTGCTGCATGTGTGTGTGTGGTTTCATTACAAAAACAAACAACAGCACCAGCTCATGTCCCAACATGAAAACTACACCGTTGTCAGTGTTCCTGGTATTTACATGCAAATGGATACTATGTGACATTGTCAATAATGTTACCTTGCTAAATTTTCCCAAAATGAAAATACAGAAATGAGGTGAAGAAGGTGAAGAAAATACATATTCCAATCGGATTTCTTTGCAGGTCTAATGGTGATGGTGCACCAGTTAAACCAGCAGCTAACAAGCATCAGAACAGCTTAAAGAAGCAAAGAAATTATGTCTTTAGCAGTACACAGTATTAAAAGACGATATCAAAGTAATCCAAAGTAATCCAGAGCTGTCAGAAACTGGTCTCCTTACCAAGATGGAGAAACTCACTCTAAAAACATTTTACTGCTGTCAGTGGCGTTAGCGACCCTGCTTCCCTCAACAGAGGCGGGTTGGATATTTAAGTCCAGGACAGGTGGTGGACCGGACGCAGTGGAGAACTGTCACATGCACTGAAGTGAGGCTCATGCCTTCAGACTGACCAACCAGTAGTTGCTGCCCTAAACACAGCCTGGATCTCATGTGTCCGGTATACTGCTCTGCATGTGGGTCAGCACCACCCTCTCAAAACACTTCATACTTATTGTAGCACTCACTACAATCATTATGAAGTGATTGGAGAGGGTGGTGCTGACCCATATTCAGAGCAGTATACCGGACATATTGGACCCCCTGCAGTATGCCTACCATCCCAACAGATCCACTTTGGACGTCATTGCTGCTGCCCTTCACTTTTCCCTCTCCAATCTGCAAAGTAAAGACGCCTACATCAGGATGCTCTTTATTGACTACAGCTCTGCTTTCAACACAGTCATCCCCCACAAGCTCACCCACATACTGCTTTCCCTTGGTTTTCACCCCACCCTTTATGACTGGCTCCGGGACTTTTTGACTGGCAGGCCCCAGTCTGTCAGGTTTGGGCACAGGACTTCAGCCAGCATTATCATGAACATTGGCACTCCTCAGGGTTGTCTCCTCAGCTCCATCCTCAACACCAGAGGTCTCAAACTCAGTTCCTCATGGACTGCAGCCCTGCGTGTTTTCCACATCTCCCTTTCCCTGAATGCCCTTATGTTTCATCGCCACAGTCAGCACAAAGCCAGACAATGAGCTGCTCATTGCAATCAGCTGTGTGGAAGCAAGGATACATGGAAAACATGCAGGGCTGCAGTCCATGAGGACTGGAGTTTGAGACCCCTGCTCTACACCCTGTTCACTTACGAGTGTGTCGCCTCCCATAAGGACAACACCATCCTGAAGTTTGTGGATGACACTGCAGTGATGGGACGCACCACTGGCAGAGACGAAGCAGCCTACAGGAGGGAGGTGTCCAGTCTGGTGAGATGGTGTGAGGACAACAACCTCACCCTCAAGACCGACAAGACGAAGGAGCTGATAGTGGACCTGAGGAAGGACAGGGGCCCTCATCAGTCTATCCTGGAGCTGGAAGTAGAAAGGGTGAGCAGCTTGGGGTCCACATCAGTGAGGCCCTCACCGAGGCCCTCAGCACCACACAGCTGGTGAAGAAAGCTCAACAGCGGCTGTACTTCCTAAGAAGGCTGAGGACATTTGGCATGTCTCCAAGGATCCTCAGCAACTGCGCCAGATGCATTGTTGAGCCATTCCTGACCAGCTGCATCGCCGTGTGGTACGGCACCACTGTCATCACCTGCAAATGCCTGCAGAAAGTGGGGAAGACTGCTGCAAAGATCACCAGGACTCCTCTGTCCTCTCTGTAGAGTATCTGCCAGCACAGAGTCCACAGGACAGCTGGTGCCATCATTAAGGACCCCACTCACCCCCAACATGGACTGTTCACACTTCTACCCTCCGGCCAAAGGTACAGAAGTGTGAAATGCAAGACCAGTAGACTCAAGAACTCTTTCTTCCCCGCTGCTATCAAACTCCTAAACAGTTGACAGGAGTCCAATGGACTATTCATGTTCCATCTCATTTACACTGAATTTGCACAACTTCTGTACTGTATATGCACTTTAAATGTGCATGTGTAAAATTCACATCTCATCCATCTACTGTTTGCAGCCGAACTGGGCAAAAAAAATTTATCCTGATGCTTCCCAGGGCCGATGTATGTGGTGACAGTGATTGCAGCAGCAGAGTGGAGCTGTGAAGTTAGTCTGCAGCAGAAGACAGGACAGCAAGACCAGACGGAGTTCCCCAGAGTAGTTCAGAACAAGTCATTAGGAGGGGAAGGTCAGTCAGTTGCCCCCATTTAACTAGCAAACATTGCATTCTTAGACAAGAAAATGAAGAAAAAACAGTGCTTTTAGAATAATTCATCATGTGACTCACACTTGTAAGATATATTTATATCACTCAACAAGACACAAAAAAAATCTATGTGAGACGATTAGATAAATGATATGCTTTGCGAGTGAGAGAAGTACTTTGATTCAAAGGATTTGAAGTATTCAGGTTTGTTTATTCAGGAAAGTAAGATTCCTTCGCAGCAGGCAGCCTCTTACTGAGTACTGTTGTTCAATGAGAGGAAAATAAATACATTGATATTTAAAATCATCAACCATTTGAAGCGACTCAGGCCCCATATACAGTCCAATGTATTTTCACTTGAATGCATTATTAGTGTTTTCATTTCAGAATGGTTTCATCTGTTACACAACAACATTTTGAAAACTATGTCCATTTACATGGAAACACTGAAAACGATGCAGTTTCCATGATGAGACAAGAGTTGGTTCTGTTGGTGGTTTTTGTAATGAAACAACACACACCTCCAGCCGAGAACTCTACACATGAACAGTGGGAGAACACAGACATTTTAGTGGACTGATGACCAAGTTGGATTGTTATTGTCAAAATAAAAGTACCAAGTCTCAGGAGAATATGGTCTGGCGGTTCACTCGCTGGAGGAAACTTTGTTCATATTGTCCAGTGACTGAGCATGTGCAGAAGAATTGCATAGCAGTACAAGCAGCTTTTCCACTGAGTATTTCCACAAAGTGGCATTTCCCCCCTTTACTACAGAGACAGAGTCAGAGAGTTTTCAAAGAGTTTCTTGGGAGCTGGTTTTGAAAGGTTTACAGCAAATCTGTTGTGTAAATGGATCAAAACAATGAAAGTTTGTTCTGTAAACGGGCCCTCAAAGTACAGCATATTGCTCAAGGACACAAGAATAATATCAGATGGGAACGGAACCACCAGCCTTCATGGAGGATACATCCTCTACCAACACTTGATCTCTGACTTCATCATTTATTTAAGTTAATTTATTTATGGACAATGTTGTTTTTTCTTTATTTCTTTTTAATAGGAACATTGAAATCAATATGTGGAGGTTGGATGAATCCAAGTACCCTTGTCTCTGAAAAATTACTATTAAATCATAGAATTATTTAAACCCACCAGCAAAACATTAGGTACACCCTGCTAGCTGCTTTTCATTGTTTTTCACTCAAGAAGGTTCGAGAAACATTCCTCAGAGATTTGGCTCCATATTAACTCGTAAACTTTACACAGATTTTTTTCCTGAACATCCATGATGTGAATGTTCCGTTCCTGCAGAGGAGCTCTGCTGGACTGAGCTCTTCGACCCCGTTTACACAACAATGAATATGAGTGTATCCGCAAAACTTTCTTCACTTTTGGGGGGTCCGTTTACACGACACTGGTGGTCAGATCCACTCTATTCAATAAAGTTTCTATACCGGCTCCTAAGGTGGAAAGATTCTTTCACAGTCGCTATTCCCTTCTGCAGAGACTGCCGGAGGCTATGGAGCGCTGTTACTGTACATGCGCATCTCTCTCCCCCTCCCTCCCTTTATTTCTGTTCATCCACTTGTAAACAAACATGGCGGACTCGTAATGGTATTACTCATGGTCCATATTCTAGTTTTATTGTCCATATCAGTAGTTTTATCGTTGAGACTCACCCCTGACAGCATCTGATTTGTCATCAATCCATACTGATGTTTGGTGCTCTCCACTTTCTTCACGTTTTTAGCGTATTCTTCTCTGCACACATGCCTGTGTGGTTTCATTCCAATCAGAATCAGAATCAGCTATATTGACCAGGTATGTTTAATATACAAGGAATTTGGCTTTGTAAACTGTGCACTCTCTCTACAAATGTAACCATGAAATAATAACAATAAACAAAAAATCGAAACAAGTAATTAAAGACTAATATGTACAGGACTAAATAAGAAAATAGATACCAGTGCAGTGCAAGCAGCAGTGTCAGTGGCCCAGCATACTATCTACATCATTGTCAGTGTGTCTGCTGCTGCAGTTGTCAGCGCAACACATTTTTTTTTACCAGATTAGGTGTTGTCACGTGAAACATTGTCATGTAAATGGGCCCTGAGACTGTGGAGGTTCAGAAAACTCATCATCCTGCTGAAGAAATCCATTTGACATGATTGGATCATTTGTTATGCAACTGCAGGTCTCCATCAAAAGATGATCCACTGTGATCATAGAGGAATCCACTTCATCGGGTTGACTGTAGAGTTTAACTTGTGCTTCCGTCCAATTCTCATCTAACCATCTGAACGCTGCAGCAAAAGTCCAAACTCATCCAGCCAGGAGACGGTTTGACGTTTTGACGGTTGTGTGACAGTTAAGATCCCTGCAGGGGTCTTCTGCTCTGATGTCCTTTGTAATGTATATTCAGAGTTGATCTTCTGCAGCCTGCAGGGTGAATCAGAGGTTAAATAAGGTTCATTCTCTCATCTCTAACCGACCTGATTCTTCTCCTCTGACGTCTGACAGCATCTTCTGTTCACCGGACACTCATCCACATTGTATCCAAAGTCATTTCATTCACATTTCTTTGCCATTCTGATGCTCAGTTTGAACATCAGCAGCTCATCTTCACCATGTCTAAAGAAAGTGTTTGTGCCAATGAACAGATAAACAGATATATATTCATTGCCAGCACCTTGCATTCAAATGCATTTATTCACATTTCTTCTGATTCAGACACACAATAAACATGTTTGTTCTACAGGGTTGATTTGTTTCTTTCTTCCTCACAATCTGAGGACTGAGACTGGAAACAGTGACATGACAGATGTTTTAAGTCACATTTAATACAACTAAAGTCTTTCTATTAACAGCATCACTTATTCATAAATGTATAACAGATCTGCACATACATTCCAGATGTTGCCTGTGAGCTGTAACCGTTCTCCACAGTCTGCCCTCTGAACTACATACACGTCCAGGCTTTTGTATTTAGCCCGAGCTCTGATCAGCAAGGAAATTCATTCGATCTCTGTGTCTGATCCTCCAGACGACGAGTGCATCCCTCATTCTTGTTCACCAAGTGGCTGGTGTTCTTAATGAGCACTATTAAAGGTAAAGTGTCATTATCACAGCACTCTGTCTGTCCATTACAGCCATCATTGTCTATTGATGTCCTTCTACATGTAATCATAGGAGTCATCAGCAAGCACTTGTCTTCATCTGTAACCTGTGCCTGGTGTAGCAGCTGATTAATGTCGACCACCTCTTTGTCAAATTCCTTTTTTAGTTTGATCAGAGGGTTTGTTTCACTGAAATAGGGGCTGAACTGAAGAAAACAAGTCAAGCACAGCTTAGAAAAGGTTGTCATTCAGTGTTCTTGGACAGGAGAAGAGAAATACCTTCATCCATCCATCATCCATCTATCATCCATCTATCATCCATCTATCATCCATCCATCATCCATCCATCAATCATCTGTCACACTGTCCCAGTTTAAGTTTCAGGGATAAACTTTTCTGGCTTCTTTGAAGAGAGAGAGGCTTTAGTAATGTGCAGACACTGACAGTGACCTGCTAAATTCGGGTTCATTCATGAAACAATCTTTGCTCCCGCCCCGAACTAGTGTTTAAATCCCTTTCCACAATCTATCTCTGTCCATTTCTCTCCTTCTATCAAACGACACCAGCAGGAAGAGCAGAAAATCTCCACCTCTGCAGTCGGGTTCTGCAGGTTTCCTCCTATGAAAAGGGACATTTTCCTTCCCATCATCTCCTGCTGCTCATGTAGAATTGTTGGTTCCTGTCACCAAGGACAGTTGGGGCAAAGCTACTGTTTTTGTCCACATTTATCTATCTGTCCGTCCACCCGTCCGTCCGTCCGTCCGTCTGTTTGATGGTTTGTATTTTTACCAACTTTTTACAAAAAAACTATTGACCTGGATTACATGAACTCTTCAGGGATGATTTGTCATCATCCAAGGACCAACACAATAGATTTTGTATTCAAACAGATCCCGTAGAGATAATATAGTTACACCAATGTGGACACACTAGAGGTCCGTGGTGCGCCATCACACTGCTAACTCCAGTCCGGAGCTGGCCACTAATATGTCAATTTAGTAAGTATCCAGAAACACCAGTGTGAGCACTTTGACTAAATTAATGGTTTATCGGTGTGCCCCCACTCAGTGTTTTTCACAGTGATGTTACTGTCTGACAGGCTAATTAGCATTGATATGATGAGCTAATGGCTAACATGCTAGCAATGCTAACTTGGTTCCATGAACAAACGGGAGTATGTGCTCTACCAAGCTCACGTCCTAGTTTTTCTCTGTAAGTGTTTTGAAATTACTTTGTTGAATTTCATGCTATAGAAATTAAATTTAATTGACCTTAACATGCATGTCTTTGGCTGTGAGGCACAAGGACAACATCCAAACTCCACAAAGACAGACCCCTGAGTAGATTGGACCAGTCTTTGCAGTGTGGCTTGAGAGCTAACCAGTACAGCTGCTACCTCAAACCCAGTTCATGTTTGGTCAACTCAAAGCTCCAATATTTGAGGTTTTTAATAAGCAAATGTCTTCATGCTGACATGGACAGAAACACATTATTCAGATCCAATGAAGCTGGAATACTACATTGTAGGTTCACAGTCTCTCCGCCCACACCAACAGATCATGCCGTCTCCACCTACACCACCAGCAGCCTGGAGTGTTAAACAAAGTCAAAAAGGACACACAGAAGTAGAAAAGATGATAAATACAAGAGGACTGGCTGAAGCTGGAGGTCAAACAAGAATTGTGACAAACAGTCGAGGGAGTTTGAAAGCTTGAAAAATGACACTGGGATTTCGGTCGGAGAGAATTTGTTGAGGAAAAAAAGCATAAAATCTGTAAAAGTACTGTTTGTAAAAGAGACAGTGATGGATCAGGGATTAATCTTAATTTTCTTGGGATGCTTATAAACATCATCCTGACAAAAGAGGACACAGCTTGGTCACATATTGACCCAAGACGCCATTTGCTCCATGGTTTTCTGAAATTGATTGGCATGTCTTTACATGTCTCAACATTTTTTAAAGACTTTGACAGTTGAATGTTTGTAAGAACTTTATCTAAAGTTTATCTTCACCGTAATGTATTAACGAATCAGATAGCTAAGAGATGTGAAATGTTGTGTAAACACAGCATATGTTAAGAAATGTTTTTCTGTGCAGACATATCACACTGGTTATAAACGTTTAAATGAGACGGCAAATTATATTGTCGAGACAAGGGGGTCTGGAGACACACCTGGCTCTACAGCTCTTCTCTCGCGACTCCATGAAACTTTCAGAACATTCTGTGTAAATAAATGTTTTAGCTTACACTTTTATTCTATGTGCATACCACACTGTTGACATGTACATAAATGATCTAATCTGCAGGGTTAAACAGCTAAAGACAGCAAAACAGCTAAAACAACCACAATTACTAACAATGGATACAATTTTAAAAAACTAATACAAAAAGGAAAGAAAAAATAAAATCTTTAAATTCTGTCAAAAAGGTTAGAATCGCTAATATAACTAAAACCGTTCTATCCATTTGCTAAATCGCTAAAATGGCTAAAGTAGTCAAAATGTATGAAATGAAATGAAAATATCTAAAATTAGCTGCTAAATTAGAACTAAAAAATGTCATAAATGCAAGTTTTGTTTAGTTTTTTTCTTCATTTCAGATCATTGGTATTTTTTGTAGCTCAAGACAAATTTTATTTGGTGAAAAAGCCTCTTTTGGTCCTAAAGTTCCTAAAGTTCTAGACTTTACACAGAGTGCACAGATGCAGCCACCAGGGAACATCCTGTTTGATAACAAAGCTTTATAGGGTTAATGCAATACACCAAATGCAATTGATATAATCTGTAAACATTTATTGGGTAATGTCAATCAGCTTGAATGTTCTCCCCATGTGTGTGGGTTTCTTTAAAATACTTCAGTTTCCTCCCACTGTCCAAAGGCATGCAATCACTCAGCGCAAACAAAAATGTAAATAATACTATTTCCAGAAGATTTTTCTGTATAAATAATCAGGAATCATACCCTCAGGCTAAATATTAGTTAATCAGATCTATAGTTTTAATACTGCATCCAATCAAGCCCAAATAAAATCAGTTTTGCAGCAAAAACACCCACCTGGTAGTCCTGTATATCACAAGCATTGTGCAAGCTTTGCCCTTATCAACTGTTTCATTACCTCTTCAGCAGATGCCAAGCAGGCAATGTGTGTGTTCAGAAAGTCTTACTATCCTCTGCGATGATCTGATCCACATTGTTGCACCCCTGGATGCTCATTTGTCCCTCCATCCCCTCAGAGTCTTATTACATGCAGCGTCTAATGAACCAGGAATGGAATTACTGTTTGTTATATCAGCGGGGGTCTGAGGACTGTCCTGCATAATTGGGAAGTAAGTGGAATAGATATGTGAATATGAATAAATAAATAAATCCAATGTAATTAATGAGGACCAATGATTCGACCGGTGATAATTAAATCTGCCGTGTTTTTCAATTTGCATGATTAAGACGTTAGTTAACGTTATGTTGTACCCACACGTTACAGGTTGTTCATTCTCAAAATGTCAACATATCAGAATTCTCAACACTGCACTTAATTATCTTCAGGAGCTTTAAAACTATCAGCTAAATCAATTAACTTTAATCTGCAACCAATTAAAGTGTGACTTTTAGGAATGCTAATGTGCCACATGTTGTACACACACACACACACACACACACACATATCCACCATCCAAATTTTCCCAGCGTCGTGGAGCATGAGGGGGAGGAGGGATGTGGATGTGAACATTCTGCTCAAAGCTCAAACTGTTTTTGAGCAGAAGAGATATTTTTCCTTTTCTCACATTTTTTTTCCCCTGCGGAATTTAAGTTTTGATTTTTTTTTTTTTCTTTTTCTATGTTGGCGTTTTAGGATTCAAGAGAGGTCAGAAGCGATTTGCATATTTTGACATTTTAAACAATTCACAGCAGCTCTAAAAGGGATTTTTTTTTTTCTTTTTTAAGAAGCTGTCTGAAATCAGCCGCTGTGGTTTTTGAAGGAGCTGAATGGAAAGAACCAGTCTGGGTACTCAATTGCGCTGTTAATATTACACTGTCAGATGGAGAGGGCAGAACTTGACAATGAAGAACAATGAGTATTTCCAAGCCTTTCATGTCTACCCGCTATATGCCCATTGAGTGCAGCACTTTTACTGATATGCTATTCTAATTTTGCATTGACCAAGACAGTGGGACAAGGTGAAGAGGAGGAAGAAGAGGGAGGCAGAAAGACAAGATAATGGTGTCGGTTTGGGGCCAGGACTCTTCCTCCTTGCATCTATTTCACAGACCTCCCGAACAGTCATTGTAGCTCATTGTAACCTTTACTCTGCTCCACCAACTGTGGCAAAGGCCCAGACACTGAAGAGCAGTGGGCGGGTGTGGTGGTGGCAGTGTGATGGTGGAGGGGGACCACACTTTCAATCTCTTGATCGCCTGGGAAATCCAAGGAGGAGGAATTGAATGAGCATTGTTCCCAGCAGTCCCACTTTCTTTAAAGCTGCAGAGAGAGATTAAACAATTGAAACAGGACCAGACGAGTTGGATGAATTACACAGTTACCGTGTGAACGTGCCAGTTCCTGTGCGTCCAGCCTTCAAAGATTGAACCTGCAGGACCTCCGCGGGATGAAACGCTTCTGTCTCACATCCTGAAACAACGCTTCATCCATGAAAGAGATATTAAAAATAATGTACACATATTTGTGTTGTTTAACTCCTCATGTGTTTGGAAATATGACCGAAAAACTGATATTTAACCTTTGGCGACTGGAGATACATTTTTTAGGTGGGGATCTTCATTAGTATTCGATTTCAGCCAATTTTAACATCATTTAAATACACTGTGTTTATAAACCCCATTACAAACATCTGGCCTTTTTTAGATTGAGAGAAGCCTCCAGTGAAAAAACACTATAGTTCTTTTAAACAGTGAGTGAATAGAGACTAGAGAATTAATACTCTTTTATTAACATACTGATAAACAAACACAGGCAGAAACTTCATTAGTTCCTTTTAGAAGATCGATGTTTTGTTGATGGTTTACAGGAAATAAGCTAGTCTGAATTTAGGGAAAACAAAAGGTATATCAGGTATATTTTCAAACAGTATTTTAGAATGCTTTGACAGAAACCTAAAAAACAAAGAAGTGCAAAATCAAGTGCTTTTTGAAGCTCTTAGATTTTCAGTCATTAAAAATATGAGCATATCCAAACATTTATAAACATGAACAAACCTGGACACATTTGATAAACTCTGAAATTAAAAATAACTATGCTGGAGAAAGTTGAACCTGACCTGCAGCTTTTCAGACAAATTTCTCATTTTAAACAGTAAATTACAAGAGATGTGACAGAGTTGCCCCAGCGCCCTCTTTTGACAACCCGCCACTATATTAAACATTCAAAAACGTATATCTTCTGAGACACTTATTGATTTATTGTGTCAAACATCAAAACAGGCTTCAAAAAGCTACAATCTGTCCAAACCACTATTGTATTAGGAAACACTTTCTATATTCCACATTGATGAAGGTATTGATGCTAAGTCTCATGTTGCATGACGTTCAGGGTTAGGGTTCATGGAAATCAACTTCCATATTGAGGAAAAACAATATTCAGTTCAATTCAGTTTTATTGTCAATAGAAGACAAATGGCTGTTAGTTACTTTTACAGAAAAAAAAAAAAATTCCAAAAGCAACAAAAGGAAAACTTATTTTTTTAACCGGAAGAAACCTGCTGATCGAACCAGACTCAGGTGGCGACTTTCGGCCGTCACAGATATGTTTAGGGGATAGAAGCAGAGAAAAGGAGGAGACACAGTATCATATCTGCACACATTTTTTAAAAGCACAATCATTTCTTCATGGATTCAGGCCGTCGTTCGCTCATAATCTCTGTTTTCGACCCTTAGAAATTGATTTCCTGCAAAAAATACACTCACAGAATGAGTAATAAGTTGATTTGTTCAGTCTTGGTACCTCTTGACTTCCAACGGTTACATGAAATGTATGAGATAATATATACATTGACGAGATGAAAACAGCTTAAAATAGGAAAGGAATATTTATTTTATTTTGTCCTGATTTTAAAGGAAATCAGTGTAAGAAAACTGAGCAGCGGGGTGATAATGTGGAGGAGTAGTTAGTACTGAAGCCCACTTCTGACCTAGTTGGAGACAGTTTCTTGGTGTGTTTGATAAAAGTCCCTGCAATGAAAGGAGGAGGCTGCAACACATCTGGTCAAGCTGCTGTTAAGGAGCTTCTGAGGTGGCTCAATAACAACAAGGGTGTTATTTAAGTTGCTTTTTACCACGTTTGGCTTTGCTGTGATGATTCGGGACGCAGCATTTTTTTCCCCTTAGATTTCATAATTCTCCCAAGTGTCTTTTGTCCATCAAGCCTGAAGATGTTTTTTTTTTTTTTTTTTGTTTGCTTTTTTTCAGACGGGTATTTTAAAAAATAGCCTCAAACGTAAACAGTTTATTTTAACAGGGACTGAACATGACCTCTGGGTTTGTTGGAAAAGAGTCATTATTTTCACAATCAGGAGCGGTCGCTGGCTGGAGCGGCGCCGTCGTTTCTCCTCGTTATGACTCCGTCCCTTCGAGGCGTCTTTCCAAAGAGGGAAATATTTCACAGCGTTTGCCGTGGATGAGCTTGGTCAGCCATGAGCTCAATTGTGGCTGTCAAAATTAGAGGGGGGCGGGGGGGCAGTAATAAAAGCAGAGCAAAGAGAAGAGGACACATCAAGCTAAAAGCATAGTTTACACTTTCTGCTTTATCTCGACCTCGGGCTGGATGTTGTTTCACGGTAGACTGCTCATCACGATGAGTAATAGGTGTTGAGTCGGAAGCTCGAGCCAAATTAGTGGGGGTGGCATCGCTGGTGGCGGGCGGGCGGGCGGGCGGCACGATGTGTTTACCTCAACCGGCTCGTCGACTTAGAGCGGGGAACATCCCGATGCGACCCAAACTTTAAACTGCTGCAAGCAAATCTTATGGAGCAGACAAAAAAACTCGCCACACCTTCACCCCCCCCCCCCCCCCCCCATCCCCCACCTTCCCTCTACCTCGACTTGTTGTCTGCGTCCTCACACTGCAACAGCTCTGTGATTAATACCACTGACAACGCAGTAACTAATGATCGATTGAGGATGCCTGGGCTCTAAAGAACATTTCCCCTTCACTTACTTTGCCTTTTTCAAAGCCATCTGATATTTTGATCACTGGCAGGGGCCACGTCGGTGGAATTAATCACTAATTTAAAGCTGGAACCGTCTCGTTTGCACAACAGCCAGCTCACAGGAGGAGAATTCGGATGATTAGTTAGCTTTACATTCATGCGATGACGGCAGACATTTCAAACTGCATTTCAAAGACCGTGTGATGAAATGGGAAAAATGTGTTTGTTCGGATCTTGCCCGGTGGTGTCGTGGGTTTGCACCTCACATTAACTATGAATATGAATCAGCTTCGGGCTTGGGTGGCCTTCCTGTGTGGAGTTGTTATGTTCTTACGGTGCATTTTCAGGTTGTTTTTTTCTATGGAAACATGAATTGACGGTTAGTTCGTAACCAGTTACGCCTTACTTAGCAACAAGACAGACGCAGAGATAAAAATAGTGATGTGTTACGATTGTAGTGTCATGCAGGCCGTTGGATAGGAAGATGAGTTTCTTGTCTGTAACCCCTTATTGGTTCAAATCCAATAGTTGACTTTTTATTTATTTATTCATTTTTTTTGATCGGCTATTACCAAAGCTTAACCTTTTCATGTGATCAGCGCCAATGTGGTTGTTATAATGTTGTGGATACATAGGTGTCCCCCCACTTTATTTTGGCATCCAGTGCTGTCACGAGACCAGACATAAGGCCTTGCCCCACCAAGTATTTACATCTGGAAACGTCACTGGGTGTGAAGCAGCTCACACTGTATGTGTGTTACAGAAGATCAGTCTCCATCCGAGAAGAAATACTGGCTTCACTTACTGTAATATGGTTTCAGGCTTTTTATTTACTTCAACATTTAGAGTGATTTTAAATGGACCGCCCCTCCTGAAGCACTCATCTTTATACATTTATCTTTCTCCACACACACACACACACACACACACACACACACACACACACACACACACACACACACACACACACACACACGCACGCACACCCAAGTGTCCGTCAATGAAATCTTCATTCACATCGCAGAGAGGAAAGGGAAACATGGCTCTACATTTACAGCCTAATACATTATGCATCAGAAGCTTTTAAAAAAGATGATTGGAGAATTCCCATCTGAAATGCAGCTGCAACATCAAAGCGTGAGTGGGAGGAAAATTAAATGGTACAGAAATAAATAATGGTAGACTTGATGTCTTTGCTAATTGGAATCTCTGGCGTTTGGGTCAAAAGGCCTCAAACTGTTGTGTTACAGTGGTTAAAGTAACACAACACAATCTGACCGGGATGTTTAACGACTCCATGAGCGCGATGAACACAATTAAACTGCACCTATTAAGCTTGTTTATGGTTTCCAGTTTTCTTGTTTCCTGGTATGAGCTACAGTGGCTTTCCATGATAAAGCCTCCTCGTTAGGGTCATTAACACTGTTTGAATCCCTGTGTCATCATGTGGTATATTGTATTTATATAACTCATTTTTCATGGTTAATCCCCCTATAAAACAGAGACTCATGCACCCATGTTGATTTCATTTAAGATGTGTCAAGTTATTCTCACTGTCACTATGGTGCTGCTCAATCATTTCTGCCCATTTATTAAGTATCTTTTGTCATCTCAGGTAAAAGTGACCCGATGTGTTTTCATTGCCTTTAAAGCATAACTTAAAAACTAATTAGCTAAGCTTTTTATTTAACCTTTTAATTGAACTTGTTTCAAACACATTAACACATATTTTACACTTGTGTTTGTAATTTATGGTATGATAAACCTAATTTACATAATGCAATACCTAAACAGAAATTATCATATTTTGAATCATTGTTACTATAATAGTGGAAAATCCATTAATCTCTTGATGGCGCCGGGCACAGCAAACAACACATCAGCTGGTCACCATGGATATATACATTTTCTAGGTGGTGCTCTTCATTATTATTCAATTTCAGTCAATGTTAACTTCAATTAAATACCGTGTGTTTAAAAATCACATTACAACAATTTTTCCTTTTTTTAGATTTTAAACAAGTACAAGCAGAGGCTTCATTAGTCCCTTTTAGAAAATTAATATGTTTTGTTTACGTTCCAGTAAGTTAAGGGAAAATTAAAGGTATATTAGGTATATTTTCAAACAACACATCAATTAATTTTCCAAAGCATTTTGCAATTGTACCTAATAAATGGCGCTGTTTTAAAGCTCTTATATTTTCAGTCATTAATAAATATGATCATATCTAATCATTTATAAACATAAACAACCCTGGACACATTTGCAAAATCCTGAACAAATTTGTGTGCATTTAAAAATAACTATACTGGAGAAAGTTGAACCTGACCTGCAGCTTTTCAACCAACTTTCACCTTTCAAACGATAACTTAGAAGAGATGTGACAGAGTCAATAATTAGACACACACTTGTTGTCTTCATGTCAACATCATGTAGAAACACACAAGTACAAATCAGAACTGACTTTGAATCGATCACTGAGCCAGGGACGATTTAAAAAGCGTCCCACTGAAATGATGCTTGATTAGTTTAGTTTCAGTCAGTTGCTCTGGTGTTAATCAGTAATTGGTCAGATCACTACTAAACCCCGCCTCCACTGGACGAGATCTGGAGCACTCAAGCCACTCACACACACACACACACACACACACACACACACACACACACACACACACACACACACACACACACACACACACTTATTGTTTGTTTGTTGGCATAAACATATTTCAACATTATTACAGTTTATTAAAGGTGTACAGGAGAATTTTCCCGAATTTTAGGAAAGAACCGCCCTCTCCACCTTTTGAAAAAATGCACATGCGCAACGCTCTACCTGCTCCCGAGACGGAACGCCTACTAAAACGTGTGCGAGACACGTGCACGAGCCCAGTTCTCCTCGTGCACGCTCTGTTTACAAGTCGGCGTCGCTCACACAAGCTCACCGTAATAACTACTGACGATGCAAATTACAAAACAAACTAATCAACCCTGGAAAGTTAAGAAAGTTATAGACGTAGATAACTTTTACTGGAAGTGATTTGAAATGGATTTCTCCAAATAGAATGCCAAACTTTACCTGTGGAGTAGAAACTTGGCGACTGAAGCGTCAGTGGGAAGCCCAACCTGGGCTTTCAGCGCACGCCATCGTGTGAAACAATCTCCCAAAAACACTCTGGTCTTGTTTCTCTCTTCCGAAGCCTTTCTCTTCTTCTCATACACTAATAAGACACTTTTTCTCTTGCGACCCTCTGCCATTTTCAAAGTACCCGGTGAGAACTGCGAGCTCGCTGAAGGCGTAGCTCACCATAGACACCTGAAAGCGCGCATGCGCAGAAAGTGAAAACTAATAGATCCACGCTACCTGGGGACGAGCACGTACGACGGCCTTACGTCATCAGAATGATTGGCAATTGGGAGGACCAATAGTCTTGATGATCCACCCGGAAATATAACATCCTCCTGTACACCTTTAATTCATTATATGAGCATTTTTTCTGTTTGTTGCTCAGTGGCACCCTCTACAGGCCATCTGCCACTGGATTGTGGCACTGTCTGGACTGCAGCAGAAAACTCAAGTACGTGGAGAAAAGCCCAGCATGCACAGGGAGAACATGTAGACTCCACTTTAAGACCCAGTTTACATGTTCAAGTAACCAAAACATTTGTTGCATTTTGATTGTACATTATTATGACAACCGTACTTGAAGTCACTGAAAATGATACTTTTTGAAAATGCTACAACTCCATCTTTGTGGAAAATTTGGAAAAGGTAACTTTTCTGAAATGGTGTTCCTGGTCAGACTAACGAATAGTTGTGCACATGCTCAATAGAGACAAGAAGCAATTCCTCCAGAATGTTATGACTCTCAGTCCATATTCTCCTGGACTTGGTAGTTTTATTTTGACAGTCACATAATATCAATCCAACTTGGTCGTCTGTCCACTAGAATGTCTGTGTTCTCCCTTTGTTATTGTTTAGAGTGGATTGTTCTCTGTTGCGTGTGTGTGTGTGGTTTCATTGTTTACTGCCATTTTCGCAAACTTGAAACCTTGTCATGTCAACAGAGTTTAAAAGGCAAAGCTCTGACTCAAAGCCATGGTTTTCCCACTGAGACATTCAGTCTGACCACTATACCACCATGTGGCTGATGGGAGCATAAAACACAGTGAAACTTCAATGTTTAATCACAAGACAGAATAAAAGCAGCCAATACTCACAGCTGCTATCTCGAATTGTCCACATTGTTACTCTGACAACGATTTCTTATATTTATTCCTAATTTTTCTTTTTTTCCATCAATTTAAACTTTTGTGCAGGTACATATTGTCAGATTTAACAGTATAAGGTTGTTGCTTTTTGGTCAATAAAACAAAGACAAATACACAACAGACTTGCTGCTTGTGTTAATCCAGAATAAAATAAACAGCGACACCTTCATAAGAGAGCAAATCTCAAAGCTGCAGAGATAATTCACACACCAATAGAACAAAAAATACAAATCAATCTGAGATGCATTTCCTTCTTCGATTAGATCTAAATCTTTAAGCAGTTATTACAGTTCATCCATATTCTCCTTGCTAATAGAAAAGTTGACAACTTTTTTTCTTCTACATCGCTTGTAAATTCGCCTATAGTTTGATTTCCATGAAAATGTGATCAATTGTTTTTGCATTGCTCAGGCTGAAGTTGATTAGTGTCCTCTCAGTTTTTAAAAATCAATACTAATCATACTTGTTAATCCCCTTAAGGAAAATCCTTTTCCCCCACTGACCCATCTTATGTCAAGAGATGCAGCTACATTATAATGCTCCAGGGAACTGATGGGAGTTGAGGGTCATCCTCAGGGATATTCAGTGGTGACACATCAGCTGTGGGATTCAAACCTGCAACCTGTTAACCCATGGCTACCTCATGTACAGCACTCTGTCCATCCACTGGGAACAGTTGGAGGTTCAGTGTTTTGCTCAAAGACACTTTGATACATGGACAGTGGAGTTTGGGAATTGAACCTAGAATTGCCGATGGCCACTTCTACCAAATGAACCACAGTCTGAAGCCAAGGTCAAGTTCCCTGATAATGAACGAAGCAAGAAAAGTTTGGGATTTCAACAAGGGTTTTTACTTCTTTGCAGAATGAACCAAAGTATCTGATCGTTCAGATGTTTTACTATCATTTTCCGTGCAATAGTTCAGATCACTGCTGTGATAACATCATTTCACTTGGATGAAATCTGTTCACTGATTTGATTTCCACACTGTTACATCCTGTCCTTTATCGCTCCTGTTTCCTCTTAGTTATTTTACATTAACGGAGTGAAGTCAAGGGCTTCTTTTTGTTTTCGAGTAGTATTGGCAAACAAACAAATCAATCAATGAAACATTTATTATAGAAAATAATTGTTGTTCCGGAGCATGTCCTGATGGATGAGAGAAGTAACAGTTTGGATATTTGGCTCTTTCATGTAAAATCATTTCAGCATCACATTCTGAGCTTGACTAACATAATTTTCTCATAACCTCACGATTCCTCTCCAGCTGAAACTGGAAGTGTTTCAACCTGTTAACATGAAGTCATTTAGCTTAAATTGCACCAAATATTATGATGAAACCATCTGTATCATACTGGTTATTGCAAACAATTTCGGCCACATCCTTCAGAGTAACGAGTTTAGTTATTGTAATTTGACACCAGTGTCATCATCTTTTCCACAGCCTTCAGCTCTGTCGTGCGCTGTGAATGAAACAGACACAGAAACATCCACCCAGAAGCCATGAGGATCAACTGCGACCCCTGACCTGGTTTTAATTGGACCCCAGTGAGTGAAAAGAAAACCGTAAACACATTTGATTGATAATGTTTGTTCTACTCATTCAAGCTCTGGAGCAACACACAGAAACTAAACTGTTTTTCTTTGTTTTAAAGCATATGAATAGAACATTTTGGAATCTACATCTCACCAAATCTGGTAAAGTTCATCTTTCAAAAGAAAATAAAAAAATAAAAAAGCAATTTTAACACAAATGTTTTTAAGACTTTACATTTCATTGAACTTGCAACGGACCCAGGTTTTTTTTAGCTGTATTTGTCACAATTGCTGAAATGTTTTTATGCCTGTTGAATGCATATTTTTACAAATTCACATTCATTGTGTGGTTTTGATAATAAAGCGACGGACTTGTTGTTTTGTTTACTTCCAAATACTACACCATTTTATATTAATTGTAAAAAGAAGTTACTTTATTGAACGGTTACATACTCCAGTTAATTTGTAATTTTTACACTTTGTTAGGTTAACCCAGAGGTGAGAATGGACCTTTAAAACAGGAGTGTCAAGAACTGGGCAGACAATGTCCAGCAAGAGGCTGAAATCCAGTCAAACCACCAAGAAAATGTTAAAAATTTCAAAGAAAACATGTATTATTTTTTAACAAATGTCTTCAGAGTAGCCACACAGCACAAGAGTAAGTCCTCAGCTGAGATATCAGTGATGCGGCCATGAAACACAGGTGCCAGGTTGCTATCCTAATAACCTAAAATCCACACTGTCAGGGGGAGTTTGTCAAAATAGCCAGAATGCAACAGCGATGGGTGAAGTTTTCTGGACATTTAAATGCATTTTTGCCATTAGAATTGGCTTTATGTTGAGACGGTCATTATTTTTGTTAGTTATTGTTTGGTGTTGTGAAAACATACAAATTGTCATCACCTATACTTTGCTCCACGACAAAGAAAAACATTTAAATGTAATTATTACATTGTTTTACTGGTACGGCTCACTGAAGATGAAATTTTGCTAAATGTAGCCCCTGAACTAAAATGTGTTTGACTCTCCTGCATTAACAGAAGATAAACAGCTATAGCTGTACTGAAAGTGACTTTTAAAATAATAATTCCTACTTAAATTGCCATTTCAATTAAAATAGCTTTGTTGACAAACTAAAAAAGCACTGATTGAAAAAGAACAATTCCCTCAATTACAATGAAGGTATAATAGTTTGGGTTTTTTTTTTTCTAGGATTGTTGATAATCAAATATGTACAAACACACAATCATTTTTTTCAGTACCAGCTCAGTGTGATCCATTGAGCCTGTTACACTCATCATAGACTATTATTTATGGATCAAGGCTTCACCATCAGATAATGCAGGTCACTTGTCTATAGAACACGGGATAAAGGACAGAGAGATGTAATTAGAGGGTTGATTTTTTTTTTTAACACCTGTCCCCTAAATATGAAGTGATATCCACTTTCACTGAGATGCATTCAAACACCACTCTCCTATGAGTTACTAAAACAGTTCACATTTAAATCAAATAAACCTCAGTGACTGGCTGTATAGTACGAGTGTGTGTATAATGATAAAAAATATTAAATGCAATCAATCCCTTAAAGTTCACATCAGGTATTATTGATGAGAGTTGCTCAGAGAAAGTTGCTGGATAAAATCACATGCGTGGCAAAAAAGAGAGATAATCCTCTGTTTTTATTCTTGTTGTTTTTTCCCCCCTGCGCACTGATAAACACTACACCCACCCACACCAACCCCCAACCCAAGGCCTGATTGTCTGCCTTCTGCCAAGTAAGCACGCAAACACTAGAGGGCTCTCTCCATGGACACAACATGCGCCCCTGCCTGTCACTCATGCAGGCTCCCACATCGAGCTGGGACGAGCCTGACCTTTTCACTCAGTGTGTAACACTTCTGCTAATTGTCCTTTAATAGTCTCGGATTGGGTCCTGATTTTATTTTTGTTTTACATGCCCGGATTCATTTCAAATGAATTAAAGTTGGAAAATTTGCGACAAAATTATAGGCCGTGTGTGTGTGTGTGTGTGTGTGTGTGTGTGTGTGTGTGTGTGTGTGTGTGTGTGTGTGTGTGTGTGTGTGTGTGTGTGTGTGTGTGTGTGTGTGTGTGTGTGTGTGTGAGAACCCTATCAAATGGCTGTAAATGAGCAGCATCGGCTTCGTTTCATCGGTTTTCATTCCGCTATTAACTAAATGAAGCTGCGGTGCGCAACTCATGCGTCAAAGAGAAGAGTTAGAAGAGGGAAAAACAGCAACAATACAGGAGCATTTCACCTGCGCGTACACACACACACACACACACACACAGTCTATCTCAAACACACACCTATGTAATCTCCACAGCTGATAGCCGACAATGTGAGACGATAACCTTTACGCGCGCCCGTGCAGCGGCGGAGCGGCGTGCGTTCATTTGCGCGCCCGTTGACCCGACTCCTCATCAACCCAATGAGCGCAGCGGAGGGGAGGCTCTCTCCGCCTGCCGCGCATCTCTACACCATCTCCTCCTCACTTTTCGAGTCGGCCAGCAAGCCTGTCGGAGCTCCTCTTAACTACAAACCCCCAACCTGCAGCTCCATCAGCACAGCGCTGTCAATCCGCTCTGACACCGCAGGACGGGATTCTCCGCTGCTCTCTCCTCTAAACGTGTCGAATCAAACGCAGTGGAGTTTTTTTTTTTTTTTTTTTTTTTTCCCCTGCTGTATCTTTGAAGAAGAGGACTCGGAGAAATAATGCAGCACCGGGGAAGGATGCAAGTCTCACGAGTAAGTACAGCTCGACACCGCGTAGACCTAACAGGTACCACTGCTGTGCATTTGGTGTTTGAGTAGGACTTTTTTGTCCTTCATCGCAGGGGCTCCGATGCATTTTTATAAAATTCCCCGGCATATTTCAGTTTTTCTCCGGAAAGCTTCTATAACTTAGGTTTCCTTGCTTCTCTTTTTCTCCTTAAATTCGCGTCTCACTCCCTTCGCCTCCGTGGCGCGGACGCAGCCGCCTGGATGCGGTTTATCTCGGTAAATTGGACTGCTCCTACATGCGCTCCGGGGCCACATGTGACGCATCGAGGCGGACTGATTGTCTCCCCAAACGGGGGAAAACTTCAGAGAGAAGGGGGCGAATCTCGGCAATATGGGCAGGAGATCACGGCAAAGGTGTTAAGGCGCAAACTTTGTAGGATTTGTGCTTTTCTCTTTTTTCTTTCTTTTTTCATACCAAGGCTATAAAATCTGAATAAACGTGTTCTTCTCGGGGGATTTTCTAAGATTTTTTTTCCCTCTACCTTGGACAGCTCCTCCGCTGCCGGCGCTCGGTTTGCGGCTCAGCCGTCTGGACCAGCTGCTCTGGCGGGGGGAGCTGTCCTCACCCCCGTGGTGCTGATCCGAGTCACGCATCCAAACGATTCATATCCACACTCATTCATCTCTCCAGCTGCACTCTAATATTTCCACTTGTTTTTCCCCCAACTGCATGTATGTCCCATTCTTTTTTTGTCCCTGCATCTTCTCATGTGCGAGTCCGAACACTTTCTACTATTACACCGGCTTCAGGTGCTCGTCGTCCTTGGATGAGGCGGTTAGAGCGCAAACAGCAGCGGACCACAGGGACATGCGGTGTGTGGATAAAATAAGAAAAGTTATCAGAACTAACATGTGGCGTGATCCCGTCCACTTGCGTCAGTTAGACAAGCCCTCTTTGTCTGTTTGTGCATTGTGTTGATGGCTGCACATCCCAGCGAGGAGCAAGAATACTTATTGCCTGAACTGTTTTTGATTAAAGGGCAAAATTTACATCAGATTGCTGCACCCTCTTGGATATGTCAGTCTCTCAGTTTTTTTTTTTTTAATTGTTTCTTTGATTGCAGCTATAAAGAAACTGTGTGTTCCTGCTTAAAATCACTGATTGAACAGGCAACTAAGTCTCTTCCCATTTTTTTCATCCAGATCACTGTGATATCTGTGAGCTGCACCTCACCTCCAGCCAGCTACCCTCTCCCCTGCACGCATCCATGCTCCGGTGTCTATAAGGACATCATGACTCCATTCAAACCGGAATGTATTGTCACAATATTTAATCATGAAGAACGTGTCGTTTTGCAAAAATCTTTGCAGGATAATCCCCAGAACAGGAGATTATAGCCAGGCAATCTGATACAGTGGGCTGGATGGGTGCAGAGTAAAGGCATCCCTGTTTGTTGTTGAGTTGTATCCGGATGATATGAAAACAAGACATGAATGAAAAGGGCCAGTGCTGCTGCAGACATATAATTTGTAATGACGATGAAGTGAACTCTTGACTTTGTGTATGTTTAAATGAGAATGTCCTTCCTTCCCCTCATCTCGTCTCCATTCTGAAACACATCCCTCCTGTCTCTCATTCCGGCTGTCTCATCCCATTTGTTAAAATGTTTATTTGACTCCACTTTGTTTTCCCTGCCTCCCTCTTTTCTTCCCCCAGCTCCTGACAACTCCTCACAAGACTAGGAGACGGCTAACCAACTGTGATTGCTTCCTTATAGGTCTCCCCCTCGGAATAACGCCAAATGGACGCTGTGCCGAGAGCCTCACCCCCTCACCAACTGCTATGGAAGCATGCCAAGCCATGCAAGTGACCTTTATCACGCCATGAATGCGAGCTCTGCCGTTCAAAGAGGACACAAGTAACCTTTTCTTGTTATCTAAGAAGGAGGCTGTTGATCTGAAGAGAAGGAGGAAGGGCAGGGGAGAGGGGGGGGTGCCGAGACGAGAGACGTACATCGAGAGAGGACAAGAGAGAGAGAGAGAGGAGAGCAGAGTCTCGCATCAAAAACAAACAAACAAACAAAACAGAAACACACAACGACAGGATGCCAAAGCCGTCCGAGGAGATGCTGGTGGATCTGTGGATGTCCCTGCTGCTGCTGCTGTGGATTACTTGCGTTCCGTGCGTGTCCACGACTCCCGTCATGGGCCCGTCCGAGAGTACACAAACTGGTGGGTCCGCGGCGGTGGCGAGCGGTCTTGGCGAAGGACAAAGATTACTGAGCCGCGCCAAGAGAGGATGGGTTTGGAATCAAATGTTTGTGCTGGAGGAATTTTCTGGACCAGATCCAATCCTAGTTGGCAGGGTGAGTGCAGTGATTGTCAGCATTATATTAAGCTTGCTTATCATGTGGAAACATTAATTTGGCCATTTGAATGCTCCCTCCAATTCCTTTTTTTCCCTTCCTTTTCTTCCCATGGGCAGTGGGAGGGTTGTCAAGGGGAAACAGCGATATGGGGACAAGAGGGAAGAAAGAAAAGGGAAGGAGGGGGGTCACAAAATGCTTATGGAAATAATTAAACTCCCATTAAATGTTGGTTGTGCTTTCATTTGTTGCTTCAGGACGTCCTTCAAATATGATTTTGTAAGAAAAACTAAAATCTAACTTTTACAAGAAAAGCAGATGGATGGAGGAGCTCCGAGGAGCTCTTTCATCTCCATTCCTGGAAAGGCTCACAGATTGTGCACAGCGCCATTTGAAATGGAGAGAAATTTGTAAAAAGCCACGCAGAGCCGCAGGCTGAGACCCGGCGGCCGGGGGGGGGGCCACCTGCTCCCCCCGCCCTTGCGGTGTGGGAGTGTCAGTGCAGGCTTTGGGGGGTTGAGAGAGGAGCGGCGGGCCGGCGGCCAGCTCTCAGCTAAAGCAGCTTGTTCACAGCTCATGGCTGGGAACTCACCTGGGGAGAGTCGGCCTGGCCTCCCTCACAATCCCGCCCAGCCGCACTGGCATCGGCCAGCAGAGCACGCTATCAGGCACACTGTTTGATCTTGTTGGGTAATAGCTTCTGCAAACAGTTTATCACCCGGCATTTCATAATGTGCCGGCATGCCTTTCTCCTTCGTGACGTATTCAAATATTTTCAGACAGCCGTGATAGAGTGGGAGCAATGTGAAAAATAAGTCACTCATTATCCAAGAAAAGACTTTTTAATTTCACCTTGCCCTATTTTATTTCCCACCGCATCACATCCAGAGTATTGTCATATGGCTGCATCAATTAAACATTTGCCACCACGCGGGAGTTGCACCTGTGTTTTCTAAATACCATACGAACACGAGAATGCTGTTAAGTGATGCATTAATTTTTCAGGCGAGTCAATTAGGAAGCCTCTGCTGGATTCATGATGGCTGCTCATCAGAATGCTGAGACAAACAAACAAGGTGCTGGCCGGGGGCCGTGGTGTCCACACGCCAGGCTCGGCATCATCAGATTTGGGTCAGGACGACTTTTCCTTTCACAAAGTTAGGCTAATTAAAGCGAAATGTTGCTCTTGTCGTTGAGCGGAGGTTAAAGTGGCTCGACTTCCTGGATCATGAGCGATGGCGTTCTCTCAAGGCCTCGCTTTAAAATGAGTGCGGCTGAAGGACGGTACCCAGTGGGGTCTTCCAGCAATGAAAGCACGCAGCTCGTCTTTTTTTTCCCTTTCTCTTTTTGAGGCGATGATGATGGGTTGCGTTCACCACAAGGTTAAGTGCTCATGAGCACGCCTGGCAGAGCTCAGATAAGTCCCGTGTTCAACCGCGATGGCACCGACTCTGTGCTTGGCCGTAAATCTCCATCTTCCTCCCAGCCCCTCTTCTTCTTCTTCTCCTTCTTCTTCTCCTTCATCCCCTTTCCGCGTGTTTCTCACGCTTAATTAAAAAAAATGAATTGAATTGGGTGGGAGGTGTGATTCAAATGGGTCATGCAGC